>NW_028274814.1:2846250-3162500 GCF_037043125.1 Eumetopias jubatus
AAAAAATTAAATGAGTAGGATCTGAAACATGAGGAAAATAGGAGGCAATAGAACAGAGAGTGGCCACAACAAAAAACCAATCCTCACGGCCGGGTTTCTGAAGCAGATGCAGAAGAGACCCCAACTCCTGTAACAAAATAGACAAGATGGCTGGGAGATTGTGAAACAATCACAATTTGCATTAAATCATCAGCTGTTTTCAGCACAGATGGGAAAAGCCTGTTATGAAACGTCGTAAGACATTTGCAGCGGGTTTCAAGCTGGACACACATTAAAAACATTCTTAAGCTTTTCTCATTGGGAATAAAAATGTAAATCACTTTTAGTGATGATTTTTTCTTTACATATCATTATTCTTTGTATTTTATTTTATTTTTGGTAAGGAGACGACATAGTAATAGCCAAGGGGAAATGATCCATTTCTAGAGTTGGATAGATAAAATTTATCTTCAAAGAGGCAGAATATTAATTATGCATAGAAAGAAACTTCTAGCTCTGAAATATTCCCAGTGAAACAAGCGGCTTATTTCACTCAAGACCCTAATCAAACCCAGTTCAGTGTCTCAGAGAGCAAGTGGGGGCCGTTCCTGCGATGCTTCAGAGCAGCGGGCTGAGTGTGGGCAGCTCCCAGGACCAGCCCTGCCTGGGGCACTCCCTGGGGTTCTGCGAGGAGGGTCATGTCTACCCTTGGTTCCTTGCTCCTTTAAATGAACTGCGGGACTGTGAGGCCGGAGCCAGTAGCTGGTGCTCCAGGCCCCTCTCCTCTGATCCCGTGTCCCTAGAGAAGAGACATAGACAGCCACAGACTCAGTGTCTGGAAGAACTGGCTGGCCTAAGGAAACGAGCTTCCAATAACTAATCCAGCTGAACCAGGCACTTCCCTTGGCTCCGGCTCTCCTTCCCGTAAGCCAGGAAATGTTCTCTCCATTCAGTAGGGGATGGCTCCTCAGGGACTTCTAATCTCTGATTGGTTACTTCATATACTATGCTAGTATCTTTCGGTCCTTTTAGGTGTTCCCTCTGGATTAATTGAAAATCATGGATATCCTGTTTGTGTGATTTGTTCAAGGTAATTGTAAGGCCACGGAGAGGCCAATATTGATTTTTAAGGAAGATGCCACTTTATATGGCCTGAAATGTACGATGTAGAATGTGGAGTCAGTTTAGGAAAGATAATTATCTCATATTCATTCATTCATTCATTCATTCATTCATTCATTTATAGCTCCTGCTATATGCTAAGTGCTGTGCTAGATGCTGAGAATCCACCAGAGAATGTTACAGTCATATTGTAGAGGGGAAAAGCTCTGTAACAGTCACAGGGTGATACTTGGCAGAAAGAAAATAAAGGGGGATTATTGGATAGAAAATGAAAAGGAGCCAGTAGACAAAGATCTCAGTTGAGCGGAGATCTGAGGAGGTGAGGGAATCACGTGGCTACTTGAAGGAAAAGCATGCCCAGAAGGAACTGCCAGTGCAAATACCTGAGGCAGCAGAGTGCCTGGGACACTCACAGCACAGTACGGGGGCCGGGCTTCGTGTTCTCTCCCAGGACGGTGGCTGAGGGAGACAGGGGCAGGAGGGTTTTTATGATAATGAGCAGAGCTGGACAAGGAGAAAAGTCAGGACAAGAGTCAGGCGAAGACACACAACAATGTTTGTCAACGGATTCTGGTCAAGGGATGGTTGGAGTTGGGGAATTAGAGTCTTCAGTGAGTGGACACTTCGAGCAGAGATTAGGGAGGGAATAGTGATAGGTGTGACCAGGAGGCAGAAGCCAAGATCAACGGAGGTGAGGCAGGCAACAGAGAAACCAGTACGTTAGGAGGATCTTCTTTGTGGGTTTTGAAATCAACAGCAACGGCAAAAATATGGTTGCAAGACAGCGATTCAGGTGCTAAAATCCTCACAGAGTGAAGATTGATAGAAGACCGCCACCAAGAGTGAAGTAAAACATATTGTACCGAATTAAGAGCTTCAAAGGAGTGTGGGGGTAGGGGTGGGGTGGGCGGTTAGGGAGAAAGGAGGACTCAGGACCTGGCAGTGTCAATAAGGAGTGACAGAGACACCTATCCCATTTCTAAACCCCAAATATGTGCTGTGTGAGCAAAAACCAGCCACCCCTGGAAAGCCTGGGGGAGTTGATTAGGGCAAGAAGCAGGTGGGGGATGGGCAAAGCCCTTTAGGGGCATCAGACCTCATAACAAGTGTCCCCTCGAGGTCTTGGGCTGCTTCTGAGGTCTGAGGTAAAAGGGACACAGAGCAAGATCGAGTTCTGTGGTCTCTGAGGGGTGGTAGAAATTCAGTTCTAATCATTGCTTACTTCTCAGGTGCTGAGAGTCAGGAGTCTTGCAAGGACTATAGGGGCCCCTTGCATTGGGGCAGAGTGCTGTAACTCCCCAAATCTCCAAACCTGCTTCATGCCACGTGTGCCTGTGTCTTGATGATAGACATATTTGCACATTTAGTCACTCACTTGTTCAGGGGCTAATGGATACCAGACAAAGTGTGTCACTGCGCATTCACTGGTGAACTAAAGAGATATTGATGTTCTCATAAAAACTGCAGTTCAAAGGCAGAAGCCAACATTAATTAAATAAACACATTAATAAATGTAGTATGTTAAACTGTGACAAAGTCTCTCAAAGTGAAGTTGCTGTAAGCAAGGAGCAGGAGGAGGGCACATAATCAGGCTGAGGACGGTGAAAGTTTGGGAGGAAGGATGTGTAGGGTGAATTCGGGAAACCCAACAGGAATTTGACAATATATCAAGAACTTGGAAACCTCATCCCCTTTGAGGATGAACGGAGGGTGCATTTTCTGGAATGTACCTAATGAAACAACCCAAAAGGTGGACAGAGGTTTATACCCAAAGCTGTTAAAAAAACTAAAACAAAAACAAAAACATTGCTTATAAAAGAAAAATTGGAACCTAAACATGCAAAAATAGGGAACTAGCTAAGTAAATTATGGTATAAAATGTAGCACTGTGTTGTCAGTCATTATCAATGCTGATAAATACATTTCACTGACACAGAAATAAAATGGCAATATAAGGTTCAATTAAAAAATTATGGCAGCAATGTCCACCATTGCCAAACTATGGAATGAGCCCAGATGTCCATCAACAAATGAATGGATAAAGAAGATGTGGTATATATATAGGCAATGGAATATTACTCAGCCATAAAAAAAAAAAATGAACTCTTGCCATTTGTAATGATGTGGATGGAACTGGAGGGTATGATGCTAAGCGAAATAAGTCAGTCAGAGAAGGACAAATACCATATAATTTCACTCATATGTGGAATTTAAGAAACAAAACAGATGAACATAGGGGAAGGGAAGGAAAAATAAGGTAAAAATAGAGGGAGACAAACCATAAGAGATGCTGAACTCTAGGAAACAATCTGAGGGTTGCTGGAGGGGAAGAGAGTTGGGGGGTGGGGTAGGTGGGTGATGGAAATTAAGAAGGGCACGTGATGTAATGAGCACTGGGTATTATATGCAACTGATGATTCACTGAATTCTACCCCGAAGTTAATAATACATTATATGTTAACTAAATTGGATTTAAATAAAAAATGTTTTTAAAAAGGGGATATGAGATTGTGCCCCAGCATGCATGCATGTATGCACATGTGTGTGCATATGTGTATGGGTGAAGGAAGGGAACAAGTACCCCTGATATTAACAAGAGTTTGCACTGAGTGTTTGCACTGGGATTGGTATTTACTTCTTTCTGTGTCTCCATTGAAATAAAGACGGTCACTTTATTTAACAGTTTTTCTTAAATTAAAAAATAATTTAAACTTTGTAGTTACCTTTTGTCTTTTCACTCCCTCCTTGGCATTGGAGCTGGTCACATGGGATGGCAGTAGTCAGTCATCGAGGGTTTACTGAACACCCAGGGTGCCGGGCCTGCTGGCTGCTGGGGGAAAACATCTAAGGTCAGAACAGGGAGGCTCATCTGGCTTGAGGTGATCCAGGGTGACTCGGGGAGGAGCTGAGTCATGGGTTTGTGCTTTCATGAAAGGGTGGCATTGGGGAGGGAAGAGGAGGGAGGAACCCTCCTGTGAGGAAAACCACCATGTGCAACTCGCAGAAGTGGGGCTTAACAACCCATGTGAGTGTGAACAGCTGTGTGGAGACAGATGTGGGCACCTGGGCTGGACTAGGCGGAGGGGAGGGGGAGCGGAGCGAGCTGCATAGGCGCTTAGACACCAGGGGCCCATTGGGGGAGAAATAGCAGGCTCTTGAGCATTCGCTTACTCATGAATTCACCACATTCTTGTTGAGTGTGTCAGGCACTGTTTGAGGAGCTTGGGATATATTAGTGAACAGGTCAAATAAAAATCCCTGCCCTCATCTGGCTGACATTTGAGTATGTGTTGGGGGAGTTGGGCACTGGGGGGAGGAAGACCATAAGCAACTGACTCAATAAGTAAATGTTACAGCGTAGGAAGAGTGCTGCATAGTCGGGAAAAAGCAAGCAGGCACATTTGTGGAGGGTGGGGGCTGGTTGCAGTACTGAATGGGGGGGTCACAGCAAGCCTCATGAGGCCTCACTCATGCAAAGGCTGGAAAACAGGTTCTGAGCCGTGTAAGGACAGATGAAGGCTGGGCTGAAGTTGCTGGTAGTGACGAGTCCTAGAGTGAGTGGCTAAGGTACGCGAATGATAACTGGAAGACTGCTGTGTAAGGGAGAGATGTTGTCACCATGAATACCAACATCACCACAAAGGAAGGCAGGAGCCACACCAGTGAAAGTGGCATTGAGGTGGGATACAATGAGACCCGTGTAGGGTGATTGGGGTGGGGTGGTGTCCAATGGAATGAGATTCAAAGATGAGGAGAGTTTTGAGGAGAGAAGGTAGGTTTGGAGCCATCATGGGGGTAAAGGAAGAGGCCTACTCACACTCCAGGCCCAGGATTGTGAGGTACAGGAGGCCAACTGCTCCCTTTTATGGAGGGAAGCCAGGCCTCACACACCTGGGGTTCAGAGAGGAGGTTGAGAATGCAGACTTTGCATTCAGTGAATTCCTAAGCACTGGGGCTGGTCTCTGAAATGAAATAGGCAGGAATTGGTGGGGAAAGGAAAAGATGGTGGAGGAGTAGGAGACCCTATTCCAACCAGTCCCTGGAATTGAGTTGGATATCTACCAGACCATTCTGAACACCCATGAAATCAGCCTGAGATGTAAGAAGATAGATCTGGATCTTACAAACAGAATATCACAGGTGGTTGGTTTCGAGGTATGAAGCGGGGAGCCATGATTCCGTGGGCACATATCCAAAGATAAATGGAGGGAGGAGGGAGCCATGGGGATCCTGCACCACCGATGAGCGATAGCCTCCCACGCTGGGGATGGGGCACAGACTCGCAGAGTAGTAGCAACTGGGAAAGGACTTTAGGGCAGCCCCCCGGCTTGAAACCTGGAGCTGCAGGGGCTCACATGTGAACTGGGGGCAGCTGGCGATTTTAGAAGCACAAAGGGCAGAAATGTGCCCCCATGCCCTGACCTGGAGGCAAGGACCGGGGCTGAGGGCCACACAGCCCAGGAGCTGCAGTTTTTAGCAGCACAGACAGAAATGGAGACAGTGTGGCCTGGGAAGCTCACTGAAGAACAGACTGCGATCTCTCTGCTCTGAGGCAGAGGGTTGGATATGATCTCTTCTGCTCTGACTCTCGGAAGAGACCCTGAAAGCAGCCAGGGAAAGCCGCCAGAGAACAAAAGCCCCCCCAAACCGGTTTTCACTGAGCCCATCCCCCGCCACAGGGGGCAGGGCAGCTCTGCCCAAACAGGGTTGCCTGAGTAACAACACAGCAGGCCCCTCCCCCAGAAAACAGGCTGGGAGAAAAAGAGGCCAGCAACCGTAAGGTCCCTATAAAAGAGGTGCATCTTGCTTGGGTTGTGGTCAATAATTTGGACTGTGTACATTCCCTAAGCCACCCCTTAGCAGAACGACTAGGAGGAGGAACCCCCAAAATAGGAAAGACTCAAAGACTGTGACTACTTCTGCCACAGATTTACAAATGGATACAGATATAACCAAGATGTCAGAGATGGAATTCAGGGTAGCAATTGTGAAGACAATAGCTAGAATGGAGAAATCGATTAATGGCAACATAGAGTCTCTAAGGGCAGAAATGAAAGCTGAACTGGCAGAACTTAAAAATGCTATCAGTGAGATCCAATCTAATCTAGATAATCTAACAGCTAGGGTAAGTGAGGCAGAAGAACGAATTAGTGATCTAGAAGACCAATTCATAGACAAGAAGGAAACAGAGGAGGCCAGGGAAAAACAACTCAAAATCCATGAAAATACAATCAGAGAAATAAGTGACACCATGAAACATTTCAATGTCAGAATTATTGGGATCCCTGAGGGGGTGGGAGAGAGAGAGAGGACTAGAAGATATATTTGAGCAAATTGTAGCTGAGAACTTCCCTAATTTGAGGAATGAAACAAACATTCATGTCCTAGAGGCAGAGAGGACCCCTCCCAAGATCAAGGAAAACAGGCCAACATCCCGGCATGTAATAGTAAAACTCGCAATTCTTAGAACCAAGGAAACCATCTTAAGGGCAGTTAGGGAGAAGAGATTCCTTAAGTACAGAGGGAGGAACATCAGAATAACGTCAGACCTATCCACAGAGACCTGGCAAGCCAGAAAGGGCTGGCAAGACATATTCAGGGTACTAAACGAGAAGAACATGCAGCCAAGAATACTTTATCCAGCAAGGCTGTCATTTAGAATGGATGGAGAGATGCAGAGCTTCCAAGACCAGCAGAAACTGAAAGAATATGTGACCACTAAGCCGGCCCTGCAAGAAATATTAAGGGGGGTTCTATAAAGGGAGAAAGACCCCAAGAGTGATATAGAACAGAAATTTACAGGGACAATCTATAGAAACAAGGACTTCACAGGCAACATGATGACAATAAATTCATATCTTTCAATAATCACTCTCAACATTAACAGCCTAAATGCTCCCATAAAATGTCACAGGGTTGCAGATTGGATAAAAAGTCAGGACCCATCTATATGCTGTCTACAAGAGACTCATTTTGAAACTAAAGATACATCCAGACTGAAAGTGAAGGGATGAAGAGCCAACTTCCATGCCAACAGACCTCAAAAGAAAGCCGGGGTAGCAATTCTTATAACAGACAAATTAGATTTTAAGCTAAAGACTGTAGTTAGAGACACAGAAGGACACTATATCATTCTTAAAGGGTCTAATCCAACAAGAAGATCTAACAATTGTAAATATCTACTTCCCCAACTTGGGAGCAGCCATCTACATAAGCCAACTGTTAAACAAAATAAAGAGTCATATTGATAATAATATGTTAATTGTAGGAGACCTCAATACTTCACTCTTGCAAATAGACAGATCCTCTAAGTAGAAAATCAACAAAGAAACAAGAGCTTTGAATGACACACTGGATCAGATGGACCTCGAGGATATATACAGAACATTCCACCCTAAAACAACAGAATACTCATTCTTCTCGAGCACACACAGAACTTTCTCCAGAATAGACAACATACTGGGTCACAAATCAGGTCTCAACTGATACCAAAAGACTGAGATTATTCCCTGCATCTTCTCAGACCTGCTTTAAAACTGGAACTCAATCACAAGAAAAAATTTGTAAGAAATTCAAACACTTGGAAGCTAAAGACCACTCTGCTCAAGAATGTTTTGGTCAACCAGGAAATCAAAGAAGTACTTAAACAATTCATGGAAACCAGTGAGAACAAAAACTCATCAGTCCAAAACCTATGGGATACTGCAAAGGTGGTCCTAAGGGGGAAATACATAGCCATCCAAGCCTCACTCAAAAAAAAATAGGAAAATCCTGAATTCACCAACTAACTTTACATCTTAAAAAACTAGAGAAAAAGCAACAAACAAAGCCTAAGCCATGCACTAGAAGAGAAATAATTGAGAATAGAGATCAACGAATTAGAAACCAGAAACATAGTAGATCAGATCAACAAAACTAGAAGCTGGTTCTTTGAAAGAATTAATAAGATCTATAAACCACTGGCCAGACTTATCCAAAAGAAAAGAGAAAGGACCCAAATTAATAAAATTATGAATGAAAGGGGAGAGATCACGACTAACACTAAGGAAATAGAAACAATTATTAGAAATTATTATCAACAACTGTATGCCAATAAATTAAGCAACCTGGAAGAAATGGAGGCCTTCCTGGAAACCTATAAACTGCCAAGACTGAAACAGGACGAAATTGACAACCTGAATAAGCCAATAACCAGTAACGAGATGGAAGCAGTGATTAAAAACCTCCCAAAAAACAAGAGTCCAGGGCCTGATGGATTCCCTGTGGCATTCTACCAAACATTCAAAGAAGAAATAATACCTATTCTCCTGAAGCTGTTTCAAAAAATAGAAACAGAAGGAAAGCTTCCAGACTCATTCTGTGAGGCCAGAATTCCCTTAACCCCCAAGCCAGGCAAAGACCCCATCAAAAAGGAGAATTTCAGACCAGTATCCCCGATGAATATGGATTCCAAAATTCTCACCAAAATCCTAGCTAATAGGATCCACCAATACATTAAAAGGATAATCCTCTACGACCAAGTGGGATTTATCCCCGGGATACAAGCGTGGTTCAACATTCACAAATCAATCATTGTGATAGAACACATTAATAAGAGGAGAGAAAAGAATCATATGGTCCTCTCAATTGATGCAGAAAAGGCATTTCACAAAATACAGCATCCTTTCCTGATTAAAACTCTTCAGAGTATAGGGATAGAGGGAACATTCCTCAAGTTCATAAAATCCATCTATGAAAAACCCACAGCAAATATCATCCTCAATGGGGAAAAGATGCGAGCCTTTCCCTTAAGATCAGGAACACGTCAAGGATGCCCACTCTCACCACTATAGTTCAACATAGTACTAGAAGTCCTAGTAACAGCAATCAGACAACAAAAAGAAACAAAAGTATTCAAATTGGCAAAGAAGAAGTCAAACTCTCTCTCTCTTCGCAGATGACATGATACTTTATGTGGAAAATCCAAAAGGCTCCACCCCCGAATTACTAGAACTCATACAGCAATTCAGTAATGTGGCAGGATACAAAATCAATGCACAGAAGTCAGTCGCTTTCTTATACAATAACAGTGCAACTGTATTAAGAGAAATTAGAAAAACGATTCCATTTATTATAGCACCAAAAACCATAAGATACCTCGGAATAAATCTAACCAAAGAGGTAAATGATCTATACTCTAGGAACTACAGAACACTCATGAAAGAAATTGAAGAAGACACAGAAAGATGGAAAAACATTCCATGCTCATGGATCAGAAGAATAAACATTGTTAAAATGTCTATGCTACCCAGAGCAATCTATGCCTTCAATGCCATCCTGATCAAAATTCCAATGACATTTTTCCAAGTGTTGGAACAAACAATCCTAAAATTTGTATGGAATCAGGAAAGACCCTGAATCACCAAGGAAATGTTGAAAAAGAAAAACAAAGTGGGGAGCATCATGTTGCCCGATTTCAAGCTATATTACAAAGCAGCGATCACCAAGACAGCATGGTACTGGCACAAAAACAGACATATAGACCAATGGAACAGAATAGAGAGCCCAGATATGGACCCTCAACTCTATGGTCAAATAATCTTCAACAAAGCAGGAAAAAATATGCAATGGAAAAAAGACAGTCTCTTCAATAAATGGTGCTGGGAAAATTGGACAGCCACATGCAGAAGAAAGAAACTCGACCATTCTCTAACACCATACACAAAGATAAACTCAAAATAGATGAAAGACATCAATGTGATACAGGATTCCATCAAAATCCTAGAGGAGAACATAGGCAGTAACCTCTTTGACATTGGCCACAGCAACTTCTTTCAAGATACATCTCCAAAGGCTAGTGAAGCAAGGGCAAAAATGAACTATTGGGACTTCATCAAGATAAAAAGCCTCTGCACAGCCAAGAAAATAGTCAACAAAACAAAGAGGCAACCCACAGAATGGGAGAAGATATTTGCAAATGACACTACAGACAAAGTGCTTATTTCCAAGGTCTATAAAGAACTTCTCAAACTTAACACCCAAAAAACAAATGATCAAGTCCAAAAATGGGCAGAAGACATGAACAGACACTTCTCCAAAAAAGACATACAAATGGCTAACAGACACATGAAAAAATGTTCATCATCATTAGCCATGAGGGAAATTCAAATCAAAACCACATTGAGATACCACCTTACACCAGTTAGAATGGCAAAAATTGACAAGGCAAGAAACAACAAATGTTGGAGAGGTTGTGGAGAAAGGGGAACCCTCTTACAACTGTTAATGGGAATGCAAGTTGGTACAGCCACTTTGGAAAACAGTGTGGAGTTACCTCAAAAAATTAAAAATAGAACTACCCTATGACCCAGCAATTGCACTCCTGGGTATTTACCCCAAAGATACAGATGCAGTGAAAAGAAGGGCCATATGCACCCCAGTGTTCATAGCAGCAATGTCCGCAATAGCCAAACTGTGGAAAGAGCTGAGATGCCCTTCAACAGATGAATGGATAAAGAAGATGTGGTCCATATATACAATGGAATATTTTTCAGCCATCAGAAAGGATAACTATCCACCATTTGCATCAACATGGATGGAACTGGAGGGGATTATGCTAAGTGAAATAAGTCCAGCAGAGAAAGTCGATTATCATATGGTTTCACTTATTTGTGGAACATAAGGAATAGCGTGGAGGACATTAGGAGAAGGAAGGGAAAAGTGAGGGGGGGGAATCGGAGGGGGAGACGAACCATGAGAGACTATGGACTCTGAGAAACAAACTGAGGGTTTTAGAGGGAAGGGGGTGGGGGGATGGATTAGCCTGGTGATGGGTATTAAGGAGGGCACGTACCGCATGGAGCACTGGGTGTTATACGCAAACAATGAATCATGGAACACTACATCAAAACTAATGATGTACTGTAAGGTGACTAACATAACATAATAAAATTAAATTAAATTAAAAAAAAGAAATTGGGGCGCCTGGGTGGCTCAGTTGGTTAAGCGACTGCCTTCGGCTCAGGTCATGATCCTGGAGTCCTAGGATCGAGTCCCACATCAGGCTCCCTGCTCAGCAGGGAGTCTGCTTCTCCCTCTGACTCTCCTCCCTCTCATGCTGTCTCTCATTCTCTCTCTCTCAAATAAATAAATAAAATCTTTAAAAAAAATTAAAAAAATAAAAAAATTAAAAAAAGAAATTGGCAGGAATTGAAAACAAAATGGCAGATGTACAGAGCTTTCTCAGGTTTAGAATGTGAGGGATGAGGCATGCCCTGGGAATCTGGGGCTTCTGGCAATGACTGTCATAAACAGTAAAAATGGGCTTCATGGTGGCAGGGCCATGACTAGGGGAGTCAGTGAAGTGATCTGGTGAAGCTACGGCACACGCTGAGCCTAGGCCTCCTCTTGACTCCCGTAGAAGGAAAGAAGGCCTGTCTTCACACGAGGATGCTGGGCTCACTGTTGACTCATGAGGAACATCCATGGCTCCCTCATGCCCCCACTGGGTTGATTTGAAGATGTCTGGGGGAGCCATCCTGAGGAGCAAGCTGCGGAATAGTTTGGATAAGGGCAACATTTCAGGAAAATTAACTGCGTAACATGTACAGGTAGATGGATAGAAAGATTAGCTAAAAGATGGAAGGCCACACAGTACAGTATCAGTACTTGCAGAAACCCAAAGAAATGCAACTGGATTTCTTGGAGGGCAACTTGGTTTATCAGGAGATTGATTGATTTGATTGATTGATTGATTTAAATTCAATTAACCAACATATAGTAGTACATCATTAGTTTTTAATGTAATGTTCAATGATTTATTAGTTGCGTATAACACCCAGCACTCATCACCTCACGTGCCCTCCTTAACGCCCATCACCCAGTTACCCCATCCCTCCACCCACGTCCTTTTCCACAACCTTCAGTTTGTTTCATATGGTTTGTCTCCCTCTCTGATTTCTTCCCCTTCAGTTTTCCCTCCCTTCCCCTATGGTCCTCTGCACTATTCCTTAAATTCCACATATGAGTGAAACCATATGACAATTGTCTTTCTCTGTTTGACTTATTTCACTTAGCATAATACCCTCCAGTCCCATCCATGTTGATGTAAAAGTTGGGTATTCATCCTTTCTGATGGCTGAGTAATATTCCATTGTATATATGGACCACATCTTCTTTATCCATTCATCTGTCAGTGGACATCTCGACTCCTTCCACAGCTTGGACATTGCGGACATTGCTGCTATGAACATCGGGGTGCACGTGACCCTTCTTTTCACTACATCTGTATCTTTGGGGTAAATACCCAGTAGTGCAATGGAGATTTAATGAGCGACCCACTTAAGATATTTGGTGGCGGTGATGATGTTTAGGGATTTTGTCTTGGACATATTGACATGATTCTCTTTCAGTGGAGTACTGTGTGCCTTAGTCTGGGTCTTTGAGGAGCAGTCACCAAGATGAGCTTGGATGTATGATAGATGAGTTGCGGGGAATGCTGGTGGGGGGTGACCGGAGGGAACCAGAGAAACCTGGGAGAGGCATCTGACCGTGATGCAATTCCAAGTGCTGTGAGGAAGAGAGGGGAGGAAGAAAGGCCATAGACTATGGTGAAGTTCTAGGAAAGTTTCATAAGGCCTATGCGGAGTCCTTGTGCCAAAATCAACTGTCAGAGGAGAGTCAAAGCAAGTCTGCATTAGTATCTGTGCTACACTCTTGGCTGGGAGAAGCTCCTGGAAAGTGTGGCCTCAATACAAAGGCATGGGTGGATTTTAAGGGGACTGGAACAAGGACCCTCAGTCAACTACATTGGGGGTCTAGTAGAGAATCCCAGAGGCTCACCTTCATGGTAGCCAGGTCCATGGTGGTAACTCTCCATTCATGATGATTTCCTGAATCATCTGCATTCCATCTATCATCCAATAAACTTTGTGTTGATCTAAGCCCCTCTTGCCTGGGATACCTTCCCACCTGTCACATATCTTAGAACATAGTTGAGACCAAATGGCAGGACAGAGGGGTACTGTCTTACCACAGGTGTCTTCAGGTTTATCTTCTTTTCCTCAAAATAGCTCAAAATCATTATATTTATTATCAATGTTACAGTGTAACAATACCTCAATAATATAATAAATGTACTTTTGTATAGGAGGTTAATTTTTCCTCAGTAAAACACCCATGCAGATCATGAAAGTTCTAAGAAGTGAAGATCTTTTCTCTGATACACTGAAATATATTGCTTACTATTAAGATTGGTAACTGAAGTTGGAAATATTGTCCACGTAGAATGATAAAAAGTGCCACATTTCAAGCAGTCTCTCTTCATGAGTCTATGTTACAAGATGCCTCAGAGAAAGAAGATGTGCTCTAATACCATTTCCAGTGGACAAAACGTTGAGTGTGCTAACCTATAGGCTGGGGGCAGCAAATATTCTACTCTGTATCTGAGACGGCTGCTCCTCCCCACCCCCAGGTTATTGCCAACTCAAAGCCCTTTAATGTTTAGATTGGCTCCTGTCTGGGAATAACTATCTCTTCTTAACTGGTAACCATTCCATGTTCTGTGGGTAAGCATAACTGATCAAAATGAGTTTGGCTGCTCTCCAAACCCACTTGCTCAGCGGGGATTTGTTGGTATTGACCAGTGACCTAGACTGTGGGAGGAATAGAGAAACTACCTGCCATTCAGCATGTGTGGGAGAGGTTCCTTCCCCCTTTTTTTTTGAAAAAAGCTAAGTGCAAAAGGCCCCAGAGGGTTTCTAACCACCCTCAGGCTGTTTCAGAAACAAAACATCCTCTTCGCCCCTTTCCTTAATCATGGATTCAGTAGCCAGAGCAAGCAAAAGTTCTCTTGCAATGATGAACTTTTGGCTTGATCTTTTCTGAGTGGCCTTTACTGAAAGATTTTAAAGTTTAATCAGAAAAAAAGAACTGTTTAAAGGTTCAGCTTTTGCAAATACCAGAAAGAAGAGTTCTCACTTAGCTGTTGAGTGATTTCCAGGACAGAGTCACACTCTAGTAGAGGAGGAACTTGGAGCTTCCTGTGGGATACACATGTTCTCCACAGGGCAAAGATCACCCCAGGATCTCTCTCCTCCTATTTATGGTCCAAGTCACAACCTTTCCAGAATATGTCCACACGATGACTATTTTTCACGAGAGCTCAAATGGAGAGTGAGCCAGAGATACAGAGAACTCATGTAGCACAATGGGCATTTGGGGTAGAAGTTTCCCAGCTCATCCCTGGGAGGACAAGGAACGAGCACATGGCAATTTGAATCCTGAGATAACAAAAAGCTGAGGAGTCTCGAACCACATGATTACTATTTAATAATGTTGGCCATTAGGAGACCGTCAAAGATTCATGTTCTGGTTAGGAGTGCCAACTTTCCTCTCGAGTCTTGGAGAGACTGGCAAAAATGCTGGCTTTGGCAGATGGCCTCTTGGCACAGGTGGGAGTATTGATCACACTTGAGTGGTAGGAAATGCGACTCCCTCTCTGATTAAAAGTTTCTTATGAAGGAGAACAAAGGCCTAAGGTGGTTGGCACGCTTAATAGCCTACATTAAAGAAATCTCTACATTAAGGAGTATCTGTCGCCCAAATCTACATTCTGATTGTTGCCACAGTGTAACTTTAATGGACCCGTTATTGTTCTTTTTTCATTTCAGATGCTGTATTTCCTTTTTTTAGAGAGAGAGAGAGAGCGAGAAAGCATAGGGTGGTGGCAGAGGGAGAGGGAGAGAAAGAATCTTAAGAAGGCTCCATGCCCAGTGTGGAGCCCAACGCAGACCTTGATCTCACAACCCTGAGATCATGACCTGAACTGAAATCAAGAGTCGGACGCTTAACTGACTGAGCCACCCAGGTGCCCTCAGATGCTGTATCCTTATTTAGTCTGACTTAATCATCATGCAACTTCTCTTCGCCCATTTTTTGGAAAATAAACCTTACTAAGATCTGTGGTTTTTTCCTGTGAAAATGGGACCATCAGCTGGGGAAAAAAAAACATGAAAACTAGGATTTTTAGGGATCCACATGTTAAATCCCATTTTGGGAATCTGAAGGTGAAATTCCCAAGGACTTGTAGCAACACCTTATGAAGTGATTCATCTGCATGCCACAGGACTCAGGTCCAACTAAATGCCGATACCTTGGGCCACTGTTTTAAAAATAGTTGGAGCCCTTTGATACCCCATTAGTGCATCCTATGTTCTTGATCTCAGGCTGGCTCTAAGGCATGATTCTGATGCCTTGGTCTCCATATTGTTCTTTTCACCCAGTTAACCTCAGGATTTGTTTAATTCTAGTATGGGTTGTAGGCTTATTTCTGGCTTTGGCTTTACTTCTATACTGAGCAGGTCCTTCTTTGGTGACCCATGCTCTGCTATCTTTTGGTTTGACCAAATGGTTCAAACTCTCTCCAGGCTTGGATGACACTCTGTTGTCCCCAGATAGCAGCCAAGGGCACTACATCTATCACTTCCGATAGGTTGACTTTAGGAAATTAATTGACTGTGAAATTAACCTGGCTGCTCCTGGTTTTCTTCTCATAGTAGGCACTCAATAAATGTTTGTCAAGTGAATGCTTTGTATGAAATTTTACTTAAAGGAATTAAAAAAATGTTTCTCCTTTGGGGCCAATTTTCCTTTTTGCAATTAAAACGATCATGTGGTGTTTCTGTAAACAATAATAGGGAATAGAAGTTATAGGAAAAGAGATATTGGTGTGACTCTAAAGAGAAACTTAAGACAAATGCTCTTGGACTTGAGTGACTGTATTTGTGAGCTATCCCTAATGAAATTCAACACATTTTCATAAAATTGGGTTGATGGAATTTTGACCCTCTCCTTCTCAGTTTTGATTTGAGATCCCTTTGTTTATTGTCCTCCTCTGGCATCTGTCCAGGGCCTTCTTCTCTCACTCTGTCCCTTCCCTGCACAGCCTCTTCCTGTGCCATCTCATGTCAAGGGCTCCCAGCCCCAGTATCTCTGTGACCCTCAGCTCTCTCGGGGTCTGCACTTGGCCTGCCTTGCTCTTGCCTGAGGCCCAGGGAGATCCTGCCTCTGCTGCTGGGGCCTTTTTGAATTCACCAATGCCTATGCCTGAGGCCTGCTTTCCTGGAGCCCTCAATGCCCCACTGGGGCTCACAGTTCCCCTCTGATTGCCCTGTTGCGGGTAGAATTGTCCTTAGCCTTGCTTGTGACACAATTTACTGCAATGTCAAGGAGCATGGGCTTGAGTCAGCTGACCCGGGTTTGAATCCCAGCTTTGCCACTTACTCACTAGATGATCTTCGGTTTTAACCCCTCCAAGCCTCAGTATCCTCATCTGTGAAATGGGGACAGCAATAGTACTTACTTCACAGGGTTGTTTAAAGGATTACCTGATAATACAACTGCTTAGTTCCATGCTTAGAACATAACAAGTGCCCCCCCCAATGTTTGTTTTTATTCTTCACAGATCATTCCTTTGTGAAAGTATCTCCTTAGGTTTTTCCCAGGGTGGTCCCCTTCTGTCTAAGGGGCTCAGAAGGGATTTGTACAGGGATGCTCAGAAAACTATATCAAGAACAGACAATCTCTCTGCTCTTCATCCCCCATCCACTGGTCCCTCTTTCCTGTTCCCTCCTCTCCTCCAGCAGATTTTGATATAAACTGACTGGTGGAAGCTTTGGGTCTGCAGTTCATCATGTGCTCAGAGCACCTGCACCCAGGCTGGGACCTGGTTCCCAATCATCTTTCCAGGATTAAGGATTTGACTTTTACTCCATGAGCAGAAACTCTCATTCCCAGAAGAACCTGCTCGTCTTGCCAGGCCTGCTGATGACTGATAGCACTGTTGCTTCCTGAGGATTAGGTGAATGCATTCAGGATATTTACTCTGACTCCTTTTTGGGTTTGTTATGCTTCTGAGGGAATTTCCCCACATGTTTATATGATGGTTGCATAAATAACTACAAAACTGTAATTTGTTTTTTGAAGCTTATTATTCTCCTTAAGTTTCTTAAATTATTTAAAATTATCTGGTTTCTTGGGAAGTAGCTGTGTTTCAGAGTAATTTAATTCTATACTGTGGGGAACAATTGGGTACTGTCTGGGGGGACACACTAAAAAAACCTATTAAGTCTACTCATTCCTTAATTTTCCTGATTCTGCAGCTCAGTGAAGATATGGTCTCAGGTAAGAGAATATTTGTCCATTACCCAGCTTGCACAGATGTTGCAAGAATTCTCAAATGACTCTTTCTTGCTTTTGTTTTTGTTTTGTTTCTTTTGCAACGAGAAGGACTCTGTGCATGAAAACAGGCCAGCATATAGCAGTGACGCCCAACTGTGAACAAGCAGTGTCCAGCTTAGGTGGACACACCAAGCACTGAGGAACACAAGCATTCTGACCCTGAATAGTCCCTGGTGGTCAGGGCCAGGCTGACCAAGGGGTGACTTTCTAGACTCTTCAGTGCTAGCTACACTTAGACTTTCCAGTTTGGGCTATACCTTGGAGCCAGACCATCCTTCCTCAGAGCCAACATTATCAAGCCATTCTGTGGCTCAATCTTCATGGTGTATGACAAGATGTCCACCTTCCTTAGCCTGGCTTTAAGGCTATGACCCAGACTTACCTTTCTAGCCTTTTCTCCCGTTACATCCCATCTCTAAACCAGCCCTCCTATCAGATGGCATTCTGTATTCCTGTCTGATTCTTGGGTCTATGACATCACTCTGGACTGGAAGGTCTCCCACCCCACCCCTAACCATCAGCCAATCTCCTTCCCAAATCCTTTTCACCCCTCAAAGTCCAACACCATTTCTATCTCCTATAAAAAACTCCCTCTGCCTGCTCCAGCCACATGATTTCTCTCCACACAGAGAATTACATATTCGATTACATATTCTACCCACTGAGCACTTCTTATGCTTGGTTCTTTATTCTTGTTAATGCGTTTGTGTGCTCACATCTTATTGGTCTTTGGTCTATTGGCTTTCTGGAGGAGAAGACTATATTTGTGTGTTTCTCTATTCCCCATGGTGCTTTCCTTGGGGTGGCTTTCCTGAAGTGGTCTTGATTCACTGATTAATTTAAAGCAAGTCCAGACTCTTTGGGGGACTTGTCAGCTTGTCAGTCCCATAATTCCCTGCCTAATACCAGTGCAGAAAGTCAACATGATAGGATCAATTTCATTCTGATTGAGGGATAAGAACTAGTTCAAGTCAGTTCAGCATTTGGGCAGGTACCATGGACTGAACACTGTGCCAAATATTAACCAAGCAAATATCTTGGGGACAGTCTCTACCTTCAAACAGCCAACTGTTTAGGAGGAGATGTCATTTCCAACAGGGAAGAATTAGGAAACATTATTAGCCAAAAACAAAACACTATATTCCTTTAAAGTGCTAATTGATTGAACTCTAAAGTTGAGATGTATGGAATAGGTGGAAAGTGGGATGGGTTCCAAGATGTGGGGAGATCAGGGAGGGAGGCACAGGGAAAAGCCTCAGGGGGCTATAAGGTCCCAGAAAAGCTTTAGGGAAAAGGACAGGATGAACAGTCTTTTCTGTCAGAGGGACAAGAAATACCTCAAAACACGTAAGGGAAATAAAATGATTGAATACTAGTTACTGATGAGGCATTATGTAGATGCCAACTTATTTTATCCTTATGGTTTTTGCAAGGCATACCTTATTTTCCTATCACAGAGGAAGATTCACTAAGAGAAGTTAAGTACTTGCTCACAGATGGTTCCCAGCCCAGCCAGAGCTCCAGTCCATCTAGTCACCAGGTTGGCCGGTGTACCAAAGCAGAGAAGGCCTTTACTGGAGCAGCCCCCGGGTAGCCAGGGACCACTTTTCTCCTCTCTTAAGAAGCAGTCTAGAAGGGAAGAAGTGGGAGTGCCTGAGTGGCTCAAACGATTAAGCATCCAACTCTTGATTTTAGCTCAGGTCATGATCTTGTGGTCGTGGGATTGAGCCCTGCGTCCAGCTCTGAGCTCAGCGGGCAGCCTGCTTTAGATTCTCTCTCTCCCTCTCCCTTCTGCTCACTCTCTCTCTCAAATAAATAAATAAAATCTTAAAAAAAATAGGGAAGAAAGGTTTAAGTTAGAAAAGAGAGCTGTTCTAGGCGGCTTCTACAATGGCTTCCCATGATCCCCACCTACCTGTTTGCTGTGAATAAATTACAGCAAAAGTGTTGGGTTGTCTATTCCACAACTGAGTTATCACAGCCTGTGACTTCCATCATGCTGACACTCTCTCTCTGGCTGTCTTGCATGCTCCCTCTGAGAAGACAAGCTGCCATAAGGAGAGGCTCATCCAACAAGAAACCAAGGGCCTCCGCTGTCCAGCACGTGAGGAGCTGAATGCTGCCAGCAACCAGGTGAGGGAGAGGTCTTCCCCAGGTGAGCTTTCAGATGATATCCTAGCTCAGTTGACATTGCGATGGCAGCCTTGAGAGAGCCTGAGACAGAGAGACCAGCTAAGTCTTCCCTAGATTCCTGACTCACAGAAGGTCTGAGACAGCAAATTCTGTTTGGGGAGTCATTTGTTTTGGAGCACTATTTAAATAATGTAAGATCCCTTTCAAATGTGGTCTCTCCTATGGCCGAAATCTGACCTGTTATTAGATGCCTCAAACATTATTCACTTCAAGTGAATTAGACAATTTAAAAAATATTACCTGACTGATTGACCCATCTATATTTGTAGTACCTCCTTATCATGCCTGGTCTCCAGCAGGTGCTTAAGTTTGGGAGACTGGAAATTCTAAAGCTACTCTCTACTATCAGAAATTCTGGGAAATTGCTAGAAAGTCTGCATTTCTAAAAAGCCCATCACCTGCCGCAATGTTCTATTTTGGTCTGGATGGTAGTTACTTCATGAGAATGTATAAAGCTGTATAGTTATCATGTTTGTGCTTTTCTATAAGCATATCACGTTTCAATAAAAGGTTTACTTAAAAAAGGTGTTGCCAGTTGCTGCAAAGATATACCACATTTGAGATACATCAGTCAGTCTGCATAATTGTCATTTAAAGGAATAGGTAATAATAATACCTTATATTTATTATTACACTGTTCTAAGTGCTTTAAGTAGATGGTTTCTACAAGAGGTAGATGCTATCATAGTACCCATTTTACAGATGTGAAAGGTTTATTATTTGTTCAAGTTTACACAGCTCACGAGTGCTGGAGCTGAGATTCAGACCTGGGCAGTGTAGCTCTATGGAAAGTCAATGCTCTCCTCCATGACAAAACTAGATAGTGAGCTAGGATGGTCTGAAAGATAGCTCCATGAAGTGGCTGGTGTGGTCTTATCACTGACTCTGGTTGCTAAAGTTCCCTCTCACGTGGCTGTTCCACTGGGCCCTTCTCCCTCCCTTTCGGTCATGTCAGCCTTGGACACAGGACAGAATAATCCCTAAAGAGTTGCCCAGTTGCAGCAGGAGGGAACCAAAATACGCTTTCTCAAGCTCCTCTGGCCCTTTGGTTCTACCTAGTCCTCGGCTGTCCTACTGCCTCCGCGCAGCTCTCTGAATGGCCATTTTGATGGGAGAGTCGCAGCTTTTCTCAGGCCTGTGCCTGTTGGCAGCACACACACCATCTGTTCTCTGTTTCTAGCAGAGGAGGGCTGGACAGGCCACCTCCAGCCAGTTTAATGTTCCTTGTCTGGGACCAGGCCCAGACACCAGTGTTTTGCCCACTCACTCCCCATCACCCAACCTCAGTAAGGAAAAACAACCCGTGTCTTGCTGTGGTTTGCTCTCTAGCCATGGGTCACAGGCTCATAAAGTTTCTCCCTTCTTTGCAAGTATGGTTTGTGGGCAGAGGCAGGTTCACAGGAGAGCTCATGAAGCTTAAGTTCCAGAGCCACTCCCTGGCAAGGCCCCTTCCAAGACCTTCTGCCCAATGGGATGTTCATAATTTTCTATTCTTTTTATAGAGAGAGCTCCCCTAATTGTATGAGTTGCATACTCCACAAAACCTAGATTTGCCCCTGCTCAAGTGCTCCTTCTAGACATTGTCTCCAAAAATGAAACCTCTCATGTTCCTCCTTGGCAAGGCACTTGGGGCCTCTGTGACTGACCTTTAAGTACTATTCTCTGCCTTGGTTTTGTTCTCCTCACTGGGACTGCAGGCTTTGTACTAAACTCCCATGTCCACTTTTCCTGTGGTGAGAGAGAGACCCATGTATCAAATTTCCTTTACTTTTGGCCTAGAACAAGAGGGAAGGCCTGCCTAGGCCTGGTTCCTAGGACCGGGGCTATTCCCAGCCAGGTCCATTTGCTGGAGCAAGGAAGCCAGACAGCCAGGTACCCCTTCCCTACCCCTGTCACCCTCCCTACTCTGTGTCCCCCACCCTTAGCCTTCCAGGGACCACAACCTAATGTTTCTAGGATACATCCCTGCTGACCTCCCATACTTTAGGATGCAAAAGGCATACACTATTTGCCCTGCAGTTGATTTAAGTTCCCAGGTTATAGGCAAACTGTAAGGATCTGTGGAGGAAGGGAACATACTGTAATTATCTAGAACGCTAATTGTACTGGAATCTTGTGATAAAGGTTTGAAGAAAATCATTTTTTCCCTGCCCTGGACTTCGGCCAGAAGAAGTATAGAGGAATTCTTTTGTGAATAACCATTCACAAATTTCAACAATTGTTCACTCTTGATTTTAAAAGTCTCTTTGCATGAATGATTTTCTCATCTTTATGCAGAATTTTTCCACATTTTTGTTGACTAAAATATTACTAATCTAATTTCCTATTAAAAAACTCATTTCCAGCATTGCAGAGCTGAAAGGTGCTACCAACCATTTAGTCTTCAATTTACATACAACAAATCCTGTAATCTGATGGGGGCTTTTACACAAGGGTGGCTGCAAGCAATTACATGGGCAAAGAAATATTTTAGTCCAGAGCTGTGTGCTGTGTTAATTTCATCTGTTGAACTCCCATTGAGATTTCTCCTATTGTTAAATTGCCTATTGATGTGGATTTAGAGAGGAAACGCCATCAAATACAGCAATTCAATGTTATAATTCTGTTTGTGCTCTAATATTTTCCTTTTAATTATAATTTGGGAAGTTGGGGTTTATTAGAAAGAAAATAAGGCATCAGACTGGAATAATTTACTCCATTTTCCTCCTACTCAGCACCATCACAAAGTAGAACATTCTCCAGGTGAAGTATTGATTTGGAAAAGCCTGGAAAAAGTCTTGATGTCACAAGAGAGATCGAACCAAGGCTCTGGGGTGGACTGGATCTACTGAAGCCTGATATGGAGGAAGCAGGGAATCTGGACTGCGGCTGGGCTGGGGGCACTGTGTCTACTGAGAAGGTTTCAAGGGGAAATTTCAGAAGCTAACTCTAGGTCACGGAGAAATATAGCCTCAGAAGCTAGCGGCTCGGGGGTCATCAGGCCAGTATATCATCCATCCACTCACCCATCCATCCATCCATCCATCCATCCTTCCATCCTTCCATCTATTCTTTATTGAATGTTGTATGTATTATGTTCCAACTTTGATATTTAGTGTTTTAGAAGATACAAAGTAAATATTTAAAATTCTTTTATTTATTCATAATTCAACACTCACTGAATGTCTATGTGCCTGATATCATGATAGGTGCCACAGACACAAATATGAAAGATGGAACCCTGACATTTAGTACCACACCAACCAATCAATCCTTATTAAAAACACTGTAATGAGTGTTACTATAGAAGGAGAGGGAGCACAGTGTGGGCCTCAACAGAGTGTGTGTGGGGAAGAGAAGAGGGGCAGTAGTCAAGAAACCTTCCTGGAGAAGCTGATGGCTGCTTAAGATAAACACAAAGTGGTCACAGATAAATGTAAAAGACACATATTTTTAAAAAAGCTTCATTGAGGCATAATTGATGTATGATAAATTGCACATATTAAAAGGATATAGTTGATAAGTTTTGTCATGTGTAAATTTCACATCTGTGAAATCACCATCACAATAAATATCATGAATACCCCCATCACCCCCAAATTTCCTCCCACCCTTTGGTAACCTCTTCCTGCTGTCCACTCTGTCTCCAGCCAACCACTGACATACTTTCTGTCAATATAGATGAGTTTGCATTTTCTAAAATTTATATAAGTGAAATTATATAGCATGTCTTCTTTTTTTGGTCTGGCTTCTTTCACTCAGCATCGTCATTTTGAGATTCATCCCTATTGTAGTATGTACGAATGCCGCATTCCTTTTTTTTGGCTGAGTACTATTCCATTGTATGGATATACCATTTGTTTATTCCCCTGTTGTTGGAAATTTGGGATGTTTCCAGGTTTGGCTATTATAACTGGAACTGCTATGAACATTCATGTCTTGGCATGGAAGTAGCTTTCTTGTTCTCTTGAGTAAATATCTGGGAGTGGAGTGGCTGGATGTTATGGTAAGTGGGTGTTTAACTTTTTAAGAAACTGCCTACTGTTTCCAGAGGGATTGCACCGTTTTACATCCCTACCAGCAGTGGAGGAGAGTTCCAGTTCTACATCCTCATAAAAGGTATATGTTTTTTGTCTGCCATTGAGTAGGAGGGACCCCAAGGTTTTGAGAGCTGAGTGACTGGAGCGGTCAGTCACAGAAGCCTCTGACCACCGCCTCTGCCCAGCTACCAGGCCACCAGCTCAGCATGGTCATGTTTCGAGTGAGAGCAGCCTTAATGGCTCGTGCTGGGAAGCTTCGCTCACCCACTGGCAGCAATGCCATCACGTAACGTGGAGGTCAGGCTGGTGTTTTTGTTAAACAGCTCTTCCTGGAAAAGCTACTGAGCTATAGACACTGTTCCTTTATCATTTTTTTCCTCCTAAGAGTTTTCAATTCTATCTACCTTGCAAGACAAAATCCTTCCCAAATGTATGCATCTGTCAGTGAGGAGGATCATAGAAAACAGCTCACACGATGTCCCAAAGCCTGCCTTGCATACATTTTCCCCTTCAAGCTGGCCAGCCATCCACCTTGCTTTGTCCTGAATCTGACTGCAGAATCACTCTCCAGTGGCCCGTCAGAGCAGACAGGCAAATAAAGAACTCCTGCTATTTCCCTTTGACCAGTCTTTACTTCTGAGATCTTTTACACCTCATTTTTCCTGACATTTTCTAGAGGCATTTGAAAGTGCGGTGATTGAGAGAGCAAACGTGTGCCCCACAACATGCCTCCATAACAGGGGAGATTGTCATGTCTAATCTCTACCCTCAGCTTTGGACCCAAATGACAAGACTGGCCAATACCAAAGAAGATTAGGAAGAAAACACTAGAATGCCAGATGAGTCCAGAAAATGCTGTGGTCTGATTTGCCAAGGAACTGGGCACGAGTTTTCTAAGCACTGAACCAGGAGCAGTATTCTGCTTTCTCTTTTCACAGCCACCCAGAGCAACCCGAATTAGTGTCTTTGTTTTTCTCTCCACAGCTCCCTGGATTCCTTCTTCTGGAGAATTTTGGTTCAATTTGTGTTTTTGTCTTTGTACTCATGGGATTAGGTTTATGGGAAATATGTTAATAGAGGAAATCAGAAAATTGAAAGTTGATGTTTGCAATCACACATTCCCGTGGTGAGATGTCCTTTGGAAATGTGGTATGTTATCCCACAGCCCTGCCTTGGAGATATTAAGGAAAGTAACTCCAACCATCCCTTGCCCGGAAGAAAGCCAGGGACATGAGAGAAGGGTGGCCTGTGATGCTGGATCAAGACCAGAAACTCAGGGGTGGGGAAGCTCAGGGAAGCCGAGGAAGAAAATAGTCTGGCTGATATTGGTGGGAATAGCTGTGATTTCTATATTTTGTGTTTTTCACCAAGTTTCCCAATATCTACCTTTTAAAAGATCACATCCTCCTGGAAGATTTTCCTGTATTTTTTCATATCTAGGAACAGGGAGGAAGAGAAAGCAATGGCGAAAATCATGGTGACAGAATGTTAGCACTTGAATAGACCTCGATGACTTATGTCCACACTCCTGATCTACAGATCTGAAAACTGAAGCCCAGGGAAAGGCTCAATCATTTTCTCTAGCTGGTTGATTCAGGAATGGTGTGCATAAAACTTGGCCATATTTAACTCTGGGATAAAGGCAAATCTAGCATCAAGAAAAAAACATGACACATTTGGGGCTACCCAAAAGAACACTCTGCCCTAAAGAAAGACCCTGAAGTTTCCAGCAACAGTGTAAGCTGCAGCAACATATTTGTCAGAGTACGGCATTTTGAGCTGACTTTGGAAGGGGGCAGCCATGTTGTCCACCCACTCTGAATATTTTAGTTTCTGCTTCTTCAGAACTACGTTTGCCATGAGCCCAACTTTACCTCCCAGCTCCTTTCACCCTTTCAATGAATATGTAGAGCTCCCCCTGTTCTGGGAGCATTCTCTTTGTTTTTGCTGCTGACTTGATTCAGCTTCACAGTTCAGATTTCTCAATCAAAAAAAAAAAAACTGATTAGCACATCCCATATTTTTTTGAGGTAGACATCATTGACCAGCAGAGACATTGGTTTGCCTGTGGATTGGTTGTCTACTGATAATCCCGTATAATGCGGCTGTGGAGAAGGGATGTGTTACTTAAAAGGTAGTTACTTATGGACTTCCTTTCAGTGGGTGCTGTAGGTGAGGTAGGCTCTGGGGTAGATAACTCCAGCACTGAGGTATGTGGTGATAGCAGGACAATATATCTGATGTCTTCCCCCAAATTTACAAAATTCCCAACCTGTTTGCAAAGGTACTATATAGTCATCTCTGGGCAGAGGGACCAACAAAATTCTGGTTATAGTCATTGCTGAGGGATAAAATGGAATGTTTCATTCTGTTGGTTGGCTTTGGTTGATTCTCTTTGGTTCCCAAACATAGCCCAGATTTTCATTCAATTCTCCATTTTTCTCATAAAACAAAGGTTCTTAAAGAAACCAGGAATCTTCATTCAACTATGGAGTATCAACTATGTTTAAGACACTGTGAACTGCCCAGATGATCTTAAACAGATGACAAAGAACAAATTTTGCCATGTAATCTCAAAGGACAAATGTTGAGTGATTCTTCTTTTCATAGAGTCTGCATCTTTCTTTACAATAAGATTTGATTTCAAAAGGTAAATAATTGTTGGTTGCCATACAAATCAAATAGACCTGCATACTTTAAGAACTTAAAAGGGAAACAAAATTAGCCATAATAAGCAATATTTCTCACATTTGGGGTCTGTCTATCCTGCTATATCCTAGGTGTAAGTGGTAAAGGACAGAGAAGCAGAGAGAGAATTGTTCTTCCTGGGTCTGGGCAGTGACCCCGGGGGTTTATGTGCCTGCATCCGTTCCATCTCAGATGATGGCCATCCCGTTCATCTTGTCAGATTGGGCAGGAAGGAGTCTGAGACTTGATTCTGGCCAATGAAACGTGAAGCAAAGTCTGCTGGGGGTAGAATCCCAAGGAAGAGAGAGTGTGTCCTTTGTGTTTCTGGATGTAGCCCTGTGTATTGGTTCGCTAGGGCAACCATAACAAAGTACCAGACTGAATGGCCTAAACAACAGAAATTTATTGTCTCACAATTCTGGAGGCCAGAAGTCCAAGATCAAGGTGTCAGCAGGGTTTTTTTTTTTTTTTTCTGAGGCCCCTCTCCTTGGCTTGTCACTGGTCATGGTTCTCTTTGTATCTTCACATGGTCTCCTTCCTGTGTCTTTGTCCCAGTCTCATCTTCTTACATGGACACTAGTTTGGTTAGGGCCAACCCATAATGACCTTGTTTTGCCTTAAGTACCTCTTTAAAGACCTATCTCCAAATATGGTCACATTCTGAGGTATTAGGAGTAAAGACTTCAACATTTGAATGTGGGGGACACAATTCAGCCCACACACCCTGTCTGATAAGAAGTGGGCAACTGCACCAGCCATCTTACAGCAGCCCAAGGATGAGCCCAAGACTGAAGGGGAAAGAGCAGAGCCATAAAGCCAGAGGCCTGAGGTGCCTGCACTGTTCTACCCCCTGCCAAGTGGAATGGCAGATTTCCTCATTTGTTAATTCAGTTTGAATTTTGGTTTTCAAAAGCATCCTGGGGAGAAAGACGTAAAATGTCAGAAGTGAAAATTTAACCAATCAGTGTTTACAGGGCTCCTCTGGAGGGAAGAAAGGAACACACTTTGTTTTTCCCTCTTTGGGAGGCTTTGTTTCCTTTCCCCAACTTGTGAGTACCTGCAAACAGCTGCTCAGTGTCTCTGCCAACTCCTTTCCTCCTTGGCCTTGGCATGTCTGGCACTGCATGGTGGGTACCTGAGTCCTTATTTCTGTACTCAGACACAACCCGCTTTCTCCTAGATTGCAAGCTCTTAGAGGGCAAGGACACCATTGTGTCCTCCTCAACACAGCTTTACTGTGCTGTGTGTGATGTGAATTCTATTTCCTTCCTTCCTTCCTTCCTTCCTTCCTTCCTTCCTTCCTTCCTTCCTTCCTTCCTTCCTTCCTTCCTCCCTCCCTCCCTTCCTTCCTTCCTTCCTTCCTTCCTCCCTCCCTTCCTTCTTCCCTCCCTCCCTCCCTCCCTTCCTCTTTCTTTGTTTCTTTCTTTCATTCTTTCTTTCCTGCTTTGCTTTTCTTCTTTTCTTTTTTTTCTTTTTCCTGACAGGTATTGATTATATTACGCAGAGGGGATAGGCAGTGACTAAGACCAATTTTCATTCTCATAAAGCAGAGATTCTGGGCATTTTCAATACCCAGAGATGCGGTGGTGCTACCACAGTAAGAAATAATAAAAAAAAGCACAAGTTGTTCTGAAAACATGTGGTGGGGGGCCATCTCACCAAACCTGGGGCTCAGGGAAGGGTCCAGGAGTGTCTCTGTGCTATTTTGGCCCCCTCCCTTGAGTCTAGAGTGGCAGAGGGAGGCGGGATATGAGGACTACTTTCCATCCTTTTCCTACACCCGGAGCCTCCTCAGAGCCTCCACAGGGCCTCATGCAGAAGAATTCCAGTGAGCCAACTCCCTCCTCCCAGACAGACTCATTCCTAATTCAGTTCCAGCAAATTTCCCTTGGGATAAGGGCAGCTGCCAGCTCCCTGGGGGAGGGATTCAAGCTGTGGAAAGAGCAGAGCTCTGAGGACATCATGTTACACCCACCAAAATGGTGTCAAGAAACACAGGAGGGAGGTGGCTCCAGAAATAGAAAGTACAAGGAGGCCTGGGATTGTGCTGGGACAATCTGGACCTTGCAGCTTGCTCTGTGACAGTGAGTGTCCTTCAGGTCCTTCTGGGACAGTGAGTTCTGGGCCACCTCCTCCACCACCCTTGCCATCTGGTCACTTATGGGCCTTAGGCTCTTTTCCAGCATTGGTAACTGGTGCTCCACTGGCTCCCACCCACTGTAGAATGCCAGCCATGCTGTGCCCAGGGAGGAAAATCTCATGTAGAATGGTGGAGAACTCTTCACATCAAGGGCAGAACCCGTGTTTGGCGGGAAAGGAAGTCCTGATTCAGAACTTGAAATCTGGATTTTCTGCTAATCTGATGCTTTTCCTCTGGCTGCACAATAATATTGTTTTGGTTGCTAAGAAACCCCCTTTTAACTGAACCTCGGGTTGAGTGTCTCTAGTATGATAATAGACCATGCAGATGTTGGGAGGAGAGCACAGTGCCCACGTGACAATCAGACCATTTCTCACGACGAGGGTGTCATAATACACGAGTATCTTTCCAGATTTTCCTCCCAAGGTGCTGAGGCATTGATTTGCAGATTGCAAATGCCAGATTCCTTCCTCATAGCTGGGACATGGCCCTGCTGCCTCTGTGCCCATAACCAACCTTGGCTTTGTTTTATAGACTGATATTTTGTGGGCTATTAGTCTGAATGAGCCACTATCCTAATGATCAGATCATTATAATGGTGCATTAGTTTGATGCAGGGTAATGAAAAATTGTTACCTCAACAGGGCTGGTGGTCTATTGTGGACCTTATCTCATAATCCCTGCTTAACAGAGGCATCCTTGATTCTTTTTGTAGTAGAATGAGTACCTGATTGAAGATCTCTTTGGAGAAAGGATTTTAGTGTCATTTAAAAAGCGAAGATTAAAGTTTAATATTCCTAACAGTAATTGTTCTCTCTTTTGTTTTTCACAACTGAGAGACAGTGGCCAAATCTCTAAGGGGAGGGGAGAGAAGCAGGCAAATAATCTTGGCTCGGAATGCCCTGATAAATTAATGGGTTCTTTTACTTTAGAGACAGAAGAGGGTTCATGCATTGTTCACCAGGCAATTTTCTAGCACACAGGTATAGTGGGCTGCAAAGTTGGGCACCTATCTTTTTGCTAAGAAATCAGATATAAGCACAATCAAGTTGAGGATGTCGATTAGTACAAAACCTTAAGTAGATGTTTTGTTTCTCACCTTGATGGGCTGATTTTAGTGTTAAAGGTGTGGCTTGAATAACATGAAAGTAGTTCAAAAGTTGGCTTTTAAAAATCTTTTAGTGGCTAGAACTGGAGTTGTTTTTTGAAAAAAGGAGAGTTATATCCCCTTCTCTGTTCCCCTGCTAGCAGGTGGTATTCCATCTGTGACAGTAAAGATGCTTTATTGCAAGCAACAGCAACTCTGCTGACCTTAAACTGAAAAGGAGTTTACTAAAGTGATATTGAGTGACTCATCTATCTTAAAAAAATGTCTGAACAACCAAGGATCCAGAAGAACATGTGCTAAGGTGCCTAAAAGACACCTAAATCTGAATATAGTAACTTTGACCATTTGCTCAATTTTTATTATTTGAGATTCAAACATTAGGAGAGAATAATTTGTTCAATTGCTGTAAAGTGGCAGCTCCAGAATTTCTTTGTAGGAGAGACTTATGGGGCTGATATTGTCAGAATGTATTACAGCAAACACATTTTAGGGGCCATTTTGTGGAGGGGGAGATGAAAGGGGACTGACAAAAGATTTTTTGAGTGACTTGTAATACCTGAAGTCACTTCCAAGTGCCAAGACTATGTGCCCAGCTCTTGGCTAATGAGAGCAGAGGGCACCTTGATTAATGATTCTTTTAGGACTGGGAAAAGGAAGACATCAGATTCTTTCTATCCCACCGTTTTTAAACATACTGGGAAATTCTCATGACTTAGGTCTCTGAACAGTTTCTCAGTCCTTAAATTATAGCTGTTCCTTTTTCCTAGAGCAGTGCCTACTCTCCTCATGGGAATACCATTGCTTATCTGCTCAATATTCATTTCCCACCCCTCCTTCGCTGGCAGAAGCCACTTCTCACAAAAGGCTCAAAAAATGTCAAATATTTATTTTGACATTTTCTCCTGCAGCCAGGTCATTTGACCTAATTTTGGCCAATTGATACAAGGGTAGTCTGAGAAAGGCTCTAATACAAACATGAGGCTACAAACTGTGGCAGCCATTTTGGGGCCATGGGGACAAGGCTGAGGTGGAGGGTCCCTGAGCTGGGCAGGAAGGACTTCAGTCCTTGGTGACTTACTGCCCTGACGAATTAACCAAACCTGAAAGGAACACCCTCTGGGCCTTACTGTGAGTGAAGACACTTGTCATCTGTCCTCACACTGACCCTCACTCTAATCTCTGGACCAGTCTTCAGACAGGAGGGGTTTAAGAACTTGGCATCAAATCCCTTTTGCTACTCATGCAACTTTCACCGTGGGCCACATCTGGTCCCCATAACTGTGCTTGTCTTTGTTCCGGGAACTCAGTTCTGATTGTGTATACAAATTCTGGAAACTGGATGTTGTTTAGCCCCTTAGATTAAGTTGCATCTGGCTGAAATGACCAGCAGCCCAGTTCCCTGGGAGCCTGAGGAGAGAGCCCTTCATTTCACAGAGGGTGGTGGCTAAAGCCCTGCTTCTTACTGACCTTCTTCTCTGCCATTTGCAACTGCTGCCCTGCTTGAGCTTCTGAATTTCTCTTGTCCCTCTGCTTCTTTTTGTCCAGAGTATGATTCAGTCCTTCAATCTTCATGATTGCTGGGCTAACAGAGACCCAAATACATGACATAAGAAAACTAAGAGTTCATTCATTCACAGAACACAAACAAACAAAGAAGAAAACAAACCAGTTTGGAGGTAAGCAGTCCAGGACACCTGTGGTGGGTTCCAAGTCATCGAAGGCTCAAGCTCCCTTAATCTTTCTGTGTGGCTTACTTTAAGATGACTCTGAAATCTTCAGCTTTAAAAGATGGCTGCAGGAACTCCAGCCATTATGTCCATATTCTAAACAAGAAAGGAAAGGGCAAGCAGCTATAAGAGGGGCTCTCCCAGAAATCCAGTGCTCTCCATTTACATCTCCTTTGTCCACTCTTAACTGCAAGAGTGGTGAGACCATATAGACACTCACCTGGGCACGTGGCTGCACTGACTAGGGCAGGTGTGCTGGTACCAGGGAAGTAGGGAGCTGGGTGCTGGTTCAGCATGCAGCATTCTCTGTAGCATCTTACTCTTCTCACTTGTTGAGATGGAGGCTGACCACTGGCCAGAGAACTGTGTGCTCCTTGTGGGCCCTGTGCCAGTCTGCTTTCCTTTCTCCTCCACACTTGCAGCTGATAATGTGGCCCCTGGAGCCTGCCACAGAGCGGTGGGAAGAACTAGTTCCAGGGTCCAGCTCCTCCTAAACGACACCTCCAATAACAGCTTTTTGGGCTGCCTCCAGCCTTTTGAACAAGACAGAGCCGTGAGCATTCTAGGCTTTACTAGCACCTGACTGTGTGAACAGTGGCAGGAGGTATTTCTGGGTGTACTCCCAAGAGTGACATTTGTGTCTATTCAAGGAGGGCCTTGAGACTTGACCTCACTAGAAACAGCAAGTGGGTTTTAATTATCTAGCTAGGTTCCTGGAGAGGATCGTGTAAAAGGTCTGAAATGACAATAAGTATTCATGTGGGTCAAGCTGGAAAAATAAGAAACGATCTTTGCAACAGAAGCTTCCGTGTAATTGACATCCTCTATGTGTTCCACTCTCATCTGGCGTCAATAAACACAACAGAAGCACTAGCTACAGTCCCTATTCTCACATAGCTGCTGATACTCCTTTTTTATAGTCATCAAATGTTAATAATATCTTAGGTTCCTTTTTGAGGGAAGTAAGATGTTTTCAAGAAGCTGCAAATCTTTGACTTTCCCTCTGTGACCAAGAATCCTATCTGAGGTTGTTTTCACAAGTTCCCCAAAATGTGTATTACACATCGAGCTGGGAAAAGGGGACCTACCTCAAAAAAATGAGTAAAATTTCTAACTACCTGTTGTGAACATTTAGTTTCTGGCTATCTAGCATCCCAACTGTGTGAAGTTTGGTGGGAGGTAGAACCTCACTTCGAACTAAGAGAGTTTCCTGACAAATGGGGTGTAGGTAGAAGACCCAGGCCTGGGAATCAGATTCTCTTGCCTGGATACTGAACTTCGAGGAAGTCAGTCAAAAACAGGACTGACAGTTGAAAAATTACCTACAGCAGCAGGAGTCCAGTGGCACCAGTCTCACTTGGGAGCCAGCAATGGTGCCGAGTACCTACCAGTGGCGGTGATGTGGTGGTGATGGTGGCATCTAATGAGATGGCTTCATGGTCAGTCTTAGCTCTGTTCCCCACTCTGCCTTCTAGTTCATTTGTCAAACTGTGTTTTCTAGTTTTGAACAAGAGCTACTTGATAGCCTTATAACAACTTTTTTTATAGTTTGAGTTAACTTAAGTTGGAGTCTGTTATTTGTAGCAAAGAGCAATCACGGGCACATACTACATTAGGCTTCTTAAATTTGGGCAATTTTTTTAGCTGCTTTTCTCTGTGGATTTTTTTCCTCCTCAGTGTGTGTCTCTAACACTTCACGGGGGAAATGGAAGTTGCCCTGAGTCTTGGAGGAGAGAAAAAAAAAAGGTGTCAGGAGAAACAAGCAGTGTGAACAAAGCTGTGATGGCGGGAACAAGCAAAATGCGCATGTGACACAGGGAGGAGAGCGCCCAAGTCTAGCAGCAGGTATGCACAGGGGAGGTGTGAGAGTGAGGGAGGGTGTGTAAGGGGCCAGAATCGAAATGGCACTACAGCACAGCAGAAACAGAGGAGCCGAGGAAGAGTTCTGAACGGGGAGATGATGTGAGGGGAAATAAAGCTAATAAAGATAGGTCAGGCACTAGGTCTTTAAAAAACCAATCCCTAAGTCTCAGCCTGGGAAACTAGATGGCAGAATGATGACCTGGTTAGATAGCCACTGTTACGGTGCTGTAGTGGGTCTTGTGCAGAGTCAGTAAGATGGGCGGCTTTTAGGTTGGCATGTTAGCTCAGGAGAAGGAAGAGACCTCTCGTGGATTTGACTGTCACCGTGGAATTGGCCTCCTTACAAAGTGGAAATTCCTACTACTCAGAGTGTTTCAGCCTGGCTGGACATCCATCCTGTCTGTCATATGGATGATGTAAGGGCAAGGGCATCCTGGGAGGAAGGATGCATTTGACTCGGGAGGAAGGATGCATTTGACTTCAAAGGTCGACTTAACTTTTGTGGATCTGTGAGTCAATGAAATTAGGAGGCATCCAGATTTTTAAAATACATAATACAACACCATTTGCATGTAATAAAAATACTAGTGCACAAAAAAACAATATGCATTTTGTAAGACTATATATTTTATAAGATTATACACACATTAAACACAATTGAATGGCTTTCAGTGTGGAGTAGTAGAGAAGTGGGAGTGGCATATGAGGATAAAATGGAATTAATTAATTAATTAGTTGAGACAGGGAAAAGAAAAAGATGAGATCCAAATATATATATTTTTGGTACTCTTATATAAAAAGACATGAAATAGTGGAATGCCAGTTTCTGATTTAGGTGGTAGAATGAACTCCTCAGTAGTCAATGGTAGGAATCTTATTTTTAAACTCTCATTTTGAAGTATAGCAGACTTGGATGTAAATGTTTCTTTTACATGTTGACATTATTATTTATTAAAGCAATCAAAATAGAAGCTTTTCTCCTGATCCAGCCATGTCCCAACTGGATCCCTACCTGAACACTCCATAGCCTGCAGCACTACAGCCACAGTTTATTTGAGCTTGCTGTTCCTGACAATATGAGAGAAAATATAGTTGATTTTAGAATTTGTTTTAGTAGGTTTTTCTGGAGTAATTTTCTCAAGTGGTTTTTTGCAATTACCTATATCATCAGGGAAATGTAATAATCCTTAAAAGGCTGCATCATTATATAATGTATTTGATTTTAAAAAGAGAAAGAAAATCTCCCCACCCCTTTCTCTTTGCAATGAGATTCACTCTTTCCTGCCATATAGGAAAAGCAGGGTGAAAACTGCTTTAATGAGCCACCTCAGATAGCTCAGCTTCATTTAACTTAAAAGGAGATGTAAAATTGTTCCCATGTAAAACTTGACATTCAGATTTCTTACGAGTGTGTCCTCAACCAGATCAGTCACTTTCTTGGCTCTTTATTCTTTCTTGTACCTCAGACAACCCATATGGGAACATTTTCTTTCTGCCTACAGCTCATTCTTTAAAACTGTACTGCTGAAAGTGTGGTCCACAGGATGGTTATCAGTCTGCAAACTCTTAGTTACAAGTCCATCACAGATAAGTACAGAACGTGGGAATCTAAAGTTTATATAGCAATTGGACATTGCTGCAATATCCAAGTGCATGATCAGTGTACTGGACTTTTTGATCAAAGTAGAAACCAAAGGTCCAAGTCCACGACCAATCAGAAATTTAAAAAAAGACAAAATCAAAAACCTGGTCCTTTGCCACAGAAAACTTGAGAAGTACTGCTTTAGGATGTCCTTTAACGAAGGTATGCTGGTGACAAGATTTTTGTTTTTACTTTACCTGCATATTTGGAAGATTGTTGCACTGGCTATAGAATTCCACATTGACAGTAATTTCCTTGGGTATATGAACATATTTTCCATTAGCTTTCAGGTTTTAGTGGTACTTTTGAGAAATCAGCCATCAGTCTGTCTCCTTTTCATTGTTTAATTGTTCTCAGATTTCTCTTTGCCTTTAATTTTCTGAAGTTTTACTGTAATGTTTACTGGTGTGAGTCTTTTTTATTTACTCTACTTGGGATCTATTGTTCTTCTTAAAGCTGTGATTTGGCATCTTATATTATTCTGGAAACATTTCGGTTATTTTTTCTTCTAAAATTTGTTCTTCCCCCTTCTCTTGCTTTTACCATTCTGAAATATCAAATAAAATATATATTAGATACTATCAGTCTGTTTTCTATGCCTCTTAACCTTACTTCTGTTTTTTCCCCATCTTTTGTTTCCCTGTGCTGCAATCTAGGTAACATTTTCTGATTTTTAATATAATTAATGCTGTTGTCATAATTATGATTTGGTGATTCCAATATCTGAAGTCTCTTGCTTCTCTTGGTTTCTGTACATGGTGTCTTGCTTCCCTGTTCCCCTGGTTATCTTTGACTGAGTGCTAGTCATTGCCTATGAAAATTGTTTTTTGAATCATTTGAGGTTTAGTATGAAGATATCTTCCTCCACAAAGAGTTTATGTTTGCTTCTGCAAAGTACTCTGTCATTTAAACCAAGGGTAAAACTTGAGGTACTATGAACCTGGATGCAAATCTTTAGGTTTTGTTTACTTCTGGTACACTCTTACACTAAGATCATATCTCTTTTGGCCACCATTTGGGGGCCACCACACCTTTTGTGAAGTTGGAACTATGATTTGTGTTCTCCTCTATCACAGACTTACCAAAATAAAAATTATCTGCCCAGATTGGCAAAGGCTCTCCAGGAAAAAGTGTTTTTGTGTTTACTTACCTCTTTGGGCATATTTCTTTCTATCTTAACTGTTAAGAAGACAGTTTCTTTATTTTAGTAAATTTTAGCAAATTCTGGTTGGTTTCAGCAGAATGATTGACCCAAATAACCTGCCTTACCATTCCTTGAAATAGGAATGCACCTCTGTTTTTATTGTTTGGAGCAGGGAAAGGACTAATGTAAGAAGTGCTTTAGGAACGGTTAGCAAGAGAGACAGACCATTGCAGTATGACCAGAGGCAATCATGTGAAAGAAAGATTTTTCTTACACTTTGTTGTGCCATGACACAAAACGAATCCCATATTTCAAATCTTTGAGTCACTAGGGCATACAGAATGCCACAATTATAATATGAGTTTGGGTAAAATTCAATCCATTAGGTATGGTCTATCCAGTAGAATTTGTGGACATTTTTCAGTCTGTTCTAGAAAGTATTTTAAAAGATAATTTAGAATATCTATGCCAGTTAAAACAAAATCTTCATTTTCTTTAGAAGAATCTGTCTGAAATGGGGCATCTGGGTCTTATTTCCTACACTGGAAATTGTGGGCTGGAGTTGCAAGGTACGTGGCCAGTTCATTTGCAATTACAGAATTGCTTCCTTGAGCAAAAAAATTTGCCTCACATGAGAGTTGCCCATATGTTTTTTTTTAATAAAGATTTATTTATTTATTTTAGAGGGGTGGGGGCAGAGGGAGAGGGAGAGAGAGAATCTCTAAAAGACTCTCCCCATTGAGTGAGGAGCCTGATGCGGGATTTGATCCCACGACCCTGAGATCATGACCTGAGCTGAAATCAAGAGTTGGACACTTAACTAACTGAACCACTCAGGTGCTCCAGGAAATGTTATATTACATAAGCACAGGAACTCCACAGCAGTGTTTCTCAAAGACTAATGCATTTATCAATCACATGGAGAACTTGTTAACATGAAGGTTGTGATTCAGTAGGTGTGGGGTGAAACTAGAAATTTTTATTGTTTATGAAGTTCCCTGATTACCTCAGTGCTGCTGGTCCCCAAACTACACTTTGAGTAGCAAGGTCTATAGCTCAGAACATTTCACAGTGAACATGGATCAGCATTCTTTCTCCATATCAGGCTTTCTCACACATGGAAAAGTTTTTTGAATATAACAAGAACTGGAATATCGAGAAAGGAACCATCTCAACTGGCAATGCAATTGTTTATAGCTGCACAGCAGGCCCATGTCCTCACAACTGGAATTATCTCCCTGGTGCCCAGAAATGTGAGTAAAGCAAAAGGCATCATGATCTTCTATGAAAGCAGAACCCCAAACCAAAATCAGTCAGCAGTTTTGCATTTTACTTTCATTGAACACAACTAATGAATTGTTTTTCTTTTCTTTTCTTTTTTCAAGATCAATCATTTTGTTTTTGTTTTAATCAACCTTCCTTATATTAATCCTTGCTCCCTTTAAGAAAACACATTTATTTGAAAAGCTTCATCTTTTAGTTAGGTAAATTGTTAGATGGGAGAAGAATCAGGTGTGTGGGTGAGAGCAATTCCTTCCTGTATAAAGTCAGATCTGCCATTTGCAGGCTTACCCAAGCAACAACCTGCAGGTCAGGGAGACATGGGGAACAGAAAAGATACTGGAAATCCTCAAACCAGAGATACCGATAGCTTCAAGTCTTAGGTGAGGACTCTTCATACAGGCCCTGCTAAGTAGAATAGGCGGGGTCCCTTCCTCAAAGCAGCTCAGTTCAATGAAGAGTAAGGCAAGTCAGCCAGTTTGTACTAGTGGAGAAAATCCCCCAAATAAGGCTCTAAATAGTAAAGCTAAGCCACACATTGGATCCCCTGTCCTCTGGCAGCATAGGTTTGAGCAGGCCTGGATGGGTATGGGAAAAGATGTTGGAAGCATTACTGCTGGGGAGCAGGTGACATGCTGTTGGTGGACATCTCTCATGAGAGGCTGGGAGAAGCCATACAAGAAGGCTATGTGCTCCAGGAATCAGAGTACATTCTTCTTTCGGTCTGCTCAGTCTAATCACTCTGCTCTCCATCACTGCATCCTCCCTCTAACTTGTCTAGGAGCCTCTTCTGAGTGAAGTGGTACCAAATTTTCACACTCATAGTCATTACCTAGAACCTCCCTATTCCATGGACCAGCAGCATCAGCATCATTTGGGACTTTTTATGAATGTAGGTTTTTAGGCCTCATCCCAGGCCTCCTGAATCAAAATGTGAAATTTAACAGGATCCTCTAGTAGTTCAGATACACATTAATGTTTGAGAAATGCTGACCTAGAAAGCAGATAGGTTGTCCTAACTGAAGATGCCCTTCCTCAGCCAAGTTTGGAGAAATGATCGTGTGGCCTGGGGAGGGGGAAGCTGAGGGGTCCTTGGTAAATTTTTTCCTTAGATAGAAGGACCGCTCAAGGAAACACAAAGCTCTGGATCAACAGTGATTATATGAATTCATTCTCATGCTCCAACTTGTGAATTTGGAATTGCCTGAGTTTTTTACTTTGATATAATGAGATAAATATATGGTGTTGGATTCTCTTACTCTCTCTTCACTAAACCGTTCTAGAAATAGTCATCCATAAGCCTAAGGGGAGTTGAGATGAAAACTTTTGGAACATGAAATTTTGGTCCAAATGGGATTTTTGCTGGTGTTACTAATTAAGATTCTCTTCGAAACTAGGCCAACCCCATGCTATCCAGTTGGCAGTATGTTTAGAATCCCTCTGTAAACACGCAGTAGCTTGTACAAATAGGGAGGCTTTACTTTCCCATCATAAAGAAGGTCTGAAATAAATCCCAGACAACTCTCGAAGTTTGTCTTTGCCATAAAAATAGTGGAATTCATTGAGAGCTGTCTCATTGCACTCAGACAGGATACAGGCTGGCCAGTGAATTGGCCATGGGAGCCAGCTGGTGGTGGGTTTCACTCTATTCAAACTGCAGAAGGGCATCCAATCTTAGCTTTGCTTACCAGAGCATTAAAATCTTTACATTTGGATGATGCTAGTATCCATATAGAGTAAACAAGACTGCCTGATTTTCATAAGTGACCCTGTACAACTCCTCTGTAGTTGCTCTTCATGAAAGAAATCCTCGAAAGCTTTGCATGACGGTGGCATCTGGTATCACCATGCTTCTCTTTGAGCTAGAAGTCAAGATTGTCAACTCCTGACTTCTGTATTGTTGCTTCTGTATTGATGACTATATCACACAGGAGGAGGTGATCACTGGTGGCCACCGGAGCCTAAAAAGCGAAGTAGCTGGATGGAACTGTAGCTGGGGAGACAGAAGTAAGCAAACTATACTAGCCCAGGGCATGGAATATTGTACGAGCAAATAACCATTTGTTGAGTGAATGACTGAACGATTGATTCCCCATAAGACAGAGATTTGTTTGGTCATGTTCATCTCTAGATACACAGAAGCAAGACCAGTGTCAGATATGTAGCAGATTCTTGATTCATATTTGTCGAATATATGAATTGGACTATTCACCCCCTGGGAGGTAACTGCTGAAACGGAATCCATTTTGCCTCACTTAAACTTTTGCACTTCTTCCCGTTTCACATTGCCTATAAAGTCCTGATACTGCTTTCCTCTCTTTACTTGATGGGATCCTCTAAAACCCGAGAAGATCCAAGAACTGCTTTCTTAAGGGAAATTGCTTGTCTATCAAATCAGGTCAGGGATAGGGGCTGAAATCCAGTTTCCAGATTTTTTTGACTAACAGCTATTGGGATTTTCCTTTGGAAATTTGCTGAGAGCTAATGTAAGTCTATCTCATAAAATTGCAAAGAATTTAACCTAGCTAGGCAGCACTGCTCAGGTGCTGCAGAAGGACCTGATGTGTTAAGGCTTTAGAATTGCTTGGATAAAGAAGCCATATGAGAGTAAGGTCCTCAAAATCTGCCCAGTCATGTTTACTCTGAAGCCAAGCAGTGACTGCAGCTGATGGCACTAGTTAGAGGAAAGGTAGAGTGAATCCAGAATGGGCAGTGGGGACAAGTGTGTCTCTACCTATTGCACACAGACTGGGAAGCAGACAAATCTCAGGTTCCCACCCAGTGCTGTGGTGTGACTCCATTAGCAGGGAAGTGAAGAGCTATACCCTCAGTCCCTTTCCCAGGTTGGGTAGCAACAATGTGTCTTGACACTGAAGGGACTTTACTCAATTCAGAGGTGCTCTGATGGGAGAAAGGATTCTTTTTTTTGGCCCTTGGGACACTGAGAATCCCTCTATGTTTTTTCTCTAGGTCTTTCCTACCCAGGGAGTGGGGCTTACCCAACTGAGTGAAGGGTATCTGAGAGGGAGGGCAATCTGGCCTCCAACCAGGGTCAAGAAGAGAAAGTACCAAAGACATTCCTAGCTATGTGATATTGAGCAAGAGCCTCAGCCTCACTGAACTTCAAGTGGACAGGTTATTTTCACATAGGGGGTAATTATATTTCCCTTAATATATGCCTTGCTGTGTTGTGCAGAGTTGGGACAACAGCCTCTGGCATACAGTAAGGGTTATTGTTGCCATTTATTAAGCACCTGCTATTTGCTGACCTAAACTTTGAGAATTAACCATGTAGATTATAAAAGAAGTTATCATTCTTATGTGCTAATCTGGGTACCATATCAATAAGAAAATATAGTCATTGCTTTTCTTCAGTGACTCAAAAGGTCTTTGAACCCTTTATTTGTGTTGCAATAATAGGCACACAAACCACAGGCCAGTTCTTTGGTTCAGTATCAATGTCTCCTTACTAGCATTTACTCAGCTAGGATCAGTGGCTAAATTTGAATAATTTTCTGTGTGTGTGTGCGTGCATTTGTGTATATTTGTGTGTGTATGTGTATGTTTTGAAAAATTCCTTAGATAATTCTGTTATGATTGTTGGCTTAGAATTACTATTCAGAAAACCCCAGTGCTGTATTAATTGAAGCAAAGATCTTTGTAGAACTTATTTTTCCTACAAGAGTCTTTAAAAACATTTTTTTTTGAAAAAAATCTCAAACAGAGAAAAGTTGCAAATGCCAAATCTTTTTTTCCCTGGAACTATTTGAGATCAAGTTGCCAACTTAATACTCTATCTTAATACTCTATCATTTCTAAATATTTTAGTGTGTGTTTCCTACAAAGAAGGACATTCTTTTGTATAACCGCAATATAATCATTAAAATTAGCATATAATACATTTCTACAATTTAATCCTCTGACCTCATTCTGGTCTCATCAATTGTCCCAATAATGGCCTGTGTAGCAAGATAATCCAACCCAAAATCACGTACTGCATTTAGTTGTCATGCCACATTAATTTCCTGGTCTCAAATAGATTCTCAGTCTTTGCTTGACATTCAGGATCTTGACATTTTTGAAGATGATGGCCTAGTGTAATGTACAATGCCCCTCAATTCGGGTTTGTCTGATGTGTCCTCATAATTAGATTTTGGTCATGCATTTTCGGCAGAAATATCAGAGGTGATGCTGTGTTTTTCTCAATGCATCCTATCAGGAGGTACACAAAGTCCATTTGTCCCATTAATGATACTATTCACTTAGATACTTGATTATGGTGTCTGCCAGTCTTCTCCACACCAAACTTGTTCCTTTACTTTTTGTAATTAATAAGTATTGTGAAGGAAGCAATTTTAAACTGTGTAAATATCTTCTTGTTCTATTAAGTTCCGGTTTATGCCTATTTGTATCAATATGGACTCATGTTTTTCTTTGCTATTTATTGGGATATGATCCATTACTAACATTATTTAGATTCTCTAATTGTCCTGGATTTGGCCAGGAGGTGTCCCTTCCAACTAATTTCTGTTACACTTTGATGTGTCCCCAATCATCATTGGAACACTTCCTTGTATTTAGATGTTCCTGACTCATTACTACTTTTCCTTCCCTGGCCGTGGAATCATCTGTTTCTCAAAGGAGCTCTGGTTCTTTTTAGCGGAGAAGGGTATTTAGAAGCCAACATCTGGGTTCTAGGTGTACTCATTGCTCCTCGAATATTGCTTTCTCAGTGGACAGAGATAGAGTATATATGTCTGTCGGAAATGTATGTATGTACACACACACACATACATATATAAAAATACATATATATATGTATAGACACTTTTATCCCTATAACCTCATATGTCTTTACATGTATTTATCTATCCATATGTTTTGAAAATCCCAAGGAATAACATCAGTACCTCCAATTTCAAACCAAGACTGTGGGGTTTATTCTGGTTTCCTCTCTTTCCTTATTTGTAACTGCCTTCTCAGACAATGAGAAACCTGAATCCTATTGTCCTTAGCACATTTGCTTATTGGATCAATCTCTTTGTATGTATCCAGTCCCCACTGATGCCATCCCCACATGGATACCCTTCACCCCACTAGAGCTCTAATCCCCTAAGCCGGACCACTGTTGCTTCCTCTGCCCCACCCCCATCTGGATGACCTCCTTGCCCTGCTTGCAGTCCAACATCCCTTGCAGGTGATTCTTGTATGCAAATATGCCCCTTGTCCTTTTTGCCTTCCTCACCCCACGCTGGGCCCCTGTGGTTCCTTCTTTCCATCTTTTGCTCTGCCTCATCTATTAGCTCTAGTACTGGATCGTTCAGGAAAAGGGAGGGATAGGAAGGACCATACAAGCTTTTTATGATGTGGAATACAAATCTTTCTTTAGTTTGAAAGATTGTCCCAATTAGTTTGAATAAGCCCCAACTGTTAGCCGGCTTCAACCCCATCCCTAGGATAAGATAGAAACCCCAGAGTAACACTAGGATGCTCTTGCTTTGGTACTAGTGGATGAGCACCCTCTGCATTTTTCTCTGAGTTGACCATCAGGGGCAAAGATTTCTTTTCCCAGCTTCACATCGTTCATCAGTTGCATTGTTACTGCTTGTTACTGTTCTCTGGTCTTTGCTTACACTTCCCAAATCCAACAAACAAATAGAACTTTCTTACACTTTGATGTGTCCCCAATCATCATTGGAACACTTCCTTGTATTTAGATGTTCCTGACTCATTACTACTTTTCCTTCCCTGGCCGTGGAATCATCTGTTTCTCAAAGGAGCTCTGGTTCTTTTTAGCGGAGAAGGGTATTTAGAAGCAGAAAATGAGAGCCGAATAGAGGCATGAAAGCTCCTTTGGAAGGGGAAAACATTACCATGGCCATCTTCAATGCTTCCTGCTGATGCAGTGGGGAAGGATTATAACACTACAGTTTTTGATGAGAAAAACAAAACAAGAACAAAAGTCGAAGTGTTACCCCAAAGACTACCATTTCATTCAACCTCATTTTCACCTGTGGTGTTTTCTGTGTCTTACTACAACCATCCCATCCTTGGGGGAACTTTCAGCCCCTATTGCTACTTAAAAGCTTTACATCCTTTTCGGGTGGGTTATATAATCACCCAGGCTTGCCCCACATTACATATTATATTAGAGTGAGGATGGCCTCTTACAGAAGTCACTTTCCCAGGTCCCATTTGTGCTTCCCTGTTTACCAGCGTTTGTGTCATGGCGATATTACTCATCCATGTCAGGACAGGGTTGCTACTTAAGAGTACAGTCATGGCTCCTTGTGTTCAGAAGTGTGAAATCAAAGTAGATGTTTGGTAAAAGCTTCCTGAAATAATAGGAACTTTTGACTGTTGTTTTTGCATAATTCCTCTCAAAAGCATTACTGATATATGGTAAGTGTTGATGTAGGCACTGCCGCTTGAAGTGGGAGGAAGGGTATTTACAAAATCCTCTGAGTTGTTGACGTTAGCTTCCTGGATTTTTTTTCCCTGAAGCAAATCTTAATGGAACAAATGATATGACAAAATACTCTGAAAGCATCTGAAACACAAGATCCACCTACACACGCCTCCAGATCTCATCTCAACAAGGCTGAATGCTTGTTTTCAGTGGTAGCTCCAGGGCTGACTCACCGCTCCATGCTCTGAGCTCAGGATCTCAGGGCTCATTCCCCACACACTCTCTTCTCTCTTCTTGTTGCCATCGGACAAGGCAAAGAAAGAACCTTCTCAACTGTCCTGAACCCCTGGAACTTCTCTCAGAAGAGCCTGGTTTTTGAATGGTGCCTGGAGGGAAGAATTTCCCAGCACTAGATTTACATTATTTTCCTGCTGTGCTTCAGATATCATTTTTAAAATTCCATTCACACTATGAGAGGAAATAGTTTCAAGAAAATAAAGGGGTTGAAAATTTATCTCCTCTGCACACCCGTAATTCCCACTCTGCCCCACTGTCAACGAATCAAAGAACCGGGCCAGCAGATGTTAGCTACAATGACCTTCTCCAGAGGTGTCAAAGATGATTTTTTAAAAAAGGGTAGGAAGGGGATCTGGCTCTTTCACATTGCTTCATTCTTTTCTCTCTGTAGACAGGGAAGTTGCTTCTCAGTTGAATAGAATGTGTTGGTGTTGGGTATGTGGTCTCAGCCTACTGCTTGTCAAGAAGAGAAATCTGGGTGGCAAGACAGCATGGCTGATAATGTGAGGAAGGTGACAACAATGCAGGGTTCGCCTCAAAAGGAGGGGCAGACTTACCCAAATCTTTCCTTGAGCTGAGGAAATTCAAGACATCAGGAACATCAGCACTCAAACCTCTTTAGGGAAGCTGGGTCCTTAATGTCATAATTTTCACAAAGCTAAGCTGATAGAATCTGTAGATAGCAAAGTGTTTAAATTAAATCCAGCTCAGTCAAGTGTGTCTAGAGAATCACTTGAAGAGATGCTTAGAGAAGTGATCAATATAGTCTGATCATGATTCTTACAAGGGCCAATTTTTGGATAGGTGTGGAGAGCAAACTCCTAGTTTCAAAAATGGACAGCTCATGATAAAGTGCTCCTTCTTTGTGTGTAAACCTGCTCCCTCTTCGTGGACAGGGTCAGTGGGCCAAGCTGCCCTGGTGAGCTGGTCCAGAAGGAAAGACTTGTCCTTGGCCGTGTGACATACCCACATTGCTAGACTGATAGACAGAAAGGTCTGGAGATATTTTCTTATTGTTCTTGCCTACCTACTTGATGTACCTCCCAAACTGTGATGGAAAAATAATGCAATGGGAGGACATTTGAAAAATCAATGTAATATTCCCTCTATTGTTTAAGAATAAACACAAGAACCCCCCCCCCCCCATGCAGTTGATGGTCATCTACCATCATGATTGGGGGTTTTTAAATATTTTTTGCACTGGCCAGCTTTCAATGCCCTACATTTCTATCATTGGGCAATTTTTTTATTGTTAAGATATTAAAGGTGTTAAGATGCAACCTGAATTTTTCTAATACTGTAAAACCATCCAAGGCAGACCCCAAAAGAATGGTACAAGAGGCAGGTCCTCTTTGGTCTGGAGAAAGGAAGGTAGGGCCTATAACTGGATCACGGGAGGTCAACCCTCCAAGGCAGGTGTTCTGAAGTATCATCGTCTTCTAAACAGTTGGCTTTCTGCTTGCTTGCATGCGCCTGGGAAGTACACATAGAGCCCCCTTCTGAGATCACCTTATGGAACAGACAGGCCAAAGTTTCCTGGAGTTTTCCTGCTTCCCTGTCTTCTGCCCCATCCAGCTCTCTGAGTGCTTCTTGGCTTGGAGTATGCGTGTGTACTAGTAAAAGATAGAGTATATCATGAGAGTGCTCAGAACCGTGCATGAACTTGAGGTTTCTAATCCTGAGCAGAAAATGAGAGCCGAATAGAGGCATGAAAGCTCCTTTGGAAGGGGAAAACATTACCATGGCCATCTTAAACCTGCCAAGCCTGATGCCTTTCTCCAACGTGTATGACAAGACTCGATAATCACGTGTGACTCTGTGCTCAGGCCCAACTCCCACAGGAAAGTCTGTTGTGGATCTAGGAGTAGGAGTTTGGTAACATCTTGCCCTTGGAGGTTTGTGTAAAGGGAAAAATCATGTAAAGTCTTCTTTAGCTTTGACTTCTGTGATTCTATGGAAACAAGGCAGCAGTGCTGAGAATCCAGTGAAAGACAGAACAGCTAAGATGGTGAAGCTTTGAGGTGGGGGAGGGAGGGAGGGAGAGCAGGAGGAGGTATAATAGGATTTATTTGGGACTGTACGTGGCTCTTTACTTTTGTCTCTGAGATATGAAGTAGGAACTTTTTTCAATGGGCTGTTGATTTGGATCTGAAAGGGAGAGTTAGTGGTTGTGTTTAGAGAACAGCTTTGGATAAGACAGGGAAAGGGTATCTGGATGTCTCATTGTCTGGGCATTTTCAACCTTGTCTTCTTAATAACACTTTTGCACTTCTCTGCCCCGTTCAGAACAATGGAACAGTAAGACAACATTTCATTTGAATTGTGCTGTTTATTGTAATAGTATGATGGGAAAACCTCAAAGGCTCAGAAATTCAGCTCTGGGATTGTCTGCATGCTTGAGACTGGGGTGGAGATGCCCACTGCTTACCTCATCTCCATCTGCGACCCTGACCGTAGAGTTGAGACACACATTGAATTGGTGGCAGATGGCCAGACTGCTCTCAGACTTCAGAGTGAGTATGTAGATATTTACATATACACAGACATGCCCAGAGCAGCTGTTTGTCCTTGTGTCTCCCTGGCAAAATGGGGAACCAGGGCCCCCTAGGTCAACAGCCCCGGGCCATGGTCACTCTTCCCCTGCAGTTCCTTGTGATAGCAACTTTCAAGGTAGAAGTCCCACAAGGACCTGACTTGAAGGGCCCGGGAAGCCATCCTTCACTCTGTGATCACACTAAGTGGTGCAGTTCGGGAGACAGATTGAAGATAAGGAGGGCTAGAGAGAAAGTATAGTTATTGATCTGGGTGAATTTGAGACTCCGAGGAATGTGACCAGATGCTCCATCCAACACCCTGTTATGAACTTCTGAAGACTGACTGAAATTAGCCCAGTCTCCCTTCTAGTCATCTGCTTTCTTCCACACCAGTGTAGTTTGATGTTAAATTATCTGATTAAAAAATAATATGTGACAGGAAGCTGTGGAGAAAAGGGACCTTTATCTGGATTGAATATAAATGAGACAAATTGACAAGGATTTTACTTATGAATTTAATATCATCTACACGGAACCTGTTCTAGGAAAGACTTTTAAGATGTTTAACAAGTACTGGCTCGTCAATGTCCTCATCAGAAAGCATCCCGGCACCTGGGTGGCTGCCACCCTCCATGCTGAACATGCCTGCTTAACAGCCAGAGTCCCTGCTGGGAGTCTAGCTCGTGAAAGCCATGGCATTGATACAGGACTGCACGTAAATAGTGGCGTGCTGAAATCTGCGCGCCAAATTGCACACCGAACACCTGTGGAAATGGCAGGACCCTTCTGACCAGCCCGTACGGATGTAATCAACACCTTTGTCTTTTTCTAACTAGCCCAGCACAGCTTCTTCCCTGCTCAGAAGGAAGTAGTTGGCGCCCAGAATAGTCCTGCCCTGTCTGGTGGATGCTTCTCTTTTGCTGGTGGGGGTTGGGGGGTGGCCTCCCCAGCGTGGATCCCTGATTATGCCACAGTGACTGGGCTCCAGGATCACTGCCCTTTTCGTTCCTACATTCCCAGGCATTTGTTCCAGAACGCTGAACTGTGCTAGCCTCTTGGGTTGAAAAGGCCTTGAGCATTAGGCCCCTGCCTTGCCAGGACTAGTCATCTCCCATGACCCTTAGGCACTTGATTGAACTTCCATCACCACCACAGACCCCCTTCCCTCTTGTAAACTTCCTGTTGGCATCCTTGGCTTCTGTTGTGGCCTCAGACAACAGCCAGAGGGCCCTAGCCCGTGTCAGCCAGCTTCTCTGATTCCCAGAATTGGGAAACGAGGGCCTAGGATCTCCCCAGAAACTGGCACAGTCCCTCTGCAGAGCTCTTCATCAAAGAGTCCCTGGAGATGCCTTCTTCCAGCCACACATGTCTCTTGAGGATTTTCCTCCTGCCAGGGGTTACCTGCTGGCTCTATGATTGTTTCAGAGAAGCAGACAAAGTTGTTTCTCCCCAAAGAGTGAAAATCAGCCCCAAATGTACCTGTGGGCTATACCTAGAGAAAGGGAAGCAGCTGAGCATTGGTTTAAGCACTCTGCCCTTCTCAATGCCCTGCAGTGACCGTAAAGAATCAAGCAGAACTCTCCTGACCGAGGAATGGTGTTTGCATTTGGAGTGCAGTGGGTAGAAGCGTGTCTACTGTCCCTAAATGCCACCCGTAGCAGACTGCTTGCCATTGTCTAAGCGGGCCTCAGATGTTCCCACCCCTTCCTTGTCCCTCTACCATCTGTCACAGTCCTGCCCGATTCCGGGGCCCACGTAAATCACAGCCCTCCTGAAGCCTTTCATCTGCCCACGAGCTGATCATGGTACCTCGCGCTGCCCCTCTTCTGGCTTTCTGCTCACTCTACCCCATAAATGCTATTTCTGTTCTTGTCCAGACACTCTCAAATGGAACTTCCTTGAGGAAGGAGCATTGTTCGGCTCATCCAAGTGCCGGTGGGCCCCGGCCCAGCGAGAATTGTGCTCCTGTGTCACGCCGCTTGCACTGCCCATGTTGCCTCAGCGAGCAGAGGGCTGTCTGGGCAGCGGCCGTGGGCCAGCAAAACGGCCGGAAAGCAGCGTGCATAGTTGCTCCAGAGGAGTCCAAGGCAACCCGAGACTGCTGAAATGGTGTCATGCTCAGTGAGCCAGAGGGCCATTGTCCAGGGTTGTGGGAGGCGGTCCCGCCCCTGGCGTCACGCTCTGTGGGAGCGTGGGCAAGTCATTTCCTGTTATTAATAACAACACTCTGAACAGCTACCATGCTAGGGCAGGGCCTTTACTTCTGTAATCTGGCTTCATCTGCACAAGAAAGCTAGTCAGTAAGAAGTATTATTATTATCTGATTTTCAGCTAAAAGAGAAGCTCAGAATTTGTAGCTGGTCGCTGTGGGGCTAGGATTCAAATGTACGGGTGGCTGTTCCGTTTCTAGCACATGGACTGTCTCTCACTGGTCTGTTTGGGGCCCCGCTGTCAAACAACCCTAAGGCTCCCGCCCGCCCCCGCCCGGTTCCAGGAGCCCGTGATGGCCAACGTGCTGTGGCCAGACGGGAGCCGGAAAAGGAAGTGGGCTCAGCTGTGAGGATGGGGACGGCTCCAGGAGAGAGCTCTGATAGAGCCCTTGCCTCTTCCTGCTGCTGCGGGAGTCTGTCCGCCTTGACTGCCAGAGTGGGTAGGGTCCACCCCCTCCAGAGAACTCTCTGTAGTCTATACCAGTTCTTGACAGAATCCCTTAACGCACAATTTTATGAAGATCCAGAAAGTGGGAGCTAATGAGAAATACTGAACCTATGCTGGGAAATGAGAGCTACGGTTTGCTGCTTAGCTGCCTTCAGCATTACCACATACAGTAAACATCTGTGTGATTGGTGTATCAGCTTCCTGATGCCATGGTAACGGATTAACCACAAATTTAGTGACAACACAAATTTACTCTCTTACAGTTTTGGAGGTCAGAAATCGAAGATCAAGGTGTGAGCAGGGCTGGTTCCTTCTGGAGGCTCCAGGGGAGGATCTGTCCCTTGTCACTTCCAGCTTCTAGAGGCTGCTGGCATTCCTTGGCCTGGGCTGGGGGCTGCAACACTCCAACGTTTGCTACCATCATCACGGGGGCCTTCTCTCTCTTTTGATCTTCTTGCCTTTCTCTTAGAAGGACTCATGTGACCACATTTAGGGCCCACCAAGATAATCCAGGATAATCCTCCCATCTCAAGATCCTTGATTTTTAACACCTTCAAAGTCTTGTCAGCCGTGAAAAGTAATTTTCACAGATTCTGGGATATCTTCGGGGGCCAATTTTTCACACCACCACAGTTGGTTTCTGGTATTTATTTCTAAACTCCTACTCACTAAGGAATCACAAAATGCCCCCCGTGGGATGGCTCAGGGCAGTATCTGTTCTCCCAGGGGCAGCGTCTCTTTTAGGTTTTGTGTCTCATCTTAATTCTTGCTCCCTAGTGTCTCGTGGGGGCTCCCAGTCCCCCTTCCCCTAGCCCAACTCCTCCGATGAGGTTCTCCTTTGAGGTGTTGCTTTCTGGGATCACACACATAATCAGAGTGCCTTTAACCACAGTGACATTTATCACAGTATTGCTAATGAGGCTTGGCTTCCAGCGGCCTACTTAATGGGATACCCCACGATGGCTGCTGGATGTGGCATCTCACTTCTCCCTTGATTTTGAGGGTGCTGGGCCTGTCGTCCCTGAGATCTCTCCAGGGCTGCAATTGACAGAGGCAAATAACAAGCCACTGCCTAGCACACTGTGAAACCATCCCTCTCGCCATTCAAGGGTGGTCATACTTAGCCATATCATGCTAAGGATTTCGTGAGCTAATTGAGGACTGAGAATGTACTAGAGAGCAGTGGTTGGAGGAGAAAGGATTTCAGTGATGAGTAGGTTTGGTGGAAAATGGAAGCTATTTGTTCTTGAGAATTCTCATGGCCTGTCTAGACCAGAGATACCAATGTGCCCTCTACACATGCACCTAAAAATGCAATCAGGCCAATAGGATCCTGGATTATGTGCAGGATTTTATTTCTCCAGGTCCTAAGGGCCTGATTGCCACCAACAGTGTAGGAGGGTTCCCCTTTCTCCACGTTTTTCAGTTAGCTATTAATTGGTGACTAAGTGAGAAGCATACCCATGCTTTGGTAGGTGGAGAATTTTATACGCTGAAATTTCTTGGGAAGAGCATTAGAGTGAGAGCAGACAAATATCCTTCAAGTTGCTTCCATTGCTTGCAAGGGAAGCCTGGAAGGTATGGGGTTTGTAGTTTGGTGTGGTCACGATGTGGTAGTCATGTCTGGGTGGAAGGTGGGCAGAATGTGATGGGACATGGGAGGTGGGACAGAGCAGCAAGACAAATAGAAGGAGATTTGTTTTTCCCCAACTTTTTATTTTGAAAAATTTTAAATCTACAAAATAGTTAGAAGGTAATATAATTACCCTGGATTAACCCAATCATTAACATTTAGCCGTATGTGCTTTCACTCACACACACATACACATGTATGTATTTGCATATGTGTGTATATGTGCATATATATGTGTATATACACACAAATACACATATTTATACTTTTCTTTCTGAACATTTGAAAGTAAATTGAAGATGTCATGGTACCTCAGCCCCAAATACATCTCCAAAGACTACAGACATCACTTATATTACCAGACTATTTTCACACCTAACTAAACTAACAATTCTATAATAACATAGTATGAGCTACGTAGAGCTCATGTTCATATTTCTTCAACTATCCAGAGATTTCTTTTGTAGCTTTTGTTTCTGAGTGAATAAGAGGGAAAGATTTTTAATGGATATATATATTTTTTTGAGAGTAGAAAAATTGGAGGAAAGGGAGAGATGTCTGAAGAGGGTAGTTGGGAATGTTTCTGGTGTAAATTATTCTGTGAGACTCACACCCTGCCATTATCATGAGATCTGTTGTAAAATATTTTTGTAGAATCTGGTATCAGACTGTTTCTTTGAATGCAAGTCCACATGAAGACTAAATCTTGGGAGACCCCAGGACTTTTGTGTGTGTGTGTGCGTGTGTGTGTGTGTGTGTGTGTGTGTGTGTGTGTGGAGAGATTACATAGGCTAGGATAAAAATAGCTATTCTTTTTTTAAAATTTAAAATAAATTGACTAACATATAGTGTATTTTTAGTTTCAGAGGTAGAGTTTAGTGATTCATCAGTTGCATATAACACCCAGTGCTCATTACTTCTAGTGCCCTCCTTAACGCCCATCGCCCAGTTACCCTATCTCCCCCCTTCCCTCCCCTCCAGCAACCCTCAGTTTCTTTCCTACAGTTAAGATTCTCTTATGGTTTGTCTCCCTCTCTGATTTTATCTTATTTTATTTTTTCTTCCCTTCCCCTATGTTCATCTGTTTTGTTTCCACATATGAGTGAAATCGTGTATTTGTCTCTCTCTGACTTACTTTGCTTAGCATAATACCCTCTAGTTCCATCCACATCGTTGCAAATGACAAGATTTCATTCCTTTTGATGGCTGCATAATATTCCATTGTATATATACACCACATCTTCTTTATCCATTCATCTGTTGATGGACATCTGAGCTTTTTCTATATTTTGGCTATTGTGGACTTTGCTGCTATAAACATGGGGATGCACGTGCCCCTTCAAATCAGACTGTTTGTATCCTTTGGATAAATACCTAGTAGTGCAATTGCTGGGTTGTAGGGTAGCTCTATTTTCAACTTTTTGAGGAACCTCCATACTGTTTTCCAGAGTGGCTGCACCAGCTTGCATTCCCACCAACAGTGTAGGAGGGTTCCCCTTTCTCCACGTCCTTGCCAACACCTGTGCATCAACAGGTGAATGGATAAAGATGTGGTGTATATACACAATGGACTATTCCTCAGCCATCAGAAAGAATGAATGAATCTTGCCATTTGCAATGATGTGGATGGAACTAGAGAGTATTATGCTAAGCAAAGTAAGTCAGTCAGAAAAAGACAAATATACGATTTCACTCATATGTGGAAACAAAACAGATGAACATTGGGGAAGCGAAGAAAAAGCCAGTTTCCTGAGTTGTTAATTTTAGCCATGGAGTAGCTATTCTTAATATTTAATTCTGTGATTCTCAGACTTTAGGGTTCTTAAAAATACTTGGCATATTTGTTAAAAGCATAGATCCTTGGCCTCTCTCACCAGACATTCTGCTTTTGTCGGCCTGAGAAGGGCCCCAAAGCTGTAGGGTTTTGTTGTTGTTGTTGTTGTTTGTTTGTTTTCCTAAAGCTGTAATTTTAAAGAACATTCCGGGGAAGTCTGATACTTGAAGACAGAATGACTTAATCAGTTAGGCCTATTAGAGGTATACTTTAAAAAATTTTCTTTCACAGTCAAGAATATACATTTTTTAATTCCAAGTGAGTGATTCATTAATGATGGGCTTTTAAGCAAAAAAATTGCTCACACACATACACACACACACAGTCACTTACTCGTGCATAAATAATGTTTTGAAGTGATTATGGGCTTTCTTACCTGTCACCATACCATGTGAATAACTACTCCACTTACATATCATTTTGGAAAGACCACTGTAAGATGAAAATCAAGCATACTAAAAAATAGCAAGAGATACAGCATTCTTTAATTTCAGTTAATGAAAAGAGACCAAGGCAAGGAAGGACATCTTTCTCAGACTATCCTCTTCTTATCACCAGAAAAAAAGCCTGGATTAGGCGACCAAGCAGAAGGATAAGTTTTCAAAAATATATGTATTAGTTCTAGAAAAATAAAGCCAGGGCAAGACTTTTCAATGGATTACTTCACTGGCTCCCATTTACTCCTGGAAAATTTCTTCTGAACCTGGAGAGGATCCAAAATCTATCTAAAAATGATCTATCTAAAGATGAAAAAAACCCACCTCTGTCGTGCTGTGAATGCATTTGTGTCACTGTGTGGGGTGAGTTCCTGGGTGGACCACACTTAGGGTGATCCTGTTCAAACATTTTGGACCATGTCATTTAGCAGAACAGAAATAAAACCTTCTGGCACTTTTTCAGGGGGTGAAATATGGTGCGAGAACAGTATTATGGCATCCCAGAGACTTTACCAACAGATTTGGCTCCTCAGGGACGTGGTTTCTAGTGGTGAGGACTTCAGAATTGGTAGGAGTCCAGGGCAGAAATCACGGGACCAGGTATTATGCCAGGAGAAACATTTTTCACAACTGAGCAGTTTTTTGAAAGAAGAGATTGGAAAGCTTAAGGGGCCTACAGAGACTATTTAAAAAAGATGTGAATATACTTAGACTGGATTAGGATTTACAGATGAGGGATGAAGTGAATTATCTCTGTATCTTGAGATATTTTCTTTTTTTAATGATTTGTTAAAATATTTTCTATGCACAATTACTCAGAGTAGTGATGATGTTGAGGAGGAACCAGCCAGCTAGTTGAATGATTATAATAAGCACTCTGAAGTTTTGTCTGCATGAAAATATAACTGTATTAATTAAGATTCACATGGATTTACTAGTATCTTCTGGTCTATAAATACCTATGCTCCAGTAACTTGGGTACTTTTACAAGCCTATAGGATGGTATTTGATGCATTTCAAGAATTTTGCATTTCATGAATACAATAAACATATTCATAAAAACTAATAACATTAAAAGAGTCCCTTTGCTGTAGGTTAATATGTTTGAGATGTGACAATGAAACAATTTTTCTCCAGTCGTTCCTTTTTCTACTTTGTCCTGTGCCCCATTCAAGCTATTGGACTATTCTGTGGCCGTTAGCTCTTGAAGGGGAAATAAAAGTAGAAAACAGAGGGCGCCTGGGTGGCTCAGCAGGTTAAGTATCTGCCTTCTGCTCATGTCATGATCCCAGGGTCCTGGGATCCCAGGGTCCCTTTGCCCAGCAGGGAGTGTGCTTCTCCCTCTCTCTCTGTCCCTCCCTCATGTTCGCTCATGCTCTCTCTCCCTTGTGCGTGCCTGTGCAAAAATAAATAAAATCTTTTTAAAAAAGTAGGAAGCAGAGAAAAATGGGCAAAGCAAGGAAGTGACCTAGACAAGAGTGTGCGAAAACCTCGTGAGTAAGAGCAAGGTCACTGCCTCAACCTCCCTGTCCGTCAACCTCCTGCACCAGGACAGATGTCCAGGCCCAGAGCAGGGATGGATGGATGAAGGGCTGGAGGGCCCACGAGGAGCAGGAGAGAGAAGGCAGACAGCAGCGAAAGCAGCGCACGCATGGCCCAGCGTCCTCTGGGACAAGCCCCAGCCGGCTGCCCTCTCACAGCTGTTTGGCTGACGGCGGGCTAACCTGTGTCCTCACCAGTGCCTTCCACGCTGGTTAACCCCAGGTGGAGTGCTTCCCTAAGATGTCCCTGGACATGTTGAAGAAAAACATGTGGGGCTCTGGACACGTAGCTGGGCAATGAAAGGGAAAAGGGCACTCCTTACACCTGTACTTGGCGGGGGGGTGGGGGTGGCCCCTGAGCCAAGACAGTGTAAAACACACCCCCTTACAGAGGCACACTGATGGCACCTTAATTTTCCTTGCCATGGGGCCATCTGTGTGCCAATACGTTGGTGTTGGAGGTGAGAGTAGATAATCTCTTGTAGTTCATTAATAGGGGATATCAACCCCTCTGCTAGGGTTAGCTTTTCTGTAGCACAGTTGTAATCAGGTCACTTCCAATGTCAAATTATTTAGGGGCCTCTAGGATGTCTCCCAAGTGCAGAGTGCAATGCCTTTTACTGTCCAACCCACTGTATCACTTCTGCTCTTTTGGCCACTCCTCACCGTCCACACACCCTCCCCTGAAGGCATGTTAGAGTAGCCACTGCTCCCCAACAGTCCATGTGTCTCCACCCCCCATGCCTTTGCTCGTGGTATTCCTCTGCCAGGAGCACTGTTTCTTTCTTCCTCTCACTTACCCTACTCAGCCTGCACCAACCTCCCCCCCGCAGCACCCCTAGCCATGCAGTGCGCACCTCTGAGGGTTAGGAAAATCTTAGCCCTCACTCAAGCCCAGGGAAACATCACTTTTTAAATCAACTTTGCTCTGCCCCCACCCACCAACCCCACCTCCATGGAGAATCATGGCACTGGGCGTTACAGTACTTGGGTCTCAACACATCTTTCTAATAGAGTTGTGCTCTGTGAGGTCAAACACTGTGTCCTTCTCATTCTGGTGTTACACCCAGCACAGGGGTTTGTATGTGGTGGTCCCCCCTTGATGTTTGCTGAGTTTAATTGAAATAATAGGGCAATAATTCTTTGATGACTACTGACTTATATGAATGTATGTCCCATACGAGGTACTTACTGTCGTCTTTCACATGTTTCAAGAGTAATCTAATTAACAAGATTCCAGGAGGTATCTTGTAGGGAAGGTACTTCCCTAACACTCTTTCAGTGATGCTTGAAAATCCAACACAGTTTGTGTTTTTGTGCCAAATACTTCACTAGCTATTTATAGAGCATCTTCTATGTGCTAGATGCTGCCCACGATTACCCTTGGTTCTACTTTCACTGTGCCAAAGAAGGGAATGTAGGAAGCTCAGCTACTTTGAGCCCTTCTTTTTGTTATCCCTATCCAGTTCCCAATGCCCAAAATATTCCAAGGTGAGAGGAAGTTTGGGATGCTCTTCAGGGAAAGAGAGGAGACACCATGGTGCAGAAATCTGTGACTGTTGGCAAAGCTGAGCCCAAAGTGAGCTAGTGCCTTTGTACTTCTGAAAGGAAGGTCATCTGAGGGTGGAAAGGAGATTTATGCTGGATAGAATAAGAAGTGGGCAGCAAGAGTAAGAAGCGAGCTTTTACATCCTGTGCTTGGCATGTGGCCCCTAGAAGTGACAGACGTTCCAGGTCTTTTGCTTAAGACCTGATTGAGTCATTTTTGGCCAGAGAGAAGCTCTGCAGCAGGGACAATTTTGGCAAACTTTCATGCTCCTTTGCCACAGATGGAAGTCATATTTCCACACATAGAGGACAGTTAGGATGGGGAACTAGGCCTGAAAAGAGAATCAAAGTCCACGTGTCTACATTTAAACTCACATTCCAACACACAGCTGCTACCCTGCTCACCACTGTACAGAGAGTCCCCATGACTAGGACATGGTCCTTATCCTTTAAGAGTCCATCTAACTGATGCAGAGAAAAAGGCTACTATGCAACAGCAATTAATCAATTATTGCAATCAATAAAGTGAAGTGCCGGAATGAATGGCTGTCTCTCCTGTTTTATCACTCAGTTGGCTTAAAGACTATACGGAAATGCAGGTCTGGGCCCAACGTGGACAGAGCCCACAGGATGCCTTGATTCCTTAGGCACCACTAATCTCCTTTCTGCCCACCAGACATGCTTGCCTTCTAGGCCAGACTGGAGGGCCACGTCGCAGGACATGGTCTGCAGAACATGGCTCTGCCTGGAGCCAACCCAGTGGCTGGAGGCTGTGTGAGCAGGAAGAGGGGAGAGAGTATCCACAGGGAAAGTCTGAACTAGCAGCCACAGGCCTAATAGGTTGGAATCTCTTCATGGACGCTGCTTGTGCTTGTAGCCACGGAGGAGGAAAATCATTGTGCAAATAGTTTGATGGCATTTCTGACTTTTCCCTGATGGACTCAGACCCCAAGTTCAGTCATCTGTATGTCTACAGGTAGATGGTTCTTGCAACCATAAGCCCAACAGTGTGCCCTTGGCCTGTGTTTTCCTGATTATGTAAAAGCACCAACTGGTTCCTTCAGGATTAATTCTTCCATTTCTTCCATTTATCCCAATCTTCACTCTTCTTTCATCAAATTGCTTTCTCTTCCTTTGTTACTCTGGTCCTTCCTAACATTATTTTTGTTCCCACTTCCTTCTAAAATGATGGAAATATTTTTTCGAACTTGATACTTACACTCGAGAATGGAGAACAAAGGGAAAGAGATGGTTTTTATCTATGCATACAGATCCTCAAGGCAAGGTTGAGATAATCATTGGAGCAAAGCCAAATAAACATTTTATTTGTTCTAAATGCTAGGGCTGTGCTGAGGGGTGAGGCTCTGAGGTGATGGTATGGGGACCTGTCCCAGTTCATGGAACAGGTGGCATATTTGTATGTCCAAAAGCAGGGAAGTTTACTCCTTCTGACATTTTCTCAGTTTTATCAGTACCAGAGGCTTGCACTGTTCCCAGGGCAGGAGCAGCTGCTCTTGGATTTTGTGCCAGAGCCTGGAAATTCCTTCCTTGCAGGGGAACTCGCAGTGACACTCACATCCTTGTTACCTCCTTCTTCCCCGCTGATTGGCCCCTCAGTAGGCCAGGCCTCCATGAATGCATTCAGTGAGGCAGTTCCTCTGTAGGAGAGGGAACAGATTGCTCTGACTGACTCATGTCTACCACAGAAGCCACCAGAGCATAAGAGTTAGGTTAATCCCCGGAACTCAGAAGCAGATATGAACGCCCTTTGTGGTGGTTCTCTTCCTGTGAGTTCTGGGATGTTGGTGGAAGTGTGGAGAATGAAGAGATGATATGTCAACTGACTCATCTTGTCCTTCCTGACAGTGACACTGAGGGACAAAGGATGCTGAACACCTTGGGAGAAGCCACCATGTTTATCAACTTCATGCACTCCCCACAGCAATTAGAACAGGTCTTTACTTACAGTAGATATTTCATGTGTATTTAGAAAACAATAGATATCAGCACCATATTTAATTCATGTGCTCGGTCATTCATTGATTCCGTAAGCATGTGCTGAGGGCCTGCCATGAACAAGGTCATCATGCTTTGGGTGGGATTGAGCACATTCACCTGGGGTTTGGCAACACTATCACATAGGATAGGGGACATAATCCAGGACCAGATGGATCAAGGAGAATATCTCACCTGTGGACGCTGACTGCTGAGAGACAGCCTGACGGCTGAAGAGTAATAGCCCGGTGGATGGTGAACTCAGCTACGATGGCACATGGATCAGTTACCATTTCTTGACTACTTACTATGTATCATTCAATTCTTTTTTTTAAGATTTATTTATTTGAGAGAGAGAGAGAGAAAGAGAGAGAGCATGCGCATGTGAGCAGGGGGAGCGGCAGAAGGAGAGGGAGAAAGAATCTCAAGCAGACTCACCACTGAATGCAGAGCCTGACATGGGACTTGATCTCAGGACCCTGCGATTGTGACCTGAGCTGAAATCAAGAGTTGGTCACTTAACTGACTGAGCCACCCAGGCATGCCCATTCAATTCTTAATTACAAGCTTATGAAGTAAGCATTATACTTTTCCTTTTGTTTATTTATTTATTTATTTAAGATTTATTTACTTATTTTAGAAAGGGGTGGGTAGGGGCAGAGGGAGAGAGAAGATCCTGAAGCAGACTCCTAGCTGAGCATGGAGCCTGACCTGGGGCTCCATCCCAGGATGCTGAGATCATGACTTGAGCTGAAATCAAGAGCCAGCAGCCTAACCAACTGAAACACCCAAGTGACCCTATTTATTTGTTTTTTGATAGAGAGAGTGCATGCACATGCATGAGCGCGGGTGGGGGGAGGGGCAGACGGTGGCGGGGGGAGGGAATCCCAAGCAGGCTCCATGTTCAGAGTGGAGCTAACACAGGGCTCGATTTCATGACCCTGAGATCATGACCTGAACCAAAATCAAGAGACGCTTAACTGACAGCCACTTTTCACTTTGAAGATAAAACTACTGAAGTTTAGAAAGATTAATTTTCCCAGGGCCACATTCATTACTTTAAGTGTTGGAACTAGGATTTGAACCCAGGTCTCCTGATTTCAAGGCTTTCAACTACAATCTATACAACACCCCCAAGTGTGGTTAGGTAGGTATCTGTGAAGGGGCTCCCATATGGGGAGCTACACATGGCCATAGGAGTCAAGGTGGCAGGTAGGAAAGGCATTAAAAGTCTCTTCCGTTCATGGCAGGACCCAACTATACCCAAAGAAAAAGGGAATTTTCAAGAATACGGCAGACTATCGGGACATGGGTTTGAAGACAGAGCTCTAGTTCCAATGTGAATAAGGAATAACAGGCAGGGGAACTAAGTGGACACCCAGTTGTGGAAACTCATTTGAATGGCCTGATCATACAGGTGGATGGAAAAATATAGCCTGGTACACACAGGTAAGGATGATTCAAAGTATCTAATTATTCACATACCTGGGGTCCAACAAATGAAAACAGACACTAGATTTAGCCTTGAAGCAAGGTCCTGGCAAGCCTTGCTAACCAGGTGAGTCAGGTGCTAATCCTTTAGTTGTGGTAGAATGGGGTTATGGGGTAAGATGTGGGTAAGGAGCACAAGGATCAGTCCTGCTCTCGGGACTGCCCCAGGCTCACTCCCACCACAGTGGCACAGAGGCCCTACCATTTTGCTATGTCCCAGCAGCCATACCTGTGTCTTTCACAATCTGATTCTATGGAAGAAAGCTCACTTCAAATTTTGCCTGGCCTCAGGAGACCAAGGCAGCCAGTGCCTTTCATGCCCTGGCAAGAGAGAGGGGGATCCTGGGCAGGAATTACTTCCAAGAAGAAGGCAAGCATATGGCTGCCCCAAAGAACCAGGGAAGGAGGACCAGATGAAAGCATTGCTACCCATCTTAATCGTCTTAAATTCTTGTCTTCAGCATGTATCACAGTTTCCCATTCACATTGGAAATCGAGTGGCCCTAGTCCTTGACTTCTAGGAACTTCAATTTGAAATGAGTACCTACTTGGATATGCATTTACATAGTACTTGTGACATTAGGAAATAACATCTAGCTGCCCTTACAGAGACCGATGTAAAGTGGATTAAACCAGACAGAAGTATTTCTCTCCCCTATGTAAGAGTCCAGGGTTGATATGTGTTGGGGGCCCAGGATCCTCTTGTCTAGTTGTTCACCACCCCTAAGGGATTGGTCGCATCTGCACTGTCCTAGATGGTTTACCACCCAGTTGGCATATCAGCTATCAGGAGCGAGGGTAAGAGGGAGAGGGGGCGTGATTCTCCCTTTTGGAGCATGATACATAGGTGAGCATGTCATTTCTGCTGTATCCCATTAACAAGAACTTGGTCACATGGCCATCCTAGCTGCATGGAGTTTGGGATATGCACTCTTTATTCGGCTAAAAGCTGGGTATTCTATTAAAAAGGAGATATTTGGGAACAATTAGCAGTCTCTGTCAACATACCCATTTTGGCCACTCAAATATCCACATGCATTCTTCTTCGCTCGTAGACCATACCCAGCCCTTGCCCAGAAGAGACCATCTTAACCTTCCATTGAGTCCCTGCACCCAGCTCAGAGTCCAGGATCTCTGGGGGATGTGTTGTCATCTCTGTCACATCTAGATGAGGTTCCTCTCCATAGTAAAAACAAGTCATCTGTTTCTTCCTTAGACTCAGCATGCAGCGATAGTGCGGGATTAGATTAATGACAGTAAAAACTCCCATTCACAAGAGGGAAGAAGAGGAAACATGCATGGTCATTGGTCCCTAACTATGATCAAATCCTGTCAGGTAGAAATAGCAACAAGTCCCTGCCCTGGCTGGGCAGTCATTTCCTTGGTCAGCATCCCCAGAGAGAAAGAGCCTGGGCCCCTGCCAAATTCACAGAGCAGACTGGCAAGCCAGCTTTGAAGTTTTACCTGTGAGTAAGAAACTGTTATTTCAGGTCCTTTTGACAGAAGAGAGACTGACCTCCCCAGTAATACAGCGCTTTTAAAGTTTTTTCAAAGACACCAAGGCCCTGAGAGATTAATTCATGGCATTCTTGTCCATCAGGCATTTTTTATTTCAAGGGAGAGAATCCCACATTAAGTGGGCTCAGGTGTGAGGGGAATGGAATGGCTCATGGACTCAAACTATGGGAAGGGTCACACTGGATCGAGGCCTCAGAATGATGGGATTGGAACTGGGCAGTTGCTGGATATTCTGATTCTTGTCTCTGTGGCTCTTGGTGCATCAGCCACCTATTTCCCTTCTACAGAACTGGGGCTTTCACATGGAGGAAACAGGACCATGGGGGGCTCTCAGATCCTGCTGCAGAGCACAGAGAGCCAACTTCTTTTAGTTCAAAGCAAGAAATCCGAGGGCAGAGCTCTGGTGGTTTGTGCCATGTGCAGTGAGCATCTGACCCCCAGTCCCACTGGGAGCACTTGGTGGGGTGGGAGAGAGGAGCATTTCCTAGCAGAAACTGGGGTGGAGGCTGGGCAAACACCATGGAGGTGCCTCCTGCAGACCGGAGTATGATCACTGAGACTGAATTCAAGTTTTCTGATTCCTGATCCAGCACATGTCCCAAGTTCCATCTTGTCTCCTCTTGTTTGGCTTCATCAGTTTTTATTTCCATGACCGCGACATCTGACGTAGTTAATTTTGGTTGGATTTGAGCTGTTGCATTCCAAATTCGGTAAGGATATACACGTGTCGGGTAATAATCCTTCCCAGTCTTATGAACCAGTTAACACTGCTAGCAGGCAGAACCATTAACATGCTGACTTACTTTCCTAACATAATAATCCTCTGGCAGCCTGAGCTGTGCTGATTGATATTCGACCTAATAAAGCTGATCTGGATAAGCTTCCCTGGTCTCCAAGGACATTATTCTAACTGTGGGGATTTAAAAAAAAAAAAAAAATTTTTTTTTGTTAAAGTAAGTTTAATATCTTTACAGAAATATACTTTCTCACCACCATGCTGGGCCTGACTAATATGAGTATCCTCTGTTCCATGTTGTGGAAATACAATCTGAAGCCTGAGGACCCTCTCAGTTGGCTGGAGGGCAAAGGGTTGTTGGCCCTGTCCACTGGTGTGGAAAGATTCAGTGGGTTAATTCAAGCATCAAGGGAGCTAACAAGGAAAGCAAGCAATAAAACTCCGGACAGAAGAAAGGAAGCTAGCAAACAATAAAAATGGCAGGAAGGTTCCCAACCCATCTGTAAGCCATTACAATGTTGTGAACCATTTTCCAGGATATTTTTCTGATGCTGTTTTCAGCTTCTGTGCTTGTTAGGAAGAGCATTTGGGAACAAAGACAGTGCAATCGAGTAAATGAAGCTCTTTTAGGCACAGTGGTCCCTGGGAGTTTCTTTGAAGGGTCTTGTTGGTTCTGGTAGTAAAATTAGAGATAAGGGCAACCAACTAATGTGTATGTTGCCATTTAAGCAACTTCCATGAAACAGATTTTCTAAAGATGCAGTGTGCTTAAAATTAGAAATGGAGCTTTCAGATCAACGAATGAAATACATATATTTTTTCATGTGAAGCTTTCTAGTTCTTGTCCTGTTGATATGCCAAAAGTGCTAAATAGTCTACATTTTAGTTAATGGTATGGGGAAAATGTCTTTTAAATTTTTTTCTTGTGCAGAAGTAACTTCTATCTTGACTGGTAGATCCCACAATTTCTAGCCCCAAATCAGGGGTTTAATTTGCTAGCTGGGAATATTTCTGTAAAATACTCCCAAGTCCCTTAACTATTATAGAATTCAGCTAGAATAATTAAGAAATATTGGTTCAAAAATTTGGATCTAGAAACTTGTAAATAATTTAGTCTAAAATCTTAAAAAAATGGATGTATTATTCTTTTGAAGTTAAAAAAAAGATTTCCATTTTTAAAAATGTGAAATTCTGAGAAAAGATTATTAAGCAAATTTTCCTTAAGGGGAAAGGGAAGGAACTACTTTATATTCCTGTTCAAAAATTGTGTTTCTAATTAAATTTGTTTTAACATATATCTTTTGGGAGGAAAAGTGATGGGTATGGTCATTTTAAAAATGAAAAGAAGATTTGGAAATGCCTTTGAAACTTGTAAAGTTTGATGTAAAATGTGTGTGTGTGTGTTTGAGGGGGGAAGGGCTTCCCAGGAGGAGACAGAGGCTTCTTGTGGGTCCGTTGCCCTCTCACCCTGCGCCCCAGGTTCTACTATCTTGTTCAGGAAGAATACCTTCATAGGCGGCAGTTGAAAGGGCATAAGCTTTGGAATCTGACTTTCTAGTCACACTTGGGGACATTCTTCTACAGGAGTGTATGCTCCTGCGTACAGTGGGTGAGTCACTGAACCATTGAGGACCACTGGATCTTTACCTGGAAAATGGGGAAACCCCGGCATTGTTGGGGGGACAAAACAAAGACATGTGTGCCAAGTGTTTGGCCATAAGGAGATTTCAGTATGTGTTGTGGCTATTATTATCAGGACTATTCTATGAGTCAGGATTTCATCTGGATCTAGGACTCTCCTGCCCGCAGGGAGCTGGCCACAGGTGTTTATGTGTCAGTTCCCCACTGGGAAGGTCTGCTTCTCTCCCACCAAGGTCCAGCTCAGCAGCCACTTCCCACTGCATGTGGAGATTTTGAAGGGATGGCATCGAGTTTGTTTTTCATCTTAGCTATTTCCATCCAACTCGGTTTGATTGGGAACAGGCTTTTCTCTTGCCACCTGTCAGGGGAATGGCTTTGCCAGAGAAGAGGGTCTGCTCCCTGTTCACTCACGCTCTAATCCATCAGCTGTTTCCCATTTTTCTCACCTGTAGGGCTTTAGGCCAGACTTACTGAGGATTGGTGTGACCAAGATGAGAAAAGAATAAAAGCATCTGGTCTCAGGGGCAGTCTGTTGTCTTGGCATCAGAGTTATGTCTCTCCCTTGTGCTGTGTGTCCAGTTTCCAGCTATACTTGCCCTTGCTCACCCTTGTAGGGACGTGGGCTGTCGACACTTTATCTGCCATGTTTCTCCATGACCGACCCTGCTCAGCAATCCCTGGCAATCTTTGTTTGGATTCTGGATTTCTTGACTTGACTTGAATTTCCTAACTGCCATCTTGAACATTGTTTGCTTGTTCAGTCTTAGACACATTGCTGCCTGATCTTTTTTCCCCTTCTCATTCTCTTTTTCTGGCCTTTCCCCATTCAGAGAGAGCAAGTTAGAGTGAACCAGTTGAAGGCAATGAGTATTGTGTGGAAACAGCATGAGCGCTGCAATCATGCAGACCTGGGTTTGAATCCTAGTTCAGCCACTTCCTTGCCCTGGGCACTAGATAAGTTACTTATCCCCATCTGAGCCCAGTTCTTTCATAGGTAAAGTCACAAAAACCTTAGCTCTGTCATAGTGCTCATAGATGCATTTTACATGTAATGAGCAACACATGACCATGCCTTTCCATCAGGGGACTGGGTCAGTAATTGGTAAAATGTCATTACAGGCATGAATCTATGAACCAACAGTGAAAAGATAACTGTGATGTTGTTCACATTATATCAAGATTTGTATAATAGCTATTTATTGTTTGGATGGAAAATGCTACCATTTCCTAAATGTCCCATTTAGGGAAAGGATCAGTCTCTGTTTCTATAAAGCCAGCCTCAGATGATGACCTACGAATTTGGACTGAGCAGCATGGTGACTGTAAGTGTGGTGATGAATGTGTGTGGGTAGGCCTACATCCATCAACCAAAGAGCACAGTGGAAGCAGACACTGATGCCAAGCTTCAGGAAGGGTACTGGACATGCTTGGCCTTTCCTTTTCTTTTTAGTTCTTTCTTTAAAATTTTATCTTGTTTCCCATAACTTCCTTGTAGGTTGTAGTGGGTCAGTGAATCTCAGTTGAATATTTTGGTCCATAAGATTACTTCTATAAGATAAGTTTAATTGTGGTATACCAAAATCTGCATTACTTTAGAAGACACTCAGAAAGAAAATCAAGATTTCCAGCTTCTAAACCTGAGTTCTCTGTCACCTCATAGCAGTTCCTCAAATTATGACAGAGCTTCATTAGAGTTATAGGGCTCTAGGGTCATGCCAACCTAATCCAACCAGATTATTAACAGCTGACCTCATGTCCCTTCCTTATACAGGTATGTACTGTTTGGGACTCTGTTCTTTTTTTTTTTGCCTCTGTATTCCTAGAAAGGGGATTTAGATTATATACTACAGCTGATTAGAAAGAACCCCATTCAGTCAAGCATTTAATATTGAGTTATTACTCAAGCCTGACTCTTAGAAATAGACATTGATCCTGCCCCTGAATGTGGCCCTGGAAGAAATAGTGGCATTTTTTGCTCAGAGAAGAGCAGGCAATGTTTTCCAATCCTCTGTGCTACGGTGGCACAGAGGTGGCATCCTCATTAAGCTTCAGGCTACACTCCTGGAGAGCTTACCACCCAGTCCTAAGAAATGAAAGGTGACGTCTCAAAACATACTTCTCATGATAATCTCTTTCAAAATTAACACAGATAAAGGTCTCCAAAAGCTATCAAGGCAACTTTTGACAGAGATGAATGTAGGCAATACCCTGTTAAGTATATCCATTAATCACTATTTTTAAAATTTTCTACAAGCAAAATTTTTTCTTTAATTTTTTTGTTATAGTTTGCCTTTGAACAAAGCCATTTGGTTAACTATTCAAGTGAAAGTAGATGCTATTAACCCATTCTCTCCCATGGATTAAACCTAAAGTGCTAAAAGGATTCAGCACAGCTTGGAATACAGACCAGAAGACCTACTATCTCTTCACTGATTGTATGATCCTTGGTATCTCACCAGAATCATTAAAAGGTATTAATAGGCAATCACCTGCATATTGTTCTTTGTAGGACACGGCCACATAGGAAGCAGACAAGTGTTTGCTTCCTGGGAATGTGTATTTTTTACCACTACTGAAAATCTAGCAGAAGGTGAGGCCACCGGAAAGGTAGACTGGAGTAAGATTAGTATTGCCAGATCATGACATGGGGGAATATTCTGTTTCTAATGTCCCCTATTTGTGTTTCTGTCAAGCTATGTAGTTGAGCCATATTTTGGCTTAGAGTACCAGAGAGCAAAAAATGTATTGATGTGTGTGTAGGTCTTTCTATCTGTGTGCATGCAGGTGTGTGGGGATCCACGTGAACATGTGCATATACACTGGCCATGACGTACTTACTATATCTCAGCTTTGGAAAAGTAATTGCTATTCTCCAAACTAAGTTCTAGAGACCTTAGACAACACATTGTATGACCAGGAATTTGCAAAGAAGGTCCTGAATCTGAGGGATGGTTTCCATTATGGCGGGTTAGAATTGTTCTAGAGCTGTCACATTCTTTCTTTTTTTGGCAAACATATTCTCTTATTGCTCCCTTTAAACTCTGGGCTACAATGGCTGTGGGTTTGGCTCCTGACCTTACAGGAAGCACACCCAGAGCTCCTGGCTGACTCAGAACTTTGCCTCCATACACAGATCAGTGCTGGTTCCTCAGAATTACTGTCAGGTCTGCCTGATATATCTTATTTCAGAAAACTCTGTACTCTCAACCATCCCCTCACTCCATTCCCAGTGTTAATAGAAAGGCAATAATATACCATTAATGTTTCCTTCTTTGCTGGCTGCCTTGCTTCTCTGAAACTTCCTTTCTGTAGTCCCCTGGTTATGCTCCTTTTGGACTAGAGTTAGTTATCTTGTTTCTGTGAAGTGTCTTTTTCTGGGCCTTACTAAATAGCATGTCCCATTATTTAGTGTCTGATTTCTTGGAGTCCCCTTTTAGGCTGCAGGTGCAACCTGAGTGATAATCTATCTAAAGCCCTTCTGAGCCTTCCTAGGCCCCAGCTTCAACATTTATATACCATTATGTACCTTGGCTGTGAGGAAGGACCAAGCAGTACAAGGATAGTATAGGACTGCCACAGGCGACTGAAACAACATATTTTAAATGGAATAATTATATTCCTCTAAGATAATAAAATGACTTCAGGACCATGGTTTCTAAAACATGCTTGTGGGCTCTGGTTCAAGATGGAAACAGGAGGCTTCTGAACTCCCCTCTTCCCATGAACAAACCAAATCTATGGCCATACATGGAAGAATTTTCTCTGAAAGAAATCCAGAAACTAGCTAAGTGACTCCTACACATCAGCTGAGTGAGGAAAAAAAAAACAAAACCAAACAAACCCACATTGAAATGAATAGAAAAAGCTGAAACGCAACTCTCACCATAAACTCCACCCCTGACATAGTGACATACAGTTTGAAGCAAAGTTACAACTCTCAGCTTCTCCCTAAAGAATGGAAGGTTTGGACCCAACATCTAGGACCTGTTTAGGCATTAGTTTTAAGACTTCCACCTGAAGGATAGGCCCCCAATGAACCTAGATGTGAAAACCTTGCATCCAAGAAACCCACCAGACTATAGCAAACAAAGAACTAGTTCTTAATAGGCTTGTGAGTTCTTGCCATGGCTGTCTTTTCAGGATGCAGTGCAGAGGGAGCAAAAAGAAATGCCCATCTGGCAGTCTTTCCTTGAATGAGGCCCATTTGTATACCCAAAAACCTGTGACTTGAAGGTCAGATTCCTATTTTCAGTACACATCTAGGGGCCAACTGTGAAGATAAAGGAGGCCAGTGAGAGCCATCTCCATGTTCTCCCTTTTCCCTGCTCCAGGTAGCTGATATCTCTCTGCAAGGAGCTTGTGCATGCTTGGTGCCCTGGCTGACTGTCATCCAAGGGACACAACCCTTGAGTACACTGGTTCTGGTGACCAGTGGGACTCGTATTCATGGGTCCCACAGGACTGTATGAAACAAAGAAAGAGTTCTTAACTGGCTAATGCCACTCTCAATCAGGGCTTAATGCGGAGTGAGCAGACAGAACAGCAATCTCCCAGTCTGAAAGAGGTATAATTGCATATTTTAAATGTTGTTGCCTGAGGGTCTGTTTTCTAATTAGCCTACATCCAAGTACTGGCTGAGAATCTTCCCTTTGGGACACTGCCCTGTTTTGGCATACCCGCAACAACTGGGAACCACAAAGAAGGAAGCTTGGACAATCACAAATGTGTAGAGACAACTAAAAGCTAGGGCTGGGCTGAACAATAAGGTTCATCTCAGTAGATGAGTCAAGACTAGGGGAAGTGAATGTTTTACTTAATGCCCAAAAACCTACACAGAGAGTCAAGGAAAAGGAAGAAAAAGAGGAATATGTTCCAAAAAAAGAACAAGATAAAACTCCAGAAATAAATCTTAATGAAATGGAGATAGGTGATTTAACTGATAAAGAGTTCAAAATAATGGTCATAACGATGCTCACTGAGATCAGGAAAACAATGCATGAACAAAGTGAGAATTTCAATAAAGAGATAGAAAATATAAGAAAGTATCAAACAGAAGTCACAGAGCTGAAGAATATAACTGAAATGAAAAATTCAATGGAGCAGATCTATATCAAACTAGATCAAATGGAAGAAAGGATCAATGAACTTGAAGACAGGGTCATGGAATTTCTCCAATCAGAGGGGAGAAAAAAAAAAAAGAACAAGGAATGAAAAAGAGTGAAGACAGCCTGAGGAACTTATGGGACACTAGCAAGTCAACCAAAATTTGTATTATAGGGGTCCAGAAGGAGGAGAGAGAAAGGGACAGAAAAAGAATGAGATCTTGTCATTTGCAACTACATGGATGGATCTAGAAAGTATAATATTAAGTGAATTAAGTCACTCAGAGAAAGACAAATACCATATGAGTTTGTTCATATGTGGAATTTAAGAAACTAAGCAAAGAAAAAAAGAAACAAACAAATAGATGCCTAAATACAGAGAACAAACTGGTAGTTGCCACAGGGGAGGTGAGAGGAGAGGGAGTGGGTGAAATAGATAAAGTAGATTAAAAGTATACTTATATTGATGAACACTAAGAGTACACTTATATTGATGAACACTAGGCAATTTATAGAATTGTTGAATCATTATATTGTACACCTGAAACTCATATAACACTGTTAATTTTACTTCAAAAAATAATAATTAAAAAAAGATGGCTCCAGACTCAAAGTGAGACACAATATAATTACATTGTTAAAAGTTTAAGACAAGGAGAGAATCTTAAAAACAGCAAAAGAAAAACAACTTGTTAAGTATAAGGGAACTGTATATAACAGACTCCCTTCAGATGCAAGGATACACACAGAAAGTGTAGGCATGTAAAGGGATATTCCATGCAAACAGAAACCAAAATAAAATGGGGTTTGCTATACTTATATCAGATAAAATAGACTTTAAGACAAAGACTATAGTAAGAGAGAAAGCCAGGTCATTATAATGATAAACTGGTCATAACATTTGTAAACATTTAAGCACCCAACCCAGGACTGCCTAAACATATGAAGTAAGTATAAGCAGACCTGAAGGGAGAAATAGACAGCAATGCAATAACAGTAGGGGACGTCTACACACTACTTTCAGCAATAGATCATCTAGACAGAAAATAAATAAGGAAAAATTGGACTTAAAATGGATTTAACAGATGTTTACAGAACATTCTAGCCAACTGCAGCAGAATACACATTCTTCTGAAGTAAATGTGAACATTCTCCAGAAGAGATCCTTTGTTAGGCCAAAAAACAACTCTTAATAACTATAAGAAGATTGAAATCATATCAGGCATCTTTCTGACTACAAAGGTATAAAGTTAGAAATAAATTACAAGAAAACACTGGAAAAATTAACAATTATGTAGAGGATAAACAACATGTTTCTGAACAACCATTGGGTCAAATGACAATCAAAAGAGAAATAAAAAAAATAACAAGTCAAATGAAGATGAAAATCCAACATACTGAAACTTATGGGATGCAGCAAGAGCAGTTCGAAGAGGGAAGTTCATAGTGATAACTACCTACATTAAGTAAAAGAAAGAGCTCAAATAAACAACTTCATGCCTCAAAGAACTAGAAAAAAGAGAAACAACATAAGCCCAAAGTTAGTAGAGGGAAGGAAATGACAAAGATCACAGTGGAAATAAATCAAATAAAGACTAAAAAGATAACAGAAAAGATCAATGAAACTAAGAACTGATTTTTTGAAAAGCTAAACAAAATATACAAAGCTTTAGGTAGATTTGCCAAGCAAAAAGAGAGAAAACTCAAATGAATATAATGAGAAATGAAAGAGAAGACATTATAACTAATACCACATATACACAAAAGATCGTAAGAAGTTACTATGAAAAATTACATGCCAAAAATTGGAACCTAGAAGAAATTGATGTCTAGAAACATACAATCTACCAAGACCAAATCACAAAGAAAAGGAAAATCTGAACAGACCAATGACTGATAATGAGATTGAATCAGTAATCAAAAATCTCCTAACAAAGAAAAGTTCAGGACCAGATACTAAACATTTAAAGAATTAATACCAATTTTTCTTAAGCTCTTCCAAAAAATATATAAGGAAGGAACACTTCCAAACTCATTTTTACAAGGCCAGCATTACCTTGATACCAGAATCAGACAAGAAAACTACAAGGAAAGAAAATTGTGGGCCAATATTTTCATGAATATGGATGAAAAAATATTAGAAACTGAATTCAGTGATATATTAAAAAGATTGTACACAATCAAGTGGGACTTATTTGATGGATACAAGGATGGTGCAACATCCACAAATCAATGTGATACACCACATCAACAAAATGAAGAATAAAATCCTATGATCATTTTAATATGTGTAGAAAAAGCATTTGACAAAATTCAACCTCCTTTCATGATAAAAACTCTCAACAAACTGGCTATAGAGGGAAAATACCTCAACATAATAAAGTCCATATATGACAAGTCCACAACAAATATACTCATTACTGAAAAGCTGAAAGCTTTTTTTCTCAAATCAGAAATACTCTCACCACTTATATTCAACATAGAACTGAAATTCCTTGTCAGAGCAATTAGACAAGAAAAAGAAATAAAAGGCATCCAAGTTGAATTAGAAGAAGTAAAATAGTCTCTATTTGCAGGTGACAAAGTAGTATATATAGAAAACCCTAAAGGTTCTACACAAAAAAACTGTTAGAACTAATAAACGAATTTAATTAAGTTGCAGGATACAAAATCAACATACAAAAATCAGTTGATTTTTATACACTAAAAATGAACTATCAGAAAGAGAAATTTAAGAAAACAATCCAATAATAAAATAACTGGCTCAGTAGGTTAAGCATCTGACTCTTGATTTCAGCTCAGGTCATGATCTCAGTGTCGTGAGACTGGATCCTGGGTCAGGCTCTAAGCTGGGCATAGGGCCTGCTTAGGATTCTCTCTCTCCCTCTCCCTTTGCCCCTCTCCCACTGCTTGCACTCTTTCTCATTCTCTCTCTCTCTTAAAAAAATACAATAACTGGGAATAAATTTAATCAAGGAGGTGAAAGATCTGTACACTGGGAATCATAAGCTATTGACGGAAGAAACTGAAGAAAACAGAAATAAATGGAAAGATATTTTGTATTCATGGATTGGAAGAATTAATACTGTTAAAATGTCCACATTGCCCAAAGTGATATACAGTTTCCAAGCAATCCTATCAACATTCCAAGGGCATTTTTCAGAGATACAGAAAAGAATAATTCCAAATTTTTCTGTACTATAAAAGACCACAAACAACCAAAGCATTCTTGAAGAAGAAGTAAGCTGGAGGCATCACACTTCTTGGTTTCAAACTATATTACAAACCTATAGTAATCAAAACAGTATTGTATTGGCATAAAAACTGATACAGAGATCAATGGAACAGAATAGAGACCCCAGAAGTAAACCCATGTATATATGGTTGATTAACTTATGACAAAGGAGCCAAGAATATACAATGGGAAAATGATAGTCTCTTTAATAAATGGCATTGGGAAAACCAGCAGTCACATGCAAAAAAGAAAAAAGAATCTGGACCCCTATCTTACACCATACGTAAAAGTCAACTCAAAATGGACACAATACCTGTACATGAGACCTGAAACCATAGGGGCGCCTGGGTGGCTCATTCGTTAAGCGTCTTCCTTCGGCTTGGGTCATGATCCCAGAGTGCTGGGATGGAGCCCCGCATCGGGCTCCCTGCTCGGCGGGAAGCTTGCTTCTCCCTCTCCCACTCCCCCTGCTTGTGTTTCCTCTCTCGCTGTCTCTCTCTGTCAAATAAATAAATAAAAATCTTAAAAAAAAAGACCTGAAACCATAAAAATTCTAGAAGAAAACAGAAGAAAAAATATGTATTTAAAAAAAAGGAATATTATTCAGCCATAAAAAGAAGGAAATCCTGTCATTTGTGATAGTATGGGTGGACCCTGAGGACATTATGCTAAGTGAAATAAGTCAGAAAAAGACAAGTACTGTATGATCTCACTAATATGTGGAATCTAAAAAAAACCAAACTCATAGAAACAGAGAACAGATGGGTGGATGCCCGAGGTTTTGGGTGGGGTGGGGGAAATGGGTCATAATGGTTAAAAGCTACAAACTTCTAATTGTAAGATAAGTAAGTTCTAGGGATGTTAAGTACAGCATGGTGACTATAGTTAACAATGCTGTATTGTATATTTGAAAGTTGCTAAGAGAGTAGAACTTAAAAGTTCTCGTCACGAGAAAAAAGAACTGTAACTACCGAGATGGATGTTAAGTAATTGAGGTAATCTTTTTGCAATATATATGTGTATTGTTATGCTGTGTAAAACAATGTTATATGTCAATTATACCTCAATAAAAGGCCAACTGGAACAAATTGTGGTAAAACAAGCAACTGTGTATGCTCACAATTGCTTCTGGTAATGTGCTCTTTTGCTTGCCCTCTGGCTGAGCTCTTTTCAGATCCAGGCCTGTCCACCTGTGGAGAGGCCTGAAAATACAATGGGGAAATGATAGTCTCTTCAATAAATGGTATTGGGAAAACCAGCAGTCACATGCAAAAACAATGAATCCGGACCCCCGTCTTAACACCATACAAGTTATAAGTTAGGGAGGCCTGATCTTGCTTCTCTGTCTGCAGGCCCCACTCTCAGTAATAACTCTCTGTTAGCTGCTTCGCCCCCGCCTTGCACAGCCCATCTAGTTCGTGGGTTCACGCCTCTGAATCCTAGGTACCACAAAGGTAGAGCAGAGCCACCAAGTGGATTATTTATTGACACAAAATTCAGGACCAGGCACCCCAAAATTGCAATTAGTGGCCTGATATTTTGCGAGTCCTTTGGAAGGCAAATATCCCTGAGCATTTTATAGTTTTGTTGGCAGGATGGAGCTTATGTCTAGTAAGTTAGACGTAAGACAGAATGCTATGAGGTAGGGTAGGGGACGAAAGATAACTTACCCTGTACAATAAAGGAGCAGAAATTGTACGGCTCTGGCATGTCATGTTGTTCAAAGTCACCACATTATACATTCCTTTGCTCTGAGGCATTGATGTTCTCCATTAAAATGCAAATATATTATCTGAGAAGGTTTATAGTATATGGACGAAAGCGTGCCAGACCAAGAATCAGCAAATTTGGCTTCAGCCCTTCCCAGCTAAGTGACCTTTACATGGAAGCCCAGAATACTAGCAATGCAAGGAATCTTAGAGGCTTGTAACCAGTGTATGAAATTTTCCTAAAACCTTGAATATTTCCAATAATTAGGATCACAAAGCGAGGAACATTGTTCATTTAAATGTTCTTTTTTTATGGATTCCAGGTCAGCTTTCTCGTATCTTTTATATGATTACTGCCCCTTCTCTTTTCTGAGACACCCTCAATCCCTTCAACACTTCTCACACACTGCTGTCTGTCCCTGACGTATTTATTTCTGCTAAATGGAAGCAACCAGGATGTTTACAGTGCTCGTCATAGGTGCCCTGAGAAGCATGGAGAGGGCAGGCACATCACTACTCTTGATATGTAAGTGTCTAAATTTGCATGAAATTTTGGGGAACCACATCATAATTTTATTCTTTTTGAGTTAAAATCAACTTAAAGGCTCTAAATCTTTTCCTGGTAAGATGATGTCATTCTCCTCCTTTCCTGCAGGGGAGCTGATTGTGAAAAATCCTCCTAGGGCAGGATTTTAAATTTATCTCAAATACCTTTATCTTACTTCATGTTGAACAAGCAACAGATTTCTTGGAATCATTTTTTTTTTTAATCTCCAAAATGAAAATGATAATACCTCTTCTGTCCACCACGCATTCCTGCTGTGCAAGTCAAGCTGTGATCTACGTGAAGGATGCAGGGTGCCTGTTTTAGTGCAAGCTCCAAGCCATTGGTGGCAGCTTCCTGAAGTGCTGTACTGACATGATTTCCGAGGGCTGTCTGGAATAGCTGGAAAGAGCACTGTGATTTGTGATATCTGCCATGGTTTGTGTGTGTGTATGAGCGCGCGTGTGTGTGCATGTGCACTACATCTTTCTTGACACAGATTTGTCATACTTATACTCATGCAGGAAATATCATTATTAATTCATTAACATTGGAACACATATTAATCATCCACCTTGCATTAGAAAGCAGGTACATTTTGATGCGAAAGGAGCATAACACATTACACAAGAAGGGTTTTCCAGCTGGACACCCGAGAACTTTCACGGAAAGGAAAATGAATGCCATGATTCTATTCATTTACCCCGCAAATCTGATTCCAGAAACAGTCCTCAACTAGAGACATGGGTCAACATAGGTTCTACAGATTGCCCTTGGAAGGACTTTAGACCAGGAGTTGCCATTTCTAATGTCTACACGGGACACATTGGTAACATCAATGAGGAGTTTGGACCAGGGAGGGCGGGGGAGCGAAATGAAGCGAACCCGTATACACTCTGTCTAAAGGGAGCAAGCAGGCCCGTGTTTCAGTTGCTTAGTCAGAAGTGAATACAGGCCCACTGTTGCCAGAAGAGTCTGCTTTCAGAGAAGCTGAAAATCTGGCATTTTATGTTAAATATTCCATTTAAAAATGTTGACTCAATTAAAAAAATAACTGTAGATTCAACAAAACACATCTGTGGGCCAGATTCAGCCTCCAGCTGCCAAATTGGGACCTCTGTTTTAGATGCCACTAGAAAAGGAAAAATTAATTCTTATTAACAAATGCTTACACATATGCAGTGGAATCCCATTAATTACTGCCAACAAACAGTCACTGGCCACCCAAAGCCCCAGGTTAGCAGACATGGATTTGACCTACAGGAATTTTGGATTGAGTAGAGGGTGATAATTTCAAGACACAAATGATTGTAATTAAGGTAGAAATAATGGGTGCCACAAGAAATGTACAATAAATATGCTATGAGGAATTTTTTTTTTTTTTGGTGAGGGAGTTTTTTGGAGTGTTGTTGGAAGGGGGTGCATGGTGGATGTGGATTGGATTGAAGATGGGCCTCATGGAATGGAAGGATTTCTAGGGAGGAACACAATGGACAGAATCCAGGTGAGAAATGGGGGTTTAATTGGTTGAAGCGTGAGTACTCTCATGGCTTGGGACTCAAAGAGCAGGTAGCAGAATAGTAAATGGAAAGTTAGGATATAAAATGTCAAATTGTGGAGAGTTCTGAAGGCACATCAGAGAAGTGCGTACTTAATTCAACAGGCAATGGGGAGACATTAAACATCTAAGCAGGATAAACATGATTGGAGCTGGACCTCAGGCCAAAATGTACAGCATATTCAAGAGGCAGAATGAAAAAGATTGAATTGAAATCTATTTTAGTATTGGAAAGGGTAAGAATGGCTTGAACTAGGTTGGGAGATGTGTGACAGAAGGAAGGAAAGATGTGAATAGAATTGGGAAGATAAGATAGATGTGATTTCTCAAAAGACTGGTTGCAGGGACCAAAAGGTAAGTTAAAAATGATTCCCCTGTTTTGAAATAGGGAAAGTGGGGAACAGAGGAACTGGGAGGTGGGGAGAAGTAGGCTAGTGAAGAGTTCAGTTGGGCTATCTCGAGTTTCAGATGCTTTCAGTTGATGAAGGTATGGAAGCAAAGTACACAGGTAGCTGGAGTTGTGGTGTGAGGCACAGAGGTTGCGTCAGAGACAGAGAGGGAGGGAGAGGAAAGGGAGGAAGGGAGAAAGGGAGACCCAGAGGCTTGGAGGGCAGCAATAGGAGATAAAATTTGGCCATGGAAGCCATGGAGGTATGAAGATGCCGTTCCTGACTAGGGTTGAGGAAAGGAGAGGAAAGGTGGGGGAGAGGAGAACAGCCTGGTGCTAGATAGACTTTGGAGGGTGCTCGTGCTCAGTGGATGGGAGCAGAAGCAAAAGGATGGAATAAATGATCCCTGTGGGTTGGAGGAAGGAAGCCAACAGAATGCCAGAACCCAGATGCCAACGGAAATCAGTGTGGTGACAGTGGTCGGCTGCTGCTAGCGCTGCGTAGAGGTCTGGAAGGTGAATGCTACAACCTGATCTTTAATCCTCATTCTACTAAATTGTTTTCAACCAGGCTGCCCATGATCTCTTTGTCCTGAAACCCAATGGTCATATTTTAATCTTTATCTATCAGTAACACTCAGTACTATCAATAGTTTTCTCCTTCTTGAAACATTCTTTTCATTTGCTTTTATGGGATCATATTCACTTGGTTTTCCTTCTGCTTCTCAAACTCTTCCCACTCTGTCCTCTTTCTGATTTCTTCTTCCTCCAACCATTACTAAATATTATTGTTAATTAGATTTTTGTTTCTGTTCTCCTCGAGTTTCCTGTTTCTGTCCTCCAAAGACTTCCACTGCCATTTATAAGTTAATGAATCCTAGATCCTTTCTCCAAGTCAGAGCTCTTGTCTGATCTGTACACACACATACATGGTCAATTGTTGGACATCTCCAAATGGTTGTTCCACAAGTGTATGAAACTCAACAACATGGAACCTCAATTTATTATCTCCTTGCCCTCCCTACTCATCTTCTTCATGCCCCTACAAAATTACCACCTCCTTTCTTCTCATTTAGTGGTTGCTGCTATTTACTCAGTTACCTAAGACAAAACCCTGGCCGTCATCCTCAACTTCTCCACCTGCTCACTCCCTATTCAACCAATCACTGATGCCTGCAGATGTTTCTTCAATGTCTGGGATGTCCAACCACTTCTGTCTATTTTGATAACTGTTCTGGCCCAGATCACCATCTTTTCATGCTCTAATTTCTTCCTGATGCCAAGTCTTGACTGTCTTCCACTTATTCTCCACACTATGACTTTATACCAGTTGATCATTTTACTTTAGTGGGTTTTTCCATTACCCAAAAGATAAAGTCTAAGCTTCTTAATATAGCTTACAAGATCTTGGCATGATCTTGCAACTACTCATCTCTCTGGTTCATTTGTTTCTTTTTTCCCCCCTCACGTCTCCCCTTTCTATACCCCTGTACCCCAGGTTGGCTTAAACTTAAAACTGTTCCTCTAACAACAGACTTTTTCCTAACTCCTCACTTCTTTATGACCAGTTCCTCCTGTGTAGAAAGTATGCCTTGACAAAACCATCACTTCTTGCTAGATGCCACTACTCCTTCTGATTTCAGCTGGGATAGCTTCTCTCTCTCTCTTTTTAAAAGATTTTATTTATTTATTTGTCAGAGAGAAAGAGAGAGCACAAGCAGGGGGAGTGGCGGGCAGAGCAGGCAGAGGGAGAGAAGCAGGCTCCCTGCTGAGCAAGGAGCCTGAAGCAGGACTCAATCCCAGGACCCTGGGATCATGACCTGAGCCAAAGGCAGATGCTTAACCAACTGAGCCACCCAGGCATCCCTGGCATAGCTTCTCTTTTGGGAAATTTTCCTGAGGCCAGGAAAGCATTCTGCTCTTCTCTAGCATGTGGCCACTGAGTCATAGTTGCCTATATAATTCTGCCTAATTTTTCTTGAATCTAACGTGTTATACATTGCCTGAAAGATAATAGCTTCTTAGTTATTATTTATTAAATTGGCTATCAATGAACTATTAGATTTTACAGATACAAAATGGTGACTTCAATAGCCAATTTAAGGGGGTGGCTTGGATATTTCCCCCTGGAGTATTTTTAAAAGGCTGTGGGTCTTGGAGGAATGAATCAGTGACTGAAGCTTGATTTTGCCACTAACTAGGTGGGGTGAAATTTATTTCAGGAATCAAGACACAGAATCACAGATTATATTTTTTAAAAATATTGTTTTATTGTTTTAAAGCATCATAGGAAACAATTATCAAAGTGAATAAGAAGGATTTATAATTAACTTATCAATTTGAACCAAATAGATGGACCAGAAGTACAAAAACAAAAACAAAACTTTCACTTAATTATTTTTAGAGTGTTGTTTGTTAGATTCTATTAGTTTGTCAGCAAACACTATTTTCTTATAGACTGTGCAAAGGTAAACTTTAGTATAATGTTTGATTGCAAGTTAATGAATAACAATCATAGACTGTTAAAGCTCAAAAGGAATTTAAGATCACCTAATTTAAATACCTGACTTTTTTAGTTGAGTAATGAAGTTCTGCTTATCTAACAAAATGCCTTGCTTATATCGACTTAATCAGCAGATATTTATTGATTCCTTACTATATGAGGTATTGTGCTAGGTGGAGTTGGGGGAGTGACATTAATCACTTGTGTTATCTCATTTTAATGGTTCCTGTGTCAACTAGTTTATTGTCCACACTGAAAGAATGATAGGTTTACGTAAGCAGACAACTAAGTTTACCAGTTAGGGTAAGTACAAGTGAATGTTAGAGATAAGAGCTGGTGGGAAGGAAGGAAGAGAGCAGTGACTTTGGGCTGGGATGGTCAGGAAAGAGCTTGAAGATTAGTAGGAGACTTCATTGTGTAGGAGGCCAGCCCCAGAATCAACCCCTCTGCTCCTTATCTGTCTTTCCCGAGCATCAAGTCAATAATCACACGTTCCTAGGAGGTACTGGAGTTAAGGCTGAGGCAGAAGTCAGATGGTGGGGACACAATAAGTCAGAAGAAGCATTTGATGGACAAGGTGTGACAACGTGCATGAAATAAGGTTTCCTGGGGTTGAGCCATTTGTAGAAAGCCTCACTTTGTCCAGGTATGTAGCAGGCCATCAGTAAGATGCAGAGAGAGTAAATTGTTCTGTTTACAATAAAACAGAAAAAGCTTAATTACATCTTTCTCATTTTCCTTATTAAACCCAGGCTTTTTTAAGTTGATTATTTGGAACCTCTAACATGTCAGCACTATCTTTTTGGCTGTTGACCTTATCTCTCCTCATCCAGTTAGAGCTAGAAATATGTTCTCAAGGAAAGCAATTTGAAGAATATTCATCGAATCATAGTTTCCATATATAAGGGTATGTTGTCTGGATTTCTCTGTTGGTTTTGCTTTCTGTGAATCTGTCCTAAAGGTCTGAATGATTTGGAAGTAATTTTCCCCCACTTGTTTCTGATGGTGATGCCATGAAATGGTCCAGGATGGAGAGAAGGGCTTGTGTTGTTTCCCATAGTCATACATCTTGATCATAAAGTCTATGCCAGCTATCAGAGAGTTTATTTGTAGGTCTGAAGATGGGGGGAATCCTGGAGGGAAATTGAGATTTGAATTACTGACTTTTTCACAGACACACCCAACAGATATCTCATGCTTAGCTATCAAATCTCAGTCCCGTGGCCTTATATCCACTGCTTGTTTTCTGACATTCCCACCATTTGTATGTTACATTTTTAAGAATGGCCTTCTGCTGGTAAATGTTGTCTTGGAGGAATGCTAGCGCTCAGGATCCAACCTAAGTTTTTCTAGTGGTGCGCCAGCCAACTCGTCCCTTTCCATCTTCTCATTTTTTAAATGGAATTGAGGATTGTTTTTGGCACATCCAGCAGCCTGGCAGGAAGGCAGGGTCTAAACATATTTATAGAGAAGGGTTGAATTCTGAACTGGCGGTGATTCTTATCTGTCAGCTCTTTGATGTTGCCGCTGTTGGAATAATTTATTTTCCAGGAGCTGACTCACCAAACTTCTGTTTAGAAGTGGTAGTTAATCTTTAATTAGCAATGATGCAAAAACAAAACTGAAAAAGAGGATAAGTAAATTATTTTAGAATGTAGCATTTATTCATAAATGTTTAGTCGTATGTTGAATTGCAGTTGTGCTTTAAACTTAGAATGCATCATAGCCAGAGGGAAAGAGCCATGTCTCTTAAAATGGTTTTACCTGCAAAGTGGTGGTGTGATTCAGTGGTGGAGTGGGGAGACTGTGTTGCGATTGTGGGGTTAGGGGCTGGGCCCCTTACAGTGAGCGTTTCATTGAGTGTCCGGAGCTGCTGTGAGAGACTCTCCTTTCTTTGGAGCAAATTGTGTGGCCATGTTGGCCTTTTAAAATTGTCCTTCTTGTTCTCCCCTTTGGGATCATTTGTGATCATTCTATCAGATTTTTATTTTCGAGAGAACCTTTTCCTAAAGCAATCAGGCCTGATCAGGTCCTGATTTTTCAATTTTCTGCTCTCTAATTTCTTCGATAATGTAAGGTAAAATCATATCATTGCCCCGTCCTTTTGTATTCTTTTTTTTTAAGATTTTTCATTTATTTATTTGAGAGAGAGAATGAGAGACAGAGAGCACGAGAGGGAAGAGGGTCAGAGGGAGAAGCAGACCCCCCACTGAGCAGGGAGCCCGATGTGGGACTCGATCCCGGGACTCCAGGATCATAACCTGAGCCGAAGGCAGTCGCTTAACCAACTGAGCCACCCAGGCGCCCCGTCCTTTTGTATTCTTGTTGACACGAATCTATCATGACCTGTGTCTTCCTTTCAGAGATCATACTTACTGGGCATAATTAGGTAGAGAGACACTGTACTTTGAACTACTTGCTTTTCTAGTAGTACTGATGGGTTGTGGTGAAGTCGTGGTGTTGGGTCACCATTTGACCAGAGACATTTGCCATGCCACTCTGGCCATGGAACATCATTTCTCCTTCTCCAAAGACAATGAGCCCATATGGGGTTTGACCCTGCAACCCTGACATCATTAGCATTGTTTTTGAAACATCTAAGCTAACCCAGTCACAGCATTTGTGATTTTGTTATGCTAGTTCAACTGCCCCAGAGAGGAAATAATTTCCGCTCAATTGCTTGTGAATTGCTATTCCTCTGTCCAGCAAAAGGGATCCTGGTGTCTTTTAGGGTCGTTGACCTGCCTTCTAGGTCATCTGTAACATTACAACTTTTTGGCTGGTTTTGCACCTGGTCTGCAAGCACTGGACTGGTAAGATCAGGAAGTTTTCTGAACAGTACCACTTCATCTGCATTTGGCTCAACTGACATATTCATTATTACTATCAAATTCCCTTTAGCGATTGAGTTCATGCCTTTTGATTAATCAGAGAATGCTCTTTAGGTCCTAACATATCAGAAATGAGAATGTGTATCTTGTTATATTTGGTGGAATTTAAGTCCTTTGTGTAATTGTCTCTTAACCAGACAATTCACATGATTTTGTTTAAAAATTATATTTGATAATACTGTTGGAAATTCGTAAAGCAGTTGAATGTTTGAATGCTTGTTTGAGAAAGCAAGCTGCATATTTATCCCTCTTATCAACATGGAAAGCTTTCTACACGAGACACCAATGCTCCATTTCAGAATGAAAACCAGAGATGGGGCCCAGAAGAGGGAGCGATTGAGATATCAAGGACCCTGGGGGGTCTCCATCCTTTCAGGATTTTCTCTGTGATTTACAAACTGTTAGGAGCAGAAACAGTTTCTGTTTCAATGTCATGGTGGGAAGAGACTGCATGATCCTTGAGAGGCTCGTGCTCCGTAGTTCAGCTCAAATAAAACACTCCGGTCCCCATAAAATATGGCATTAGGAGAGAAAGAGTTTAATGCGGAGACTCACTCACCTCTCAAGGACAATGGGTGGCACCCACTTGGCTGCAGTCAGAAGCCACTTCTCCAGGAAACTTTGACCATTCTGACCTTGTACTGCTTGGTCCTCTTCATTTTGAGGAGGGTCTCCGGCCTCAGTGATGCATCATTCCCTGCCACATTACAGATGATCCTGACACTTCAGCCAAGCCCAGCTGATTTTTCCGGCTGGCCACATTCTCTTTATCTTGCCTGCTGATCAGAGTGGCAGCAATGTTCCCGTTTTATCATATACTGTTCTGGGCTGTCATTTAGAAATACTCACAGGCTCACCCAGTGAATATTGATAAGATACCTTTGGAATGAGATAAACTGTGGTAAAGGAAGCATATCTTTCCAATGTGATAAAGAACTTTTGAATATGTGATAAAATGTGGTAAAAGCACGCTGCAAGGCCATTATTGAGAAGAGTGGTCCCTGTGCCCTGCATTCAGGGGGTGGGGGGGGGACAAGGGAAGATGCTTATTGTCAGGATCTTCTCTTTCAAAGGTCTGGGGGCCTTTCATTTGTGTTTCTAAGGGAAAAGCTCTTTGAAGGTCATGTTTGAATTAAAAGTTGTATTTATTATCTGGTTTTCCATGTTATCTATATTACAATTGCATATCGAATTTGGGAGCCCGGTATCTCCTGAAGGTAGTTGTTTTCTAATTCTGCTTTTATCCTACCCTCTGGTGTAGTATTTGTTGGCGCAGGTTTGCATCTGCTGGGGCTGATAAGGTGGAAACCGCTACCTGACTACATTATTATAGTTCTCTCGCTCTCCCTCTCCTGGCTAGTTTGAAATGATTATCGCCTCTGGACTCTAGGCATCTGCTAAAAGATAACGCAGCTGCCAGCTACTGACCGCACTTTCCTCCTCACTTTGAAGTCATGGTGGCTCCAGGTATTACCGGCCGGTGGGACATCCTTGTTACAGGGCGAGCAAGAAAGGAAAGGATCTGTGGGAGGGGTCAGAGTGGTATGAAAATGAACAGGGCGAGTACTGTGTGTGTGTGTGTGTGCGTGCATTTTTTTTAAGATTGATTTATTTATTTGAGAGAGAGAGAGAGAGAGAGAGAGAGCATGAGTGGGAGGGGCAGAGGGAGAGGGAGAGAGAATCTCAGACTCCTCACTGAGCCTGAGCCCATGCAGGGTTCGATCTCACGACCCCAAGCTGAAGCTAAGAGTCAGTGGCTTACCCAACTAAGCCACCCAGGCACCCCTGTTTTTATAACCAAAAGCCAGGAGCTCACTCCTTGTTCAGATTTCAGAGAAGGCAACTGATCTCTCACTTGAAAGTGGTACTAACCTGGCCATTCTACCATAGAGCTTGTGCTGTGGTAGGTCCAGGAATGGGGAGGCTTGGGGCCAAGAGCAGCATCTTTGAAGTGACCTCAGTAGGAAAATATTTTTTAAGTCTGTCTAACTTTTTAAATTTAGGAGGGAAGGAATAATATTAATAAACAGCATCTGATACTTATTGAAAGCCCACTATTTGCCAAGCATTGGAGTTTACATTACCCTTTGAAATAACCAATGAAGGAGATCCTGCTAAAATCACCATTTTATAGATGATGAAGCAGAGGCTTGTTTAAAAATTTACGTGACATGCCCAAGGCTGCAGAGATGTATGAGAGACATGAGCGGAATGCCTGCAATCCTCAAGCTTTTCTCAGTGGGTGTCTCTTAGGGTATCGTTCCTGTCCAGAAGACATAATGTCACTCCTGTCCACAGCTTTCCACGGCCATTAGCGGAATCTGGGGGAATGACTCACGGGGCTCCCCCCTCCCAGCTTTATTGATATATAATTGACATATAACACTGTGTAGGTTTAAGGTATACATTAATACACTTACATATTGTAAAATGATCACCACCATAGCATTATCTAACACCTTCACATCACATAATTGCCATTTCTTTTGTGTGTTGAGAACATTGCAGATCTACTCAATTTTCAAATGTACATACAGTACTTTTGTTGTTGTGGTTGAAGTAGCTTCAACACACAACGTTACATTAGTTTCAGGTGTACAACACAGTGATTGGACAACTCGCTGCTATGCTCAGCACAAGGGTAGCCACCATCTATCATCATATGACGCTCTCACAACACCACTGACTACATTCCCCATGCTGTGCCTTTCACCCCCGTGCCTTCGTCATTCCGCAACTGGAAGTCTGTACTTCCCACTTCCCTTTACTCATTTTGCCCATCCTCCTACCCCCTTCCATCAATTTTGTTCTCTGTATTTATGGGTCTGTTTCTGCTTTGTTTGTTTGTTCATTTTTGTTTTTTAGATTCCACATAAAAGTGAAATCGTCTGGTATTTACCTTTGTCTGTGTGACTTGCTGTGTTATTATTAACTGTAGTCACCATGCTGTACCTCAGATCGCCGGGACTTACTCATCTTCTAACTAGAAGTGTGTCCTTTTTGACTCATCTCTCTCCACTCGCCCCACCATTGCCCCAACTCCTGGTAATCACCAGCTGACTCCCTGTTTCTGTGAGTTTGGCTTTTTTATATCCTACTTATAAGTTATATCACAGTATTTATCTTTCTTTATCTGCCTTCATGCACTTAGCCTAATGCCCGCAAGGTCCATCCATGTTGTTGCAAATGGCAGGATTTCCTTCTTTAATCACTGGATAATATTCCATTATATGGTGTGTGTGTGTGTGTGTGTGTGTGTGTATATAGATAGATAGATATACGTATGTACAATATCTTCTTTATTTATTCATCTGTTGGTAGACACGTTGTTTCCATATCTTGACTGTTATAAATAAAACTGCAATGAACATGGGGGTGCAGATGTCTCTCTGAGATCCTATTTTCACTCTCTTTGGATGTATACCCAGAAGTGGGATTGCTGGAGTATATGTTAGTTCTATTTTTAATTTTTTGAAGAACATCCATACCACTTTCTGTATGGCCGTACCAATTTGCATTCCCACCAATAGCACACGAGGTTCCCTTTTCTCCACATTCTCACCAACACTTGTTATCTCTTGTTTTTCTTTTTTGTTTTTTTTTTTGACAGTCATTCTAACGTGTGTGAGGTGATCTCTCATTGTGGTTTTGATTTGCCTTTTCCTGATGGTTAATGATGTTAAGCACCTTTTCATGTACCCACTGACTGTTTGTATGTCTTCAGAAAAATGTTTATTCAGTTCCTCTGCCATTTTTAATTGGATTTTCTTTTTCATTTTTTTTCTATTTTGGAAATTGAGTTGTATGAGTTCTTTATACATTTTGGATATTGACCCCTTATCAGATATATGATTTGTAAATATTTTCTCCCATTCTGTAGATTGCCTTTTCCTTTTGTTGACTGTTTCTTTTGCTGTGCAGAAGACTCATAGGTTTTTGAGAATCTGGGGGAATTCATAATGGGGTCAAGAAAGCATTTGAACCTATGCTTGTTATCACGCCCCCTTTTACTTAATACTGCAGTAGAATGATTACATTTGGTTCCCCTTTGAGCTGAGGGATAACAACTCTTCATTATAAAATTTAAATTTGTTGTGAGCTAAAAACTGTTTCTAAGACATACTTGCCTCTTTATTACTAATATGTCCCTCTTTCCTCCATTTTTCTTTTTTTCTTTCTTTTTTAGATTAAGTTTTATATTTTAATTCCAGTATAGTTAACATACAGTGTTCCCCATTTTTCTTTTCTTTTTCTTTTTTTTTTTTTTTGGAGGCTTGTGTTTTATTCTTGGCCTGTCAGCTTCCCCCAGGGGGAGGTGGGGGGGCGGGGTAGAGGGAAGGGAAGGGAGGCCAGGAGGGGGCAGACTGCAGGTGCCCTTTGGATACATAGTCCCGTGCAGCGGCAATGGTGCGCATGTCCAGCTCAACGCTCCGAGCCCAGTTCCCCACATCCCCGATTTCCTTGAGTGCCTGATTGAAGTTCTCCACCCTCCCGATCCACTGGCCTGTTTGCTTGGCCAACTGGGTGGCCTGGACCTGTAGGGTCATCACCTCATGGTCCAGCTTTCTCTGGTTCAGGTAGGCCCTGGCCACACCCACATTGAGGTGATCCACCAAAGCTTCTGTCAGGCAGGTCGCTGCAGCGATGGCCTCTCGCTTCCTCTTCTCCTGCAGCTCCTTGCGTTTGTTCGGCTTGGCCAGGTGTTCTTTCAGCCGCGGGACAGCATGGTCGCGGTGGGCTGGGGGCTGGGCGCGCCAGGCCCCCTCCGACTCCAGGAGCTGGAACCCGCATCTCGGCTCCCGCAGGGCCTGGGTCACGTCTGGTGTTCCCCATTTTTCTTAAATGGTCGCTGGCTAGGACTGATAATACAGAACAGTTGTGGAGCACTGACTATGTGTCAGGCCACATTATCTAATTTAATTTCCACTTTACAGTTGAGGAACTTGAAGCCTAGAGAAGGGAAGTGACTTTCCCAAGCTCGCCTGTGAGAAATCTGACCCTCAAGCCTGACAGAGCCTCTCAGCGGCAGCTCTAGCTTGCTCGGCTGAGGCAGTGCTTTATGATGGTGAAGGAGCACGTGCCATATATGGTGGGAATGCTCAAAAGTCAGCATTTATTTTTGTTTTGGGAACTGTTTTCTTTAACATTTTTTTCCCTTAAAAGTGTAGATACCCAGAAGAATAGATAAAATTTCTACCATCTTGAGTAAGGATTTTGAGATTAAACAAACAAACAAAGAGATTCCTCTTTTGTTTTGTTTTTAAATTAAACTGGGATTAAGATCTTTCCAGAATTTCTAGTTTGTGGGAAAAAGTACAGCCACAGTTTATTCTGGGGGTAAAGGTACGTCTTGGCATATGTAGAGAAAATGCCACCAGAAGACTGGGTTAATATAGAGCTACCACCTGGCACAGCCAATCAATGCTGTAGTTTCTAGATCTGCTGTCCATTTTCAGATGAGCTTGGCATGGGCCTAAGTCACTCATGGGAGGTTTCCACAGAACTCATAGCTAGCCTGGAGAGATTTTAGTTCCTGCCTTCCCATTCTGTCTTTGCCCTCCACTCAGAAACACCATAGCAAGAGGAAAAATGACACAAAGCAAGAAAGAGTGTATTTCTTCCAAAATACACACACATTTCCATCTTGGCCCCAACACACGAAGCCTATCTTATTCTGAGATCCAAGGGAGCTGGTGGGGTATAGAAAACCCACTGAGAGAAAAATATCTTCAAAGAAAACTCACTTCTCAGAAAAATGTTCAAGTTTGAAGAGTGCAGCAGCAAAAAAAAAAAACCAAAAAAAAACTCCTTGAGTTTTTGTTTTCCTTTTTGATTGTATTTCCCTTTGCTAAAGGTTGGAGGGAATGCTATCTTCTTTCGCCTTTCTTCCTACGTATTATAAATATTTGTTCATTTGCCTTTGATCCTTAAGGTTTCTAGATATAAGGTATTTTAGAAATGCAAAGTGTTTGTTATTAATGTTTATCATTGCTTGTTTTTTTAATTTTCAGAAGTATTCATCTTATTTATATATTTCCTTTTGTTAGCTCATTTCTGCTTTAATGGCAATTTTATTTTATAATTTAAATTATTTCCTCTGATCCTTATTACTGAATGGGTTACTTTAATGAAAAATGGAAATAATCACTGCTTCTACTGAAGGAAATGTCTTTATTTCACTCAGACCTGTCACTTTTACTTGTAAGATAAGATTATTTTAAATGGAATGAAATTCTGTAAAGCTGACTGTACTAAGAAATACTGACATGCAGTGATGAGAGGAAACTTGTATTTCTGATTGAAATCAGAACATTGAGCATAGATTTTACTAGCCTTATAAATAATTAAAAAAAATAACACCACAAAACTGCCCCTAAAACTCTTCTCGCCTCGCTGGAACTTACTTAGTCATTTAAACTGATAACACTTATGAGACCAAAATAGTTCATAGAAAATATTAACAGAATGCTGTCTTATACTCCCAGTAATTCAAAGAATAACAAATGTCATCAGGGATCTGGAGGATCTGTTGTGATAATGTAAGTGGACACAGGTTGTTACCTGAAACAGTAACTGTTTAAAGGTTTTGATTAGTCTGTTCTTGCTCAGGTGGTTTAGAAGTGGCTCCTGGGCTAGTAGATGTAAGGGAAGGACCTGTAAAATACAATATGTGGAGTTTTTGGTTGTGGAGAAAACTCATTCAAAATGTTTGTAATGAAAATTACAAAATGTGTTAGTGTGTCAAATGAGTAATTCGAACACACTTTTAAGCAGTATTACTCTGATCAACTTATTACAAGGCAAGATGGAATGGGAAATACACCTTTGTGATTAAATACTTACCTCGAGAGCTAAAACCAGCCACTTAAAAGATCCTATTAATGAGTATAGTAATGATGTTTATTTTACAGAGAAGTATAAAGGTTTATTGGCTATTTTAGCATTGGATGGGGAGATACACCAATGATTTCCTAGATCTTTTGGATGTTTTATAGTTTAATTTGGCATGTTTCATACCTTTAATTGTAATGATAATTAAAGAAGATAACCTTTAGTTACACACACTTATTTCTTTTGGTCATCTCTCTTCCACACACCCTTCATTCTTTCCCACTTCAGTTCTTGCTGGCCCAACCATTTGGGACATGTCTTCCCCCAGTGGAAAGAGGAACAGCAGTGAATTGGAAGACAGCACATCCAGCCTCAGTTCCTTGGCGCTCCCTCAGCCTTCCCCTGATGCCATCTTTCCCTACTTCTCTCCCTGGTCTGCCCTACACTCAGTAGACTTTGGAGTGTTGGAGAGATTTTGTTCCCAGGAAGAAATTTTGCCCCCTGGAAATACTATACAGCTAATTTCTTGTTAACATTCTCCTGCTTCTCACTTCCATTAAGATCAGAGGATGACCAAGAGAGTTTTTAAGAGTGTATTTGCAGTTACTGTTATTTGTAAATCTATAGCAGTATTCCTTCATTGATGAACATGAACATTAAAATGACTCCATTTTCCTTCAGAGAATACAATGAGAAAAAGAGAAAGAAAACCACTTCTAGTTTGATATATACCCAAAGGTGAGAATATTATAAACTCACCTGCACTTTAATCTAGCCATTCAAGCTTTTGCAAGTCATTATTTATTCTTTTCTCAGAGGGAGTGGCTAATGAAAAAGTTGAATGACTAATAAAAATGATAGGATGAAAATGGAATAACCATTAGTATAATGAAAATTATGAATGATTTTAATACTTTCATTATGAAACACTATTTTTAATGGGACACTAAGTGGCAAATACAAAGAATAGTATAAGGCGGTCTCTGCCCTGGGAGTTTGTAGAAATGATACTCTACAAAACACAGTTTATCAAATATTATCAGAAAGGTAGGTACAAGATATGATGAGAGTTTAGAGGAGAAAGAAATTATTTTCAATATTGATGAATTTAATTATACATTAAGGAAGTGAAATTTGAGCTGTGTCTTTTTTTATTGAGGTATAATTAGAAAATTAGAAATATATATAATACCTAACATTATATTAGTTATATATTATATTAGTTTCAGGTGTACAACATAATGATTTGATACATGCATATATTGCAAAATAATCATCATAATAAGTCTAGTTAATATCCATCATCCTACATAGTTGGATTTTTTTTCCCTTGTGTGTGAGCTGGGTCACGACAGATAATCTAGTGGACATTTATCGTTTTCCTTCCCAGCATCCATTTCCCTTTGTTCCTGTAACATCTCTGAATTCTTGTGGGAATCCAGCTTTTTTCTTCTTTTGGGCCTTGTGTTCCGGGTGGCCTTCTGCCTCCTGTTCCACAGATGGAACATGTAACCCCAGCTAGAGCCATTCAGTACTTTGCTTCCTCTTAGCTGTTATTGGCTCCAGGATAACATGTCACCTATGATGATCCAATCAGAATGAATTCAAGAGTTTTTCAGGAACTTGGGGAAAAGACCATCCACCTTCTTATTGGTCTGAATATTGCAGTCGTAAGGCTGGAATTGTTACAGAACTTGGAGTTGGAGGGACCAAACTGGGTCCTAAGGGTATTGTATGAGCCTCGACATCAAGCCTCATCCAAAGCCTGAAATCCTCCTGGATTTTTAAAATCATCTGAGCCAATAAATTATGTTATCATTTTGCCCGTCTGGGATGGATTCCACGTCTCTTGCAACTAAAAAATGTCCTAGCTAATCTATCCAGGTAGGATTTGGACAGGAAGCAAGGGGACAAAGACAATCTAATCTAAAGGAACAGAATGAAAACCAAGTGCGAACTCTAGGAAATGCAGGCATTGTTGAGGAAAGGTAGATGGTATAATTTAGTGGAATTTTAGGATACCTGAAGGAGAATAGAAAATATAGATCTTTTGGTTGGAATTTAGTCATGGAAAGTTTTGAATTCTTGATCAGAAATTTTATTTGGGAGGCAATAGACAAAAGTGAAATATTGTAAGTGAGAAGAAAATGTATCTGAGCTTCATGGAGAATGTTGGATGGATTTAATGAGGCAATACTTGGGGGTGGGCCGAGTAATTACACATTTGTAATGAGACATAGAAGGTTAATAAAGTAAATGTGACCACTCTGCAGGACCAGGATGGACCTTCCCCCAAAATTTGGTTTTGATGTCAATACGGATACTGACACACACACACCAAGAGGTATAAGAAATTCCATTACTCACGTAATGAGGCGCTATGAGGGAGAGCAGGGCAGCTCTAAAGGTCATGTGAACCTGGCCTGAAGTTTTTATGGCGATTAAGAGGTAGGACAGTGGAAAGGATTTTTGTGTGGGGGTTTGAACTTCTCACTGGCACCAAAGGAGAAACATCTGGGCTTTCTTACCAGCTTTTCCAAATAAATAGATATATGAATAAAGCTGTTGGATTTGTTGTGAATAAGGTTTGGGGACACCCCTGTGGATATGCCTTATGGTCAGGGGCTTGTGTTTGGGCTTACCCTCAAAGATCTGACAGAAGTAGATAAAATGGCCAAAGGAGAGAAATAAGAAAGATAAGAGGAGCAAGAATAAAATTTTGGGAGACAGCCAAAAAATAAAAATCAACTAAATGGGGGCAGAGAAGAATGTGGAGAAAAAAGAAGCACCTTGGAAGCAAGGGGCAGAGAATGTTTCATGGAGGAAGGATATATATTTTTAAATGCTGCAGAGAAATCAAGGTGATGGGAGTTGGACATTGGAGAACTCATGGCTCATTGATTATCTCTGAGACAGAAGGTGATTTGGGAATGGTAGGCGTAGGCAGTTTTAGGAAGAGTAGAAGAATGAGTAATTGGTAGATGTTGATGATGGCAGATAAATAAAGTAGTCAAATGAGATAATTTGTTAAACTTTTGAAAAGCTATGTGTAACAGGCAGATATGACCATATTTTGCAAAAAGTAAGGAAACTGATTCTGGCAAGAGAAAAAAATTATAGAAAATGGAAAGAAAATAATGAATTTAGATAGAACCAACAACAAGCAGAAAGGATTGGTTAGGGTCGTGAGAGATGGAGTTGGTTTTGCAAAGAAGAAATACTTCTTTTGAAATAAGAAACATTAAAGAAATGTGTGTGTGTTCTTGTGTGTGCGTGTGTGTGTGTGTGTGTGTGTGCGTGCATGTGTGTTAAGGAGAGGCCCAAGTATTTCTACAAACGTCAGGACCAGAGTAGGGTTTGAGGACAACAGAAGGGTCGTGAATGGGAACTTTGGGAAAGGTGATAAGAAATAAATTAAAGATAAATAAAAACATTGCCAAACAAAGCAGAGTGCCAAATAAAGGGAAATCATATGTGTTTTCAATGCTTCACTCAGTAGATTCCTCTGATCTGAAAAGAAAAAAAAAAAAAACAGGGTTATGGGGGTTTGTCTAAACTTAGGAATTCACAACATGAGAAGATAGAAGGACAAATAAGTGAGTTGAAGATTCTGCAAAGAAATTCATTGAAATGATGGGAGAGGGAAGAGGAGAAGGAGGTAAGGGAGGATAGCAGGAGCGAATGGCCAGGAAGAAAAGGGAGGAATCTAGATACCAGTATTCATGAGTAAAAGTCAATTTAGTGTAACTAAAGGAATGAGGTATATGGAAGGACGGGAAGATATAGGAATTTCATAATCAGAGACTTGAAGAAATGGGAGAAATGGGTTCAGAGTATTGATGCGGTCCTAATCTGCATAGTGGAGTGTGAACAAATATTTCTAGGGTTAAGAATGTTGAAGAACTGAGGAATTGTCACTGGCTGTATTGGAGGAACTGAAGGGAGGATTGTGAGCCAGAAAGTCAAACGTAGAAGTGGATCCCAGGGCAGCCAATAGGGATGGAGTGAGCCTGCAGGGAATTAAAGCTGAGCATGGTTAGGATTTAAGCACAAAAGAAGTTCACATCAAAGTAGGGTTTAAACCTAGGGCATTGATGGTCATGATCAGCTGAGAAGTGTTGGTTTTATGGGATGAGTATAAAGGGCTCAGGTGAATCTAGTTGGAGGAACATATACCATTAATGAACACCAAAGGTCCAAATGGAAGAGATGTTGCTTTTTGTAAGCCAGACATCGTGTTGTACATTACCTTATTTAAGCTTCCTTACAGTCCTAGGAAGAAGAACTGTTATTATTCCATCTGATATAATGAGGAACTAAGATTTAGATAAACTAAGCCACCTGCCTAAGACCACAGAGCCAGGACCAAACTAGTTCTATATGGCTCCAAGCCCATGCTCTTACTCATCAGATGTTTTTGCTTTGCAAATGTTAAGTAGCAAGGGGAAAATGATGAATATGACAATTTCTGTCTTAAAGAAAGTTATATCTAAGTGGTTGAGGGTTGGCTTTCTTCACATTAATCACCCATTTCAGAACATTTAGGGATATTTTGAACAACATTTACTTCGATATAATTAGCTTTTTAAAAAATTGTATTCCTTAACTAATGGCATTCTAAAATATCCTTTGGTTTGAAAATCCAATTCACTCTGTAGCCTGACTATAAACGCAAATAAAAGCATTGATTTCCTCATTTCATCACCTCTAGAGAACAATTCATAAAGCACGGAAGTTCTAACTAGTCAATCAATAGTCACTACTTAAATCAGAGACTCAAAGAGTAGTCTATTATTAAAGAGTGTTCATCTGAAGATGATGTTAAATGACAATAAAGGGACCAATATGGCCTATGATCTGTATTCAGCTTCAGGAAATAGTCTGGAGGAAAGGGTCCTGTTAACTGTATTTAGAGCTCTTCCTGTTTCTGGTTCCTGCCCAAGAAGAAGTGGGGAAAATCCAATTTCTCAAAAGCCACTTAAGTGTTATTAAGCAATTCATGGAAATAAGGCAAAGCAGTGCTGTTGGCAGGGCTTCCCCCCCCCCCACTCTGATGTACAAACCAAAATTGGTATTCAGCTATCTATCTGTCTCATTTTGGCCTATATTTGACTAGAGAATAAATACAGATCTGTATGACATGTTCACTGTGTAGACCAAGACAACCAGACTCATTAATTATTGGAAATGCTATTATCTGACCCTTCTATAATCCTATTTCTGAGTTAGTTATGTAATTTTACCCGACACAGAAAAGGAAACTTTGACCTGAATTACATTTAAGATGAGCCTTTCACGAAATCAGGAAGAAAGAGTTTTTTTTCCCCTTCTGAATGAATCATAATTGGAAGGCTGTATTAGGTGCAAGGTGAACATGTGGATGAGGAAGTAAGAATGCCATTCATTATTTCAAATGATTCAAAAACCTAAAGTCACACTTTGTAAGTCCACGTTGGGGTTTCAAGTGGACTCTTGTTCATGTTTGTCCATTACTGTGTTCTTAAATTCCAGATGCTTTCCAGTGCTGGCAGGAATTTTTGAAAGCTAGTCCTTCATCTAGAAGAGAATCTAAAGCCCAGGAAGATGTGATGTGCTCAAGATCTCACAGTGCTGGTTCCATGATTTGAACTTGGAACTCTCCTTCTCAGTCCCAGTTTATTCCATTCTACTGTCTTCTTTCTCCAGGAGTGATTCTGAAAGTGGAAAGTTGACTTGGCAATCAGGTCTGTGGAAATTGTATTGCTCTTTCTCAATCAATGAGATATCTGTAGATAGGTAAGTAAGAGGCCAGGGAGATTGTTTGTAGTCTACAGTTTTTTCTCTTCCTGAGTTCATGGAAGTTTCCTTTAAGATAAATAAAGAACAAAATATGGTAATTGCTTTGTTTTCTGTACTTTGAAAAAGCATAGAGAATAGGAATGCACATTCATAACCAGACGGCGTAACATTTTTAAAAATATTTATTTATTTATTTTAGAGAAAGAGGGAGTGTGAGCGGGGGCAGAGGGAGAGAGAGAGTCCTCAAGCAGATTCCTCACTGAGTGTGGAGCTCGACGTGGGGTTCTATCCCATGACCCTGAGATCATGACCTGAGCCAAAATCAAGAGTCAGATGCTTAACTAACTGAGCCACCCAGGTGCCCCCAGATTGCATAACATTTTGCAAAGCGCTATTCTACAATGTTGAATGTACCTGTAAGTAATAGCTAGATTTATGTTTGAAATTGAGGGCTTTGCTATTTTTACAAGAGTCAGCCTCCATATTGACAGGAAAGCATGGTGGACAATGAAAGGTGTTTCCAAGGAGCTCTTTTGGACCAAATACTTCTCGCTGGCCATTAGGACTTAACACCTCAAACTTACAGTCACTTTGTTTTCCCAGAATGTTAAAAATCCCTTATTAGTGTACAAATATCCCCAGAGGAAGTAATCTTGAATATTTTGCTGCATTAGTTATAAACACTTTAGTAAGTATGGGTCCAGCTTTCTTCACTGGGGGAAATTTCTACTGAAGAGGAAGGCACCAAAGATAAGTTTTGCCTACTTAACAATTTTGCCTGGAGCTGAACCTGAGTATTACTATGAATAATAAGTGAAAAGAGCTTAAATTCCATTAGTAACATGATTCTAGCCAGTAGATTCTACACCAGGAGGGGATGCTATTATAAATCATTATTATTTTATGTTCAGAAAATGAATACACCGATGTTTACAGCAAGGGAAAATGCAAGCCAGCTTTCACCTTTCCTCCTGAGGAAAGTGATGAACTGGTATGCACTTAGAAAATGCTGAATGTCTTCTGAGTCTAACCAACTCCATCCCCTCCTAAAATGTCCATATGTGAATTAGGTACTTTGCAGATTTTTTTTTTTTAACTCAGCATTTACTGATCTTAAAAAGAATCGCTCGTGTAAAAATATACCTTACCTTTGAAAGAAACCTGTTACAAGAAAAGGTGTGAACAAAATGCATTATGTTTGTCTGACATATTGGAAGTGGCTTATTTCATTCAAAGTTGTTTATTTCGGTTGCAGGGAGTTGTACCATAAGCATCTGGGCCACAGGCATTTTTGCCGCAGACGTTTTTGCTGCATAACTAATTGGCTGTACGGCAATTTTGCTGTAAAAGGTAAAATCACGGAAAATAAAAGAGGGACATTCATTAAAAAGGACATGATGAAATGTGAGAAATTAATAACAAGACTTTGCTGTGAGGTGTTTGAAGACATTCAAAATGTATAGTGTAGATTCATGGCAATCCTGGGCAGATGACTGATTTCATTTTGTGGATTGTACATACATAAGCTCTTGTTTTCAGTCTTTCATCATAGTATCATACTTTTCTTTCTTTCTTTCTTTCTTTCTTTTTTTTTTTTTTTGTTGATTTGTCCCCATTCGGCATTGCACTTTTTCTTTTTTGGCTAAAATTTTCTTCATGAAGGGAGGTATCAGTTCCCAAATACTAAGATGCATAATTGTAACTGTGCTTTGTATTGTGTTGTGAAACCCTTCTACACTGTAGAAGGGCATATCATGGTGTGTTTGTTGACTGATGTTCCAAAGTTCTCTGGGAAATGTGGGCTCAAACCTCTGAGCCACCATATAGACCATTGTGAGGGCTAGGATTTATATAATATGAAAATGGGAGTACATAATCAATGGACAAATGGAACCAAAATGTCAACCAGTTTGATGAAATGAAACTATCAAATTGAACTGACAACCAGTTATTTTTTTATCTTTCACTGACTGGCAAAATGGCCAATTAGTTATGCGGTGAAAATGTCTGTGACAAAGATGTCTACCGCAAAAATACCGGACATGTTTTTCTTCTCTCTCTTTTTTTTTCCTTCCCTCCCTCCCTCCCTTCTTTTTTTTTTTTTTTTTAAGTTCACGTGAAATGCAATTTAATAGTCAGATAGCCAAATATTCTCCCTGGCAGTGCCCATTTTCTATGTATGACTTCTTTCTCAACATTTCTTTTCCTGAAAAGACCTGGCACTAGCTAACTAGATAATGGAAATGGTGTAAATAAGGGTTTTCTGTGATCCATTTGCCAAAATGTACAAAACTTGAAAACCACAAAGTAATTGTCTCTACGCTTATTTATCCATTGGGTGGGAGGAAAGTGGCAAGCTGCTTTGTTCTTTACTCAGTAAATCAACTTTACTGGGTAAAATTAGGAGAGAAATCGGCATACAAAGGAACATTTTACGAGGTATTTTTTATGTCCTAAATATTTATTTAGGTACATATCGCTTTTCTTTCCTAAATAAAATTCACAATTTGTCTTTGTGACAAATCGTGTCTTTGTCTTCCCAAGTTGCATGCGATCGATGAATAATGTATGGTGTCATGCCTCAGTGATTCACATAGTGGAACTCAGATAAATATTTGTTGCAAAGTTTTGATTTTTTGTTTTTTAACATATTAGGATCTAAGTGGGAAGAAGATTCTTTAGATGGGTGTTTTGGGAGACAGTTTTAGCTGAGACACAAGTGCATGGATTGCTTCAGAGCAGTAAGAATTAAAAAAGACCACCTTGTTACATTTTATATGTTGAAGGCAGGATATTAACATGGAGATGCTGATGTTGACATCGTCTGTAAAGTAACAGGCCAGGTAACCAGACTGGGAAGGAGGGCCATCTGGGAGAGCTGTTGATTCTAATGCAAATAACTGATAAAGTCAACTAATTTTGTATGTGCTACTTGTACCCGGGAGCCAGATCCTGTTCTCCTTATAAATAATCATTATAATGTATCAGATATCAGAACACTTCATACTTCAGACACCCAAAACACACGATTGGAGAAAGTAACATACTTCTACTAATATTTTTCTATCATTTTTATGTTAGGGTAAATGGAGCCAAGAACAGAGACTGTATTCCTTAAAAGGGATTCAATTTTAAAGTGAACCCCACTCACGGTTTGGAATGCCAAGGCAATAGTTTCTTATCAGGGAAATATTTATTCAACGGATGTCAGCTGAGATGGTTTGAAACTGCCTATCATTTTAAGCCAATTTGTAGGAAATGGCCACGCTTTTTAATCTTCCAAAGCCCACACAAAAGTAAAGATGGGTAAAACTGTTGTAGCCTCAGGGAACCTTTGAAAACAAAGACCAAATATTGATCCAGTTGAAATGTGGCCACTCCTTTTCCCTAGAGTAGCTTCTCTGGGTCACAGCTTAGGTGCTGTGGCGTCCTTCTGCGCAGTCCCGGCTGTCTGTTGGAGGCAGCATTGGGCTGTAGCCTCTAGGGCCGGTAATCTGTCACTCTCCAGGATAACTCTATTTCAGAGGGATTGAAGAGTGGCCAGGGACGCAGCAGGGCCACCCGCTGTGGCCTGATGTCTGAGCCTGAGGAGACTCCTCCTTCCCGACCAGGCATTGACCCTAAAGTCCTGTGCTCGCAGCGATCTTTAAAGAGAGCCAGAATGATCTGCATCTTGATTTGCTCTATTTCATATTGAAGTTGTCCTCTGTTAAGTGTGAGGTGATAGCGTGAGAACTGGGTATTATGTGGATAGAGTGGCATTTTGTTTAAAAAGTAAGACAAAAGTTTTGCCCATTGTCGAGTCCAGTCTTTTCCAAATTTTAATAAAGTTTCTAGTATTCTTTGGCTTTGTGATGCTTTTCATGCCACTCGTTTATTGGCAGGTGCTTTGTGAAACTTATAGTTGTACATGCACATACACACAGACACACATAAATTAAAATTAATTTGTCCTGAGAGAGTTGAGGTAATTACAAAATTTGAGCAGAGCCAATGATGTTTTCATTTAGTTCAAGCACCATCAAGTAGTTACTGTTGTTTGATTGATTTTAAGGAATAATTTCCAACCACAAAGTAAATGTCAAGAGATAGGGTTTTTTCCTTTATGGGGATTTTAATACCAAATCCGCTTTGATTGGTTCCCTTCAGCTCACATATTTGCATTCTATACTGAATTTTTATCTGTGGGATCTTCCTGGTATCCATGAATTTTGCGGACGAGAGCTGTTTGGAGGAGCTGACAATGGGTCCTGCAGTAGATGAGAAAGAGAAGAGCAGCCCCATAATCCGTTGGAACTCTACTGTATTGCTTGCTGGGACACAGGATATAAGGACTTAGTTGAGATATCAAAGTGCCTACATTAGCTTTTAAATAAAAATACCATCTTCCAGGGAGAACAAGGAAATGGGCTAATTTTTCAGAGTTGAATCAAATTAAAAGGTTTTTAGGAAAGAGTCTTTTTGGCTGGAAAAGATAAACAGGCATTTATTTTACCATAAAAACACAAATTTCATTCCTTTTTTGAGTTCATTACAGGCTCTATCCTTTGTCAAAATGGACTAGACTACTGCGAACAGCAGAGCAAGCTGTGTTTCTGTCACTGGTGTGGCAAACAGGGCCCAGATAACAAATTGCACACCAGCATAGTGCTAAACAGTCCTTCCCACAACTTAAGATTGGTTGATTCCACTGCTCTTAATCAGATATCAGGAACCAAGAATAAACATAAAAATAAGATTTCCAGGAAAGAAATATCTGCCAATTATACTCAGTGAGGTGAAAATTGTCATCATTTAAAGCCATCTTCATTCAGGTACATGTCACATTTCTCAAATGGTACTTCTTCAATGATCATTCCTGTTTAAAGGCCTCCAAAGACTACTTTGAACCAGATTTTAACTATTGGTTCTTACCTCCAATCTTCTTCATTTGCTTAGACTGCCTTCTGAAACTGGTTGAGCTAATACATGTCTGCTCATTCTGGTCCTCACTGCATTCCTAGGTACAGCCTCCCCCACAAACTGCTTCTTTGCTATCTTTCATACACAACTTTCCCAACTGTTCTCACATATATTCAGCTAGCCAATGCTTTTTAACTAAACTGTCTTTAGAACATTTCTTGTACTCAGCAGATGGAATACAACTGTTGCCTTTAGCTTTCTCTGACAACCTCCATGGTTGGTGAGGGGGGAGCATTGCTGAAGGAGCAAGGGTAGCGTGAGGGGGAGAAGTTTCTAGAATCATTAGCAACAGTGTTGGGATTTTCGGATGTAGGGGGAGGGGAGAAGGAGATAAAGTGTGAAGCAAAGTGGTTGGGTTAGTACATATTTAATTAGCATTTTCTATTTTAAGCAACAGACTCACTCTGGATGGATGTTGGCTCATACTGAAGCTATGGAAATGGAGATAGATCAGGTGAGGTGCTCTCTTGAGGTATGCACAATATTTTTGTCATGATGTCTCCTTCCCGTTCTGTTCTACTATCCATACCAATTCAACATTTCTTATATGTCCAGCCCTAATCCCCCAAGCCAGTCTGGCTACATTATTTACCATAGACCCTGTTGGTCAGGGCTATTCATGAAACCGTGCTGAGCTCTGGATGGAGTATCTGTGGGGTATCTCCATTTGTCCTATCACTAGACATCTCTGGATAAAAAGCAGCCCAAGGGCTGTGCTGCTGAGCAGTAGCAGAGGGCGGGGCAGTTAATTGCAGGTGAAATACAGCCTTGACTGGCTTTATCAATACCTCAACCCTGTCCAATTCAGTGTGGATGTTCAATGTATCACACAAACCAAAGAAGAGAGAGAATTCAGGCGTTGAGGTATTTTTGTCAAAGGAGCAAACACTGGAAGTTTTGGCAATGAAAGAGGTGAGGAATTCTATTGAGACATATTCTGGAAGAAGTAAAGATAGTTGGTTGGAATGGTTGAATCACATTTTACATTAGGGAAAGGGGAATTTAGACCATGCTGGAGGAGGGGATTTGAGGGATGTTTTAGAGGCCAAGAAAAAAGAGGCCCTTAGGGCAAGAAGGAGGCTTGGAGAGCAGAAGCAAAGGAGGGTGCCACCTACTCTTTGGAGTGCTCATGGAGAATTTGGTCTATACCGAATTCCCTGCCATGAGCACCTCTGAGTGCAGGTGATTTCTCGCCTTGTAACAATCTTCCACAGAAATATTGGAGAGAGAATATTTTCCCTTCTAAGTATCTCGAGAGCTTACATCTGTTCTATAAAGGAAATTGGGCAAGAGGCAGGAGGGATTTTATGGGGGGACCATTTTTACCATTTTCCTTTGTGTGGGGGGGATTGAGTCATTCCATGGCCATTCACCCACTGGGCCATTCTCTAGGTTGGGGCTGTGATTCACATGAACTATTCTGACTTCCTATCAAATGAGGACACATCTTTCATAATTAAAGAGTACAAGAACTTTAACCAACCCATCACAGGTAACTAGAGACATAACTGCTCACATAGTCATTCTATTAAATATAAAGCCCTAAGATCTTAATAGAAGAGTGCAATCTGAGCTGAAAAAAAAATGGATGCAGGTGGGTTCTTCATAGGTGTTCTTACATGAGGAACTCTTGCTAAATGTGTAACTGTATGCACTGACTGGCCTTCTTCATATTAAAATGCAGAATTGTAACGTAGATAATCTTACTCCCTCTAAAGCAAATGGTAAGTTGTTTAATATGGTCATGTGTGTAATAATTTTCTGGGCACCTTCAAATGATCGATGCGCAGTGTGGACCAAACCACATACATGTAGGGTAGAATGTGGGGGAAGAACTGGCACCCTTGCATAAATGTGCTCAGATTATTTTATTTTTCTAATTTTGCATTTTTAAAATTCAGCACAACTGTTATAAGACCTATTTTTGTCTTATATGAAGCCAATTAAATTTTAAGTTGGACCAATTCAATAAAAATGAATTTTGAAAATATAATCAACTCAGAAAAAGGAAGCTAAATGTGCATTCAGTCAAAAAAAATGCACATTTTCTTGCTCTGCTGAGAGAGGCTATTGGGGTGGGATATTCTTGGCATTTGTTCATTTAAAGATAAGGATAACTGCCTTCACACAGCTCTGCAAGCAGGATGCGATGAGAATTTCATCAAAGGCTGTATAATTTTGTAAATATGTTCTTGGGAGTTACAGAAATTCTTACCCATCTTCCCATAATTTTGCATGCAACCTTCATGGATGAATCTCCTAATTTGTGTTGGATGAATGATGTCTTTTTCTAATTAGGCAGATGCTTTCGTTTTAGCTGAGGACCAGAAGACAATGTCTAATTGAGCCTTTTTGTTGTTGTTGTTGTTTTTGTTTTGGACCGTGCTAGAATTAGCCTTAGAATTTAGTCTCCTGATTGACTCGTGTCCTAATTAAAGCCCAATTTGATTGATTCTACTTGTGCCTTTCCATAGGAAACAGAACGACTTCCCACATTTGCAACATGTTGGATTTGCTGACTGTTCCTGATCCCTTTGATATGTCCTGACGTTCACAACCCTCCACACAGAAGCCCAGTCTGCAGTGAAGTGTGTTTTTTCTTTAGCTCCAACACTGACAGATCATCCCACCTTACCTTTTATTATTCCTTTGTTATAATATGTATTCAAATACTATTACAAGACAGGATCTATGGAGTAAATACAGTGATACTGATAGTTTCCATTACCTTAATAGTTCACATAAGAGAGAAAAATCACTTCCAGAATCTGAGCAAGCCTGAGATGGTCTTTTTTTCCTCTTCTTGTCTTTAGCTTTGAAGGCTTGGAAAGTCCTATTATCCTAAAAATTAAATTGGCTTAGTTTAATGCATACAGATGGCAATGCCTTGTGCTAGGTACAGCTGTCATTTTCATCCTCAAAAGAGAAAAGGGGAAAGTATCGTCAGCTCACCTGCAGCATATAACTTACATTAGAAAGGTGAGCACAATGCAGATAGGAAGGAAGTCTGTCCCATGTAATGCATCAGCATAAAATAAGATCTCCTTTTCTTTTTTGGAAAAATGACTTTTCAGTGTAACTCATCCCTTGAGTTATTCCAAACATACTTTCAATTTTAGGGAAAAAAACATATTTGTATCTCTGCTACAGACACCATAATTTGAAAGCTTTCATGTTTGAATAAGGAAGGCACGGCATTCATAGAGTCTCCTGGTTAGGTGACCTTTCCAACTTTTTATATTAAATATATGAAGAGTCCGTCCAGCCTCTGGCCCAAGATAGAATCGATCTCTTTCCTGAGGGCACATCCATTTGTCTTAGAGCATGTCTGGCCCTCCATTTTAGTCCAAGTTTATATCTTTTTACAAAGTGTAAGGTCCTTAAGTTGTCTTCTTAGTGTTTGTTAAGTGTTTATTGAATAAGCGCATGGACTTTTAGAAGTAGATAAAGGATTTCAACATCTTCAAATAATGTATATGCTCTACTGTTTCATTTAACACATATACGGTTGAAGACATCCAGACTGGGTCTAGCTTTTTGTTGCAAAGGTCTAATAAATTTGTAGCTTCAAATATAGTCCGATGTTGTGCATGTTTCATTAGATAATGCAAACGAGGTGAACAGAGAAATGATCACACTTCAGTTTGCAGAGGGGAGAGATGCTCACTTCACAAGCACCTCCACCAGCAGATTGCTGAACATTCTCTGAGTTTATTTTATAGTATGCGTAGGCCCACTTTGCTGGAGGAAGGCAACTGAGACAAGCTTTGCCAGAAATCTGGAATAAGGCTTGTATCGGTGCCATGGAGGAAAGCTTTCTTTTAGGGCATCGTGTAGATCTGTTTTGGCTATTTTTCAAGCCTGCATTTATGCCTGGGTCAATAACGGGAAAAAAAATCTGTTATTAATTACTATAATTTGAAAGGAAGTTAAAATTGACCTCCAGCAATGTGACTTGGCAGCATCAAGACTTTTACGACTCAAAATTTTGGAACTTGCCTCAGCACAAATATTATCTGTCGACCATAGTGGGAAGTTTTTCTATGGAGGTATATCCAGCTCCATGTAATTACTATGTTCCAGGAAAGGTGGTGTAAAATAATTTTTTTTTTTTTTGTAAATGGAATCTTATTTTAGAATGTTTAAGAAATGTTCCTCTGCAAAGGAGTCAGTCTTATGGTATAGTAATAATTCACCCGAGTGTAAACTTGGATTTCCAAGTATCAATTTTACCTGAAATGACATGCTTCTGTACTTGAAGATAAATAACAGTTTGGTTACAGACAGCGGAATTAAGTAATTTCAGGAAATGAATTACCATGTTGACCTTGTGTAGACCTGGGATGACAGCTTGCCAAGATGGGGCCACTGCCAAGTTCCTGTCTCGTTTATGTAATTTTGACTGCACCTATTCTTCTGATTTATGATCAACTTGCTTTGATAAAACAGATTGTTTGAGTTATATTTAATTGAATGCTCATTTCTTCTACTTCTACTTTAAGTGTGGGTAACTTCAAAAATCCAAGGATCTCCTGGAAGGAGGAGTTGAAAGGACACTTGTCCTTGAGCACTGACATAGGCTCAGAGATTGAACAACCAAACAAATAATGATGCTTGGAGGGGAAGTTTGGAATAGATGGTCTCCAGCTTCTTTTCCTGCCCTATGGTGCTGATCTCATATATTCTAGAAGAATTAGAAAACCCACCCCTCACCAGAAATGGGAAGCCCATCCATCTCCAGGCCTTGCACATTCACAGGAGCCCACCATTTTAATCACTCCTAAAGCTGGCATCTTCCCATCAGTGTGGGCAGGGAGGTGAACACGCTTTGTGGGTGCACAGATACTCAAATCTGTGAGTGAAACTGCTCCAGCCTAAGTTGTCAGATGGGCAGACATGAGCAGAAACCTCTTGAGGATAACATGATGTTCTCCTTGTAATCCTGTCTTACACTAAGTTACCACAGTATTTTGTTCGGCCCTCCATCACAGCATTTCTCACAGATGGCTATGGGTTAGAGCTCTCTGTGTATACATCTGTCTACCCCTCTATCAACTGCACTTTCACAGGGCAGGAGCTGACTATCATTCATGTTTTTTTATTCCTTACCGACTCTAGGGTGGTTCACCTCGATTAGGCACTCTATAAATGCCTACTAGGTTTCAGTGCACTAGTATTTCCTTGTTTTTTCTTCAATTTTCTTAAAAATTATTTGAAATATGTTGTCATTGTAATTAAAATTTTTAAGACAACACGTGAAGAACACAAGCAGGTTTAATTTTGCTGGATATAAATCTATTCCCTGTTTTAACTGCACAATAGGCTACACCATCAGAGACTATGCTTCCCTTGTTTTTATATTCTCCAGCACAGCTCACAGTTTGTGGCACATGGTGGCTACTCAAGACATATTAGTTAAATAAACTAGGGCTGGAGATATGCATGAAATGGATCCTGCCCTAAAGGAATTCAGACTTGGCAGATAATGACCAGGGCTTCAATAGATGAGGTTTGTGCAGAGCTTTACTTTATATTTGCATAGTGCTTTTCATAAAAGCTGCTTTCAGTGACATGGTTTCATTGGATCTCATAATCTAGTGAGGTTGTCAGTACAGTGACTTAAATTTTTGCTTGTTTGCTTGTCAAAAGTTTTAACTCCTTTCTCTCTTTTCCTTAAATACAGATGTTTTCCTATTATTTCCATGTATCTTTATTATAGAAAACAAGGAATAGAAACTAAGGCAAGATACACACACACACACACACACACATACACATACACACATTCTATATTTATTTTACTTTCAGGACTCTGTCCTGATGCCATCTTTGTTTTTTTTACAGAAACAAGGATCAATACACACAGAGTTCCAGGTGCTGTCAGAAGTTTTGGTATATATAAAGTCAAATAAGGAATTTTCTGTTTCAAACTTACACCAAGTAAGGGAGTCCAAATTGACTTGATAATTATAATGCAGACTTCTGGAAAAGAAAGAAAACTTTTTTTAATAGAAACAATGAATTCACATTCAGTGTGAGGTAGGGTGGAAACTAGGAGAAAGCTAAAGTTGAGAGCCAAGAGCAAAGAAAGTTCAAGACTGAGAGTGTCAAGATCAACCCCTACCTCACACCATTTATAAAAATTAACTCAAAATGAATCAAAACCTCAAATGTAAGAGCTAAAAGTATAAACTCTAAGAAGAAAATATGGAGGAAAATCTTCGGCATTGGATGAAGTAATAGTTTCTTAGGATACCAAAGCACAAACAACTAAATAAAAAAAGATCTGTTGGACTTTGTCAAAATTAGACACTTTTGTCCTTAAAATGGTATCATGAAAACAGTGAAGACAGAACCCACAGAACAGGAGAGAAAAATTGCAAATGATATATTTGATAGGAGATTTGGTTCTCGAATGTATAAAGAATCTTACAACTCAATAAAGAAAGATGTACCAAAAAAGGTACTCAGCATCATTAGTCATTAGGGAAATGCAAACCAAAACCACAAAGAGATACCACTTCAACCCCACTAGGATGGCTGTAATAAATAGGATAATAGTGAGTGTTGGTGAGAATGTGGAGAAACAGGAACCTTCTATGCTTCTAGTTAGAATGTAAAATGGTGCAGCCACTTTGGAAAAGGGTCTGTCAGTTCCGCCAAAGGTTGGACATAGAGTTACCATATGACTCAGCAATTACACTCCTAGGTATATACCCAAGATAAAAGAAAACATAAGTCCACACAAAAATTTGTACACAAACATTCATAGCAGCATTATTCATAATAGTTGAAAAGTGAAACAACCCAAATGTATATCAACTGTTGAATGGATAAAGAGAATCCACATTCCATCCAAGAATGTGGGATATTCACACAATGAAATATTACTTGCCGTTAAAAAGCAAAGAAATACTGATTCATACTACCACATGGATGAATATAGGAAACCTTGGGCTAATGAAAGTAGCTAGTTACAAAAAAATACACATTGTATGATTTATTGTTTCATGTATGTGCAGTGTCCAGAAAAGGCAAATCTATAGAGATGGAAAGTGGATAAATGGTTGCCTTGGGCTGAGGAGGAGAGATGAAAGGGAAAGGGGTGACAGCCACAGGGTCTGGGCCTTCTTTTGGGGCTGATGAAAATGTACCAAAATTGATTGTGGTGATGGATTACACAACTCAGAGCAAACCAAAAACCATTGAATTGTACACTTTAAATGGGCAAATTATATGATATGTGAATTATATCTCAATAAAGCTCTTACCAAAAGAAACAAACAAACAAGCAAAAAACCAAGAAAACAACCAACCAAAAAATAATCAATGTCTACATGGTAGTTAATAAAATGAGAATTTTTCCATTGAGTTTAGCAACAAGGTGTTTACTTAGTCATCTTGGAAAGAGCAGTTTTGGGGAGGAAAAAGCAGACTTGAGATGTTGATAAGCAAAAAAAGAGCAAAAACTGGGGCCAAGTGTTGATCATTTTTTAAAAAAGCTTGGCTCTGAAAGGAAGCAAAGGATGGCAGCCACAATGGATATGAAATAGAAAACATCTTTGTTGAGATGGAAGAGACTGAGTAGTTTTGATGCCGACAAAAAAGGCAAAAACTCCAAAGATGGGTAGTAATCGATAGAGAAGTGTCCCATGGAGTGAAACAAGATGGCTGAAAAGAGGGAGGGATGAGCTTGAGACAGAGGAAGGACTCTTCTTTGACTGAAGCCAGCAAGGGAGGGAGAAAAAGAGAGCACCAATAATGTAGGAGCTTTTTTTTTTTTTCTGAGGGAATTAGGAGTAGAAGCATTTTGGAATGAAGAGGGAGCACTGGGTTCAGGGGAGTTTGGAAACCAGAAATCAGTACAAGTCTGTATGACTGGGCAGATCTCTCCAGTAGTGCTTCACAGCCCAGGAGTAGAATCAAAGGACTCTAATGTTTGGCTTAGTCCAAGGCTGGAGTTTCCTAGGAGAGAAGGGATGGTGGACAAAGGATCAGAAACCTGAAGGATCGCTGGAGAATAATGGGTATAGTAGCTGGAGAGAGAAAGGAGAGGATGGAGAAGAATTGATCAGGGGCTAAAATGGAGTGGTTAGGGGATCAGAGGAGAAATCAGTTTAAAGAATAGATGTGTGGGTAGTAAGAATATAAGAAAATCATAATGATAGGAGATTTTAGTCGATAAATGGGATATCATATTTAGAAGACAAAAAAGTTATTGTAAATACGATCCCAGAGTGATGATGAAAGTACATTGCTAAGTAGGACAGAGGGTCATTGGAATTCCGGAAATCAAAGTACCATAGACCAGACTAGTGGATGTATGTTATCCTAGGGCAATCATGTCATCCAGGAAGACTGAGTAGAATGACGGCTGCCAACATGCTCCATGAATGTGTGAGACTAACTGAAAAATCGGCAGATAACAGTGATGAGGATGGACAAAATGGTCACATTGCTTATGTCATCTGTGTATTTCATTTTCTCCTAATATTACAAACGTCATCCTTGTTATTATCTATCCTATAAATGTAACTTTTATAACTGGTGGTGATATCTATGGCTGCAACGTAATTTATTTATCCCTTGCTGCATTTAAATTGTTTCCAATTTTTCACTATTAAAACTAATGCTATGGTAAATACAATTTAGTACTTTTTCTAATTGCATACACATTTGCAAACAGACTTGAAGTCTTTGAATTCAAACAATTGTTTTGCTTTTTGTTTAACAACTGGTCAAGTTTGGTCCAATCACTTTGTTGACTGGTTAAAATAATTTAATTTCAATCATTCAAGAACATATAAGCCCTGCCCGGGTTATAGTTTCAAATCCCCAGTCCACTAAGAGAAAGTTGTAGATAGATAGGTAGATGGATCTCAAAAAGGCACAATTAGTTATTTTTCTGGTTTCCAAATTGAGGAGAAAATTTTCTGACTTTCTTCTGACCAGGGAATTGGTCAGATCTGATCAGTGAAGTAACCCAACTATAAATTAGAACTTCAGGCACAAATATATCCGAGTATGTGATAGCTTTTTGGAGCAATGTATGATTAATGATTATGTTTTGATGAGAAATATTAAGTAAATTTTTGAGTTACTTGCTGGAAAATCAGAGTTGGTTCTGTATTTCTAAGAGAGGCAAGTGAGTCCAGAAATCCCAGTAAATTAGTGGAAAGCTAGGCTTTAGGGAGGGAGGCAGAAAGTGGTGAGAGAAAGAGAAATTTATGTCAGAAGCTAGACTGCTGAGATTACCAGGGAGAAATTCCCAACTGGGAAGTCAGAGGAGGAGGTCCTTTGGTGGTTTCACATGGGGAGGGAAGAGGGAAGAGGAGAGAGGGTCAGCAGAAGGTTAGCATATTCCAGGAACAGAAACTGGATATTACTATATAAAAAGGGGCCTAATCTTTACTGAGAGCCTGCTATATGTCAGGCATATTAGTAAATTACTTTGTTTTAATCTTACAGTGACTATGTAATAGAGATACTCTCATCAATTAGCATTAGGCTTGGCTGCCTGTAAGAAAGAGCTCAAAACAATGCTGACTTAACCAAACAGGGTTTATTCTCTCAGTTCAAGCATGTGAATGAGTCAGTCCAGGGCAGGTGTAGCAACTCCTTGGTATCACAAGTGAGTCAGGCATCAGCTTTTCTTCGCTAATATTTTTAGAGTGTGGCTTCATTTTTAAGATTCTAGGATGACTGTTGGAGCTCCAGCCATCACACCTGAGTTTCAAGCATCAGAAAAAAGGGATGCAAAAGGGGTTTTCTCCAACTATTCCTGCTTTTAAGAAATATTCCCAGAATATAATTTGGTTTAGCCACTATGGAAAACAGTATGGAATTTCCTTAAAAAATTAAAAGTGGAACTACCATACAAATCCAACAATCCCACTTCTGAATATACAGCTGAAGAAAATGGAATCACTGTCTCAAAGAGGTATCTGGGAGGTGGGGGTGGGTGAAATGGGTGAAGGGAGTCAAAAAGTACAAACTTCTAGTTATAAAATATTTAAGTCATGGGGATATGATGTACATACAGCATGGTAACTATAGTTAATATTAATATTGTTACAAATCTGAAAGGTGTTAAGAGAGTAGATCTTCACAGTTCTCATCACAAGAAAAAAAATTCTGTATGGTGACAGATGTTAACTAGACTTATTGTGGTGATCATTTTATAATATACACAAATACTGAATCATTTGGTGGTACACCTGAAACTAATATAATGTTGTATGTTGATTATACCTCAACCAAAAAAGTGAAAGAGAGAGAGAGAGAGAGAGAGACAGATGTGCATTCTCGTGTTCATTGCAGTATTATTCATGATAGCCACAACACAGAAACAGTCTAAGTGTACATCCATGGATGAATGGATAAAGAAAATTATATATATAATTTATACAAATGCCACATTTGTGTGTACACACACAGAGAAATATTATTGAGCCATTAAAAAATATTGCAGCGTTATTTACAATAGCCAAGACACAGAAACAGCCTAAGTATACATCCACGGATGAATGGATAAAAAAAAGAAATCCTACCATGTACAACATCATGGAGGAAATTGAAGGCATTATGTTAAGTAAAATAAGTTAGATATAGAATGACAAATATGTATGATATCACTTATATGTAGAATCTAACAGTTCCAAACTCATTGAAATAGAGAACAGGTTGGGGGTTGCCAGAGCTGGGGAGTAGAGGATGGGGGTGGGAAAGGGATGTTGGTCAAAAGGCACAAACTCCCGGTTATCAGATGAATAATTCTGGGGGTAGTACAGATAGCATGGGGACTATAGTTAAAATATTGTAGTGTAGGGGCGCCTGGGTGGCTCAGTCGTTAAACGTCTGCCTTTGGCTCAGGTCATGGTCCCGGGGTCCTGGGATCGAGCCCCGCATCTGGCTCCCTGCTCCCCGGGAAGCCTGCTTCTCCCTCTCCCACTCCCCCTGCTTGTGTTCCCTCTCTCGCTGTGTCTCTCTGTCAAATAAATAAGTAAAATCTTTAAAATACTGTAGTGTAGAGTTGAAAGTTGCTAAGAGAGTAGATCTTAGTTGTTCTTACCACAAATTCAAAGAAAGGTAAGTGATGAATGTGCTAACTATGCTTATTGTGGTAATTATTTTACAATAGTTACCTGTATCAAATCATCAGCGGTACATCTTCAACTTATACATCATTATAGGACAATTATATATCAATAAAGCTGGAAAAAAAGAAGTCTTTTCAGGAGTCCCCAAACAATTTTCCCTTACATCTTGTGATTAAGCACTAATACATAAAGCCACGCCCAGAGGCAAGGGAAATTTGTCATAAATTCACTAGAGTACAATGCAATGCCTCCTCAAATAAAAAACAGGGCTCTGACAGAAGAATGAAGGAGAAAACAAATATTGGGACGATAACTAGCATTCTTTGAGTCTTCATTGTCAGTGCATTGACCAAAGTCATGTGGCTAACAAATGGAGATATCAGGATTAAGACAGAGGCCTGGCTGGCTTCAGGGCCAAGTCTCTTCGTCATGTGGTAAGGACTCTCAATAGAAGACAGTTTTCTCATAAAGTGGCAGATGGTAGGTCCACAAACCAAAAAAATCAGGGTTCAAAGGGGTCATGCCATGAGGCCAAGAGGTTGTTACCCGGTCCTCATCTCCTTAAATGGGTGAAGTTAGATTCTGGCCTGTGTATCATTTTTCATCTTCCAAAATAGACTTGCTTTTTGTCTTTGACTGAACAATTCCACTTGCAGAAATTTCACGTATGGAAATAATTAAAATGGATGCAAAGATTTATGTACTAGGATGTTCACTGAAGCTTTATTTATAATAGTGGAAAATTAAAAACAACCAAAATACCTAACAAAGGAAATTGGTTAAATTACAGAATACTGGAACATCCATATGGTAGAACACATTGCAAACATTAGAAATCACGTTCTTCAAGAATATTTAAGGACATGCATGATAAAGCTCATAAGTTATGTTAAAAAGATTAAAAATAGTAATCCTTATGATTTCAGTTTTGTAATATATATGTATAGAGGCATAATATTAAGAAACCTGGAAGAATAAGCACCAAAATGTTAACAGTCATTCTTTTGTAGATGACAGGATTATTAATTATTTTACTTTTTATTTATGCTTTTCTGAATTTTCCAAATTTCTATAATGAATATGTATTGCTTTTATAATCAGAAAAAAAAACAACTCACAAGTGTCATTTGAAAATATGCTTCCTCCTTAGAAAAACAGTTTTGTTATTCTCAAGATGACTGGCTTAGATGTTTAGCACTGTCAAAGTGCTAGCATGAGGAAGGTTATGGCAGATTGACTTCAATAAATATTTATTGAGCGCCAGCCTTGTGGGAGCCACTGTTGTGGGAATTGGGGGAGTAGCCCGGGGAGGGAGGGCGGTATGAGCTACAAAGATGAACAAGCCATGGTCTCTGCCCCCAGAGAGGTCTCTTTCTGAGAACTGTGCTTGGCATGTAGTGGTCATAGCAGAGGGCGTCGGGCCCTTGTGGGGTGACAACGGAGACAGAAAGGCCATGATCTAAGACTGTGTTTAAAAATGCAATAAACATGTAATGTAGTTATTAAAAATGCACATTTCCCATTTGTCTATACGTCAGGTGTAGCGCATGCTGACTAAAGCCAGCCTGGGCCATTCATCAGCAGAGCTACCCACCTGGTTTCCCCCACTGGGGCCATAGCATCTCTGTTGGGAGAGCCAGACCTCCCAAGTGAGATAGCCATCTTGACACCAGACAACAATAGCAGCAACAATTGATGACTGAACCCACTAATGGAATGAGGATCCTATGCAGTTTCTATATAGCCAATCAAGTGTCATTATGCAACAAATGGATTGGTCTGTGTTCCAGTCCTGATACTACCATTTATCAGGATTTTTGCCCCCTCCCCATTCAATTTCTTCTTAGCTTGAATTGGTGGGAATACTGAACCTAGTTTGGGTATGAGAACATGTTCTGTTAGAATCCAACCCATATTGCTCCTGTTTCAGCCCCCCCAATTTGTTTTTTTGTGGGTCTCTCACAATTTTGCTTTTGGCCCTGGGGTGCATGCTTCATATAACGGGGTCCTTAGAACAAGCTGGAGGAAATCTTCATCCTTTGCCTCTGCTCTTTTTCCAATTTCGCCTTAAGGACCAGATCTTTAACAAACACGCTCTCAAGGAGGCTTTGCTTTCCCCATCCACTCTCCATACTCCAGCCATCAGTGATTATGGCCTGGGAAATTCTTTCTCTATTTTCTCCATCCTGCAGCTTACTTTTTCCCTCTGAGTATTCTCTAGGTTTTTACCAACAGCTTTTGTGTTTTTATGTTAAGCTTTGGTAATGGGAAGGGTTTGAAAGCTCATACCTTTGGGTGGATGGGAGAAGTGTTCTTTATCTTGTAGACCTCTGTCCTACCTCCTGCCTGGTTGTAGTAGTGGGGGATGGAGGTGGGTAAGGAACAGGAGGTGGTGAGGCGAATGGTTAACCTTATTGCTTCCAATGTCAAGGGAATGACACACTGACCTACATTTCTTTTTTAAGATTTTTTTTTTTTTTATGATGTGATTTGTTTTCCGGAAACATCGCACCTGGTCCAGCACACCTGTCTTTTAAAATTATTCTTTAAAACAATTTGGCCAACTCACTACCCTGTTGAATACATTTTTCCTCTAAAAATAAATTGAGAACCCTTTGAACCCTTTCCTTCCATTCTTTCTTCCAGGAAATTAGACCATATGTTCTCTTGGCTTGGACTAGCTATCCTTGAGTTCTCTTTTGCAACAGATGAGCAGCTTCTAACTTTGCTTGAAGTGCAGGAAAGGTCCAGGCATTTGCAGGAGGCCAAGGGGCAGGGAGGCAATATGGTGAGAATTGACGTGCAAATGTCACGCGTGTTCCTGCAAGTGCTCAGTGTATGGCCCTGACTTACTGCGTCTCAGGGCTCTGCGATCTGCATGCATGAGCTGCAGGAACGGGGCACCATCTTTACAGGATTCTCATTTGCAGCGAATGTTACCAAGCTACAGGGCATTCAACTGGGTGTCCTGGTTGTCCTCAGACAGTGTTTTCATCGATTACATGGGGACAATACCCTCGGGGGAAGTCTCGAAGGTCCGTGCAGTGGCACTTAGGAAGTACTGGTGTAGTGAAACAGACGCTTTGTCCAAATCAGGTCGGAAGCAAAGGGATTTAGGTTTTTAAAGTAAAACTCTGCTTTTCAACTATTAAATATTGCAAGTTTGACATCCAATGAAATCAATGGTTTATTGTTTTGTGCTTGAAATATACTATTTTCTTTTGCTCAAGTGAAACCTCACTGTGAGCAGCCCTCAGGATCCCCAGTGGTTGAGCCGACACAGTCGGGGCTTCTGGGTCAGTTAAGCCTCAGTCCTAGGCTTCCTTCCACCTCTTGGGAGCTGTGAGATCCCAGACAAGCTAAATCAACTTCACATCTCAGTTGCTTCCTCTGTAAAATGTGTTTTCATCATTCCATCTTTTTTCCCCAGGGGCTGGGGCTGTGCTGTGCCAAACCTTGTTCCCAGTTAGAAGTGTACCCAGGCTTCCTGCCTCGGCAGCCCCTGGAAGCCCCAGGCAGCCTGAGCATTCATACTGAGGACTGCATCCCCACACCCAGGGCTCCAGGCAGCCACCAGGGCTATCTGCCCTCAGGTGGGCACATAATCCTCCTGAAAACTAACTTTATACTGATGACGACTGGTAGCTGGGTGGGTCTTTATTTGAACAGGTAAAATGTAGTCTTGACAGCTCAGGGATTCAAAATAAACCAGCTTTTTATATTTGAACATAATCATTTTGCATTGTCCTTTACGCTTCGGTAAAGGATAAAGAGCATTCAAGTTTCTTGGAATGTGTTCTAAACCAGAGGGGGAAGGAAATGGGAGCGAGGGGCCCTCAGGAGGAAATGTTCCAAGTTAATTTGGGTGGAAAAGGCAGCACAAGGCTTCCCAGAGTACCACGTGACTCCAATCAGAGCATGGTGGCTGTTAGCACTTTGTTTTTTTTAAGCTGAGTTGCCTTTCTGTTTGTGTGGGTAACGTTTGGCATGACACTGTTCCAAAGCATTTGTTTGAGACATTTCAAACATAGCAATTTAATGAGTGGCAATAAAAATATCTTTATTCAAGCGATGTCTTTGGTTATTCTTATAGTATATATGTGTATTCATATTTTGTGGCTTTCTGGATGCGAAACAATTTGAGTTCTGAGCGTAATTGCGGGAACATGCACCATGGAGAAGTTGCTAGGAGCTAGGAAGAAAAGACCAGGGCTGCTGTAGAAACACTGCTACAGACGGCTAATGTCTTAAAAAGCACACCCCTTTGTAGATGAAGGTTGCATTTTTGAAGCACTGTGGTACCAGTCCAGAGAACTTACCTGTAGGTTTCCTCATCAGCCGGTAGTGGAGGTGTGCATTTTTCTCTGAACACATCCATTCAACTTGTGTTACATTTGGTACTGTGAATGGATGGCTTTGATAGATTTTTTTTTAATGCCATGTTAACTGAAGGATGATAATGTGTTTCTGTTTAATTCTGAAAGAGTAGGTTGAATTTTTGGAAAACTGTCATAAGTGAACAAGGACAACGCTAAAATTGTGCCATCACTAAAAAGACTAAATATTTATTATTCCCATTTACGCAATTGCCACTCAGCCCGAGACATGTATCAAGTGGTTAGGTAATGCTAGAGGCATAGATCACTGGGTGAAATGGAGGGCAAATTACTTACTCCTTAGTTTTAAAGCACATATAGTGGTTTGGAGGTATCCAAGGGCATATGCAGGTAATCCATTGGGGATTTTTCTAGACATCTCTTGAGTAACCCTCATATGTCCATGACGGGAGGACAGAACATTGATGATTTGCCTGGTGGCCTGACTTCACAGAGTTTGGAGGACTGAGAATTGACCCTTCTCAATCTCAGGATGGGTCTATGGAACAGGAGTATAGGACCTGTCCCAGGCCTGGGGGTGAAGTGAATCCTTGGCCTTAGTTGGGCCAATAGATGGCCCCATCCCAGGAATTTGGGGCCAAGACTGGGAAAAGAACTATGTTGAGCAGTCTAGAAAAAAGCAGTGGTGAAATATTTGGGCAGCATTTTCAAATCTGTGTCCTATAAACTATGAGGCCTGAAGGATACTAAAAAGGGGAGAAAAGGAGTGGGGGGTAACAGTGTCCAAATAAATTTGGGAACAGCTCTCTACTGGGTTCTTTTTTTGAAACTCAAAAAGAACACTAACATAAGAAAGCTTCTGAGAAATCAAATACAGTCAAGGAATCAGTTTTATTTTGCTCAAGATGTTATTTTTCAAGCTTATTTGACCCTGGAATCCTATATTTGTGTAACCATATATTAGATCCTATGGAGTGTTCTTTGGAAAGGACTGTACTTTGTATTTCAATTAATGCCAGGAATAAGACAAGAATATTTGCTATCATCTCTAGAACTTCTTCCCTATGCAGTAAGTTGGAGAAGGAGTTTGGCAGAGGGAGGTATAGCCACTGGAAAGGAGAAATTAAATAATCATTATCTGCAGAAACCTGAAGATAATCAACCGGAAAAAAATTAGATGTAATAGTGAAAACTATTGTACGGTGGTGAGTTACAAAGTAATCACCAAAGTCTAAATCTTCCTTGTATACCAAAGTGACAATCAGGTGAAAAAATACACATTTGGAAAAAGATTCTAATTCATAATAGCAACAAAACCCCCCAACTTCTAAAAGTTAGCCTTGCAAGAAATATGTGTGATTTACCTGAAGAAGACAAGCAAATATTGCTGAGGGAACAGAAAGGCAGGTGTGAATCAATGAAAAAACAAACCATGTTCCTGTTTAGAGAGAGAGTTTGTATAAAATATGACTTGTCCACAAATCTACTTAGAGATTGCACTCAATCCTAATCAAATCCAAATGGGTTTTCGATTCTGAATTGATCTGGGAAAATCCCATAAGTTATCAAATCCAATTGATTTTCTCTCCTAAATATTTTCTGGGTCTCTCCACATCACAACATCTCTTCAGTCACCAGGGCAACTGCTATCTCGTGGATTTCCTCCTAAATGGTCTACCTTTCGACTACTGCCTACGACAGTCTCCATTCTTTATTCTTTCTTAAACAATAGTAAGAGTAATATCTGATCTTGTAACTCTGTTGCTTACAATTCTTCCATAGCTTATTACTATTAAAACAGAAGCGCCATCCTCAGGGGGCTGGAATATGGCGCCCTCTGTCTGACATGATAGTCGCATCTGGGCTCCTTTCCCTCCCTGACATATTCTACCCTGCAGGGATGGCAGTTTTAGTTTACTGAAGGCTAGTGTGTTTGCACCTCAAGGTCTTTGCTATTCCTTCTGCTTGAATCTCTTATGTCTTCTTTCTCCTCGAAGAACCAGTTCAACGTCATGTATTTCAAGGAAGATTTCGGTACACTCCTCTTGTTTAATTTAATGGCCGCATACTCCTTTTTGGAATGTATCAGAATTCTAGTTAATAATTTGGTGTAATTAAACATTTATTGACTCTACGTCCTGCTAGAATATAAGCCTCAAGGGTGCTGACACTTTTGTCTTACCTGTATGTTATTTTGCTTATCACAATTCCTCACATTAGCAAGTACTCTAGTTTTGTGGAATATTGAATGATGATAAGGGAAAAACATCATTAAAGAGTAGCAGAGGACCTGCAGTAACAGGTAAACACAGCAAAACTGGGGAGATTACAACTATCATGCTTGAATCAGAACTGAAAGAAAGATCATTGAAACAGAGTATGAACCACAGAAACAAACCCTAGTATTGGGTCAATTTGGTGTCTGATAAAGTTAACATACTACTAGGTAAAGTGAGATTTATTTAATATATATGATGCTAGGAGATGCTAGAACAGTTGCTTAACTCTTTGGATTAAAAATGTAGGACTCTACGTTCTGGATAACAAAATAAATTCCAAATAAGAGAAGATAACATTTTCTAAATGTGTTCAAAGAAACACTATACCAACCTGTGGGCTGTTAATAAGGTTAACATGAAAAAAAATAGTTCTCTGGCTGCATAAGTTTGGGAAGTGTCAAATTAAATGAAATTAAACTGGTTTCTTTACTGCAAAAATTCTAAAAATGATGTTAATGTGTGCTGTGAATTCACAAGCTATATTATAATGCAACATTTGGCATAATTATGTAGAACTATTTTTATTTTCAAATAAAGCACTGATTTGGGAAATTTGGATTAAAATTTCTCAAAAAACTAGAACACAATTTCATAAACATTTTTATAACTTTGGTAGTAAGAAGGTATTTCTGAACATTGTATCAAAGGTAGAACTTTGAAATGTATTATTAAGGGTCCTTTGATTACAACAGGAAACCTCTCTGATTAACTGAGTAGAGCAGACTCCAATTTTGTTTCCAAGTATTTTCTATCTCTCCTTGGGGAAAGTTTGTACTTCTTTGCCTCTGTAACATCTGGCTTGGCCATGGGACTTGCTTTGACCAATGAAAATTAAGAAAAAGTTATGGTGTGCCACGTCTGGGCAGAATATTTCAGAGGGGTTTAAGTAATCATTTTCCCATCCCTGGAAGTATGGATAAATATTTAAGTTCTGTCAGCTGGGTCCTAAGTGGCTCTGAGAAACAGAACTTTCTTGCCAGCATAGAACTTGAGTGAGACGTGAACTGGGTGAGGTTTGTCGGCTTCTTTGTTACCTTGGCATAGCCCTGCTTAGGCTGACAGGTTCTTTAAGGAAAAAGGTAGTCATTGAGTTAGTATCAGGAGCTCACAAGAGTGGATGCTTGCAAATAGGCTGGCTTGGTAGATGGTGGTTATCATAAGAACTTTGGAGACTAGGAAATCAATATTACAGGAATGATTTTGTAGCAGAAAGCAGTAGAGTCAGGACACTAAACTTAAGTTTTATTTCACATATTTAAATTTAAATTTAAATCACATATCCATTGTCTGGCTAGGAGCGGTGCAGCTTCTAATGACAGTCCCACTAGACTAGGTCCACTGGGGGAGAAAGGCAATTGGAATGTTGCCAAGCAAGGAAATGGATGCTAGGAAGTCAAGATACAAATGTTTGCTAATCTAAAAACCAAAACATCAAAAAACACCTTTTCATACAATTAAAGAGAAAATAAAAATTATTTAGGACATGTGTGAGAGCAAAAGGCTGATACCCTAAAAATATAAATACACAAATGAAAAGTAAAAGGAGACTATTAGTAGAAAAAAGAACCATACCAAAGCAAAAGATAGAAACAAGAATTTCCAAAATATGAGTGCACCTGGGTGGCACAGTCGGTTAAGCATCTGACTCTTGATTTCTCCTCAGGTCGTGAGCTCAGGGCTGTGAGATCCAGCCGCACAGGAGCCCCACCCTGGGCTACAGGGTGGCCATGGAACCTGTTGAGGATTCTTTCTCTCACTCTCCCTTTGCCCCTCCCCCCACCCTCCTCCCTCACACACATGTGCTCATTCTCTCTCAAAAAACTTTTTTTCCAAAATATGAACAGTAAACAGCCAGAAAATTTGAAAAAAAAGTTTAATTCACCAGCATTCAAAGAAATGTGAATTCAAACAATGAGGTATTTTTTAGCTGTCAAATTTTTCAAAATTAATACTGTTCTGGTTTTTTAAAGGAGGAAACTTTTTCTGACTATAATCAGATGACAGAGAAAACAATATTTTTCTCATATCCTGTGATGAGTGTAAATTATTCACTCTCCCTATAGAACCATTTGGCAGCATATATATTCAGTATATATAGATATGTAATGATGCCTAGGCTCTTTATTCCACTGTGATATTTTCACCTAAGGAAATAGACTTAGATTTGGGCAATTTATTCATAGAAATGTTTATTTCAGCATCACTTATAATAATGAAAAATTAGGAATAACATTAATGACCAATGATAGAGAATTGGAAAAATAACTTACGGTTTATCAATATACTGATGCAGCCATTAGAAATGGTGTTTTAGGAAACTATTTAATGACATGGAAGACCGTTTCATTATATTATTAATTAAGTCAAAAAACTATGTTATAAAAGAGGTACTATAAAATCCCAGCTAGATTGAAAGTTATTTATTCTGATGATATACTAAAATGATAATGAATTTATTTTGGGTTATGGATTTTGGATGATGATATCAAATTTATTCTTTGTGTTTTTCTATATTTCTCAACTGTTCTATAATGAATTGTAACTTTTGCCAACAAAGCAAAGCCTAATAAATGTTAATAAAATGTATCACTTTTAGTACATTTTAAGGAGCTATTGATTAACATAGTAGTTTTTACTGTATAGTTTATTAATACAAATAGCACTGGTCACAGTTTTGCTTTAACATGCACTCTCCAGTAATTAGGAATTGCAATCCATAAAAATACTTGTTATCCCTAGATTTCTATGTGAAGATTGAATTTAACAAGGATTTTTTCAAGTGCTTTCTTGTGCCTGATACCATGATATAAGATGGTATTTGACTCCCTGGAGAAACCCACAACAGAGAGGTAAGATCTACGATGCAGAGGCAGATCAACCTCAGGGAAAAGAAGACTTGATAGAAGTTTTACCTCCGGTGGTAGACCAATGAAAACCTATAGGTGTGGGATTATATTTAACCTTTCATTGTTGGTGTACGCAGGCAGACAACTTCTCTACACGAGGTTTATAATGAAAGACCTATAGTTCTAAAATTTTTATTTTCCAGTTCTCTCTTCCCCAGGAAACATTTTTTGACCAATTTTTAAAAGCAAGATACTCTTTTAAAAAATGATCTGATACAAGTTTTGGGAAATTTCCTTCTCTTTTGAAGAATGAGACAAACTGTTGACAATCTGTTCCTGTGAGTCCAAGAGACTTATTTGTCCATGGACTCATGCTTATATTTATTTTCTACCTCTGATTTTATAACTATATGACAATGGATGTTTCTCTGGTTTTGCTTATTTTTAGGTCACTCTTTCGGTCATTATCACTAAAGCAGATATATAGGCAAATGTGACCCATATTCCACACTTATTTATAATAATATGGTCATTGATATGTGTGCACACACTCAGATATATCATACAAAAATGAAATAAACAATACAAGGTTCTAGTTGGTAAAGTGTGAAATAAATGACATATATGATAATGACTAATAGCATTCTGAGAAGATGGAGAGTAATTAAAAGGAATTTCGAAGACTATTGTTTCGTAATATAGAAAGATAATACAGATTTCTATTATAAGCAGAACATAAGCTATATACTAAATCTATATTTAAATGTCTATTCTCAAAAATCACTGTTCCATGGCTGGTTCTGGAAGTGAGCTATATTGTCTAGGAGTAATTTACTTCAGGCAATAGATGCATTCCTAAAAAGTCAGGTTAAAGTGTTATTTGTTGAATTAAAATTATTTCCGTAACATCATCAATTTAGAATAATAACTCCAGGGCTATTCTGGGGTAGTCATATGTGAACTTAAGAAAGAAGCCAATCTATTGTCATCATTAGAGAAGAATGAAAATATAGAACCAAGGTTAAACTTGCCCATTTCTCTTTTTTCTTTATGGCTGAAGATTATGGAGGAACTGTCCCTGATCTTTAGCTAAAGCCAACTTCTCCACTTGTCTCCCTAGATCTTATCCTCTCTCAAACTAGGAAATTACTCTAAGAATTTTTTTTCTCTCCTCATCATCATTTTCTCCTGTCCAGTGGATTATTCTTATCAGCACACAAATATGTGATTATTTCTCTCATCTTAGAAAAAGCAAAACAAAACAAAACAGAAAACAGATAAACAAACAATAAGTCTTTCTTTAGAGACCACTTCCTCTATTGGACCACTCTGCTTCTCTCCTTTTCTTTAAAAAAGAAACCAAGAGTTTCCCATACACGTTCCAATTTCCCTCCACTCATTCTCTCTTTTACTCTCTTCATCGGGCTTTTGTTCAAAACATTTTACCAAAGCTTCCATTTTCAAGGTCGCCAAAGACCTCCACATTGCTAATCCCAACGGTCACTTCTTGGTCATCATTTTACCTGACCAACCAGCAGCATTTGACACAGTTGCCTACACTCTTTTCCTTGAGGTTTTTTGTGACCAGATTTTCATGTTCCACACTTTACTGGTTTTCCTCCTTCCTTACTAGCCAATTCTTCTTGGGACTCTTTTGCTGGTTTCTTTTTAGGTACAAACATTGCTAGGTCTAAATGTTCAAGTATTTCCAGGCTCAGATCCCAGATCATTCTTTTTCTACCTGTGTACATTGCCTTTCTAATCTCATTCAGTTCCATAGCTTTAAGCATCATCTATTCACTGATCATTCCCAATTTATATCTTTGGCTGTAACTTCCACCCTGAACTCCAGACTCTCTATCTGGCTCTCTATGTAGCACTCTACTTAGACGTCTGTGGTGTACATAAACCAAGCAAATGAAAAACAGAGTTCTCACTATTTCCCTTCAAACTTGTTCTCCTCACCATCTTCACATCCCAACCAATAGACACTGCTTCCTTCCAGTTGCTCCTTTTTAATTCTTCTCTTCCTCTCTTATTCCAAATTTTATCTGCAAGAAAATATTTCTTAAAAATTTTTGTTTAAATTTTAGTTAGTTAACATACAGTGCAATATTGGTTTCAGGAGTAGAATTTAGTGATTCATCACTTACATACAGCATCCAGTGCTCATTACAACAAGTGCCCTCATCTAGCCCATTCCCTAACCACTTCTCTCCATCAACCCTCAGTTTGTTTTCTATCTTTAAGAGTCTCTTATGGTTTGTTTCCCTCTTTCCTCCCCCTCGCCCCTTCCCATATGTTCTTTCTGTTTTGTTTCTTAAATTCCACATATGAGTGAAATCATATGGTATTTGTTTTTCTCTGATTGACTTATTTTGCTTAGCATAATACATTCTAGCTTCATCTACATCATTGCAAATGGCAAGATTTCATTCTTTTTGATGACTAATATTCCATCATATATACCACATCTTTTTCCATTCATCACTTGATGGACATTTGGGCTCTCTCCAATTTGGCCATTGTTGATAATGCTGCTATAAACATCAGGGTACATGTACCCCTTCGAATCTCTATTTTTGTATCCTTTGGGTAAATACCTGGTAGTGCAATTGCTGGTTTGTAGGGTAGTCCTATTTTTAGTTTTTTGGGCAACCTCCATACTGTTCTCCAAAGTGGCTGCACCAGTTCTGCAAGAAAATCTTACATCTCTATTTTTACCATTGATCCTGGATGTGACTAGTTTTCATCAGTTCTACTATGATGGTCCAGGCCACCATTATCTTTTTTCTATCCAAGAAGCAGTAGCTTTCTAACTGATGCCCTTTATATTCCTCCTCTACTTGCATGCCCCAACTACACTCAACAGAGCAGCCAAAGTAATCAACAAATCCACTCACACCACCTCTCTGCTCAAGCTCCCCAATCTTTGCTGTTCATGCAGAGTAAAAGCCCAAGTGTTGGAAAGGCCCTGGAAGACCACATGTCCCCCTCCTCCCCGTTATCTCTTTGACTTTTCTCCTGCCTCTCTCCCTGCTGCTTTCCTATTTCAACCACACCAGTTTCTTCTCACTCCTTTAATACACTGACCAGACTCCTGGATCAGAGCCTTTGCACCTGCTTTCCCTCTGTAAAGTTCTTCCCTCAGACATCAAAGTGGGTCACTCCCTTGCATTCTTTTCTTTATTCATATATCGTATCTTTAGTGAGGCTTTCTTGGGCCATTCTAACTAAAATTACAAATTTCAGCCCAAGGTTTTTTTTTTTTTTTTTTTTAAACCTCTTCCATATCTTTTTTAAAGCACCTGTATTTGACTATATTCTCCACAAAGGTAGAGCTGTTAGGCTGCTTGTTCTTTTCATCAAATCATTCATTCACTTACTTATTGGTTTTAAATCACTCAATAAGCTGAACATGGGATTCCAAAGATGAGTAAGACACAATCCCTGCTTCCAGAAACTTTACAGTCTACTGGAAAAGAGTAACAAATAAATACAGAGAAGCATGATCTCAATTTGCACACACTACCCCTACTATAAGATCTTTACCTCAGATAAGATTTCTAAAATAGAGGTTAATATCATAGGGAATAAAGTGATGGTATTTTTATCATTTGAATTTTTTTGTGAGGAATTCTCTTGTAAAGCATAATCATTCTCTAGTTCAATCATAGAGTCTTATAGTGGATGAACCCTCAGATATAGCTTCATACAGCTATCTTACAGATCTGAGGAATTTGCTGCCCAGAAATAATGCCTTAATAATAACAATGGGCATGTCTGGGTGGCTGTCTGTTGAACGGCTTACTCTCGGTTTTGGCTCAGGTCATGATCTCAGGGTCCTGGGATCAAGCCCAGTGTCAGACTCTGTGCTCAGTGGAGAGTCTTCTTGAGGATCTTTCTTTCCCTTGCCCTTTGTCCCTCCCCCGACTCACACTCTCTCTAAAATAAATAAACAATCTTTAAAATAATAATAATAATAATTAATAACAATAATAATAATGATACTGATTTTGTAGTGTATATTATTATCCACTAGACACCACGCTAATCATGTTGCATGCATTATTGCATTAATATTTACAACTGCCTCATAAGTGGCTATGAGAGACTATTATTGTCTCTCTTTTATAGATGAAAGTACACTGAGGGAGTAATATACTCAAGGTCACACGGGTGTAAGTGGTAGAGTCTCTGGTCAAACCAAAGCCTGCCTTATTTATTAATAAAAACGGAACACGTTATCCTTGCCTATAGAGTTTTGTAAGTAAGTGACAGATTGGGATCTGAGACCCTTTTTCTGATTTTCAGTCCAATGCTTTTCCACAGAAAATTAGTATTTTTGTTTCCAAAATTTGTTCCATCGTGATTTTTTTTTTGTATATTGACATTTACAGATTTAATAAGTCCTACAGGAAAACAACTATGCTAGTAGGTATACCATGGCCATCCTTTCTCACCCATTTTTAAATGATTTAAGAATAAGAGGGCAAATTGAGATGGAGTCCCCTCTTGATAACAAAGTCAATAGCCTCTTTTGTTTATGTGCCATTAAGCCAACATTCTGCATGACAGGAAGACATCTTCAACAGTTTGATAGTAAAAGAGCAATGAAGTAGCTCGACCACATTGATGTATATTGCACACGACTCTTTACATGCAAACACATACTGTACGCATGGAACGGCTTGCTATAGCCAGAGAAAATCATCCTCAAAGTTTTCCTTTCCTTGCATCACTCAAAAAACCGTTTACTCTTCTTAATGACAGAGCAATCTGTGTATTTTTGCAATGACAGTAAGTAGCTCTAGAAAGCATTGTGATAACATCACTAGAAGCACAGTATGGTAATGTAAAATTAATGAGTGAGATGGCAATCTCATTTTTAGGCAAATCGTACTTTCTAACACAACTCACTCTCTCGATGAATCTGTTCTCAGGAACCAGAGAATGTGGGTATTGGGGCGAAATGAGCCTCAGAAGGGGTGGAAGTTGCTAGGGAAGATGGTTATGATTGATAGTGTGCGACCGCCTCGCAGGAGATGTAAAGAACTTGTACACTGGGGGGAGTAGGCAGTGACTTTTCTTTGCATTTATTTGTTGGTTGTCTCCTAACAGTCAGCAGCATGAATGAAGCTTAACCGACTTGTATTTGGTAATATAAATAACTAACTAAAGTAAATAAACAAATATATAAATGCCCCCCCCAAGTGTTTCTGGTTTCCACAAATGGTAATTATTCAATGAGTAGTCAAACGAGCAAAATGCATGAAGATCGAGCCTTGTCTACCATAGTAATTTTCACTTTCATCACTGATGCTGAGATTCTGATTTCCTCGCCCCGTGTGGAGATCCAGATCTCTTAAGAAATACTGAACTAGAATTTCAAGCCGAAGGGCTGTGGCGTGCTTTCAGACTCACTGTTCCAGAGGAGTTGACTTGCAGGAAATCAAGGAGGTTTGGGAGGAATCTTTAGAAAGTGAATGCTTGATAAACTGTGTACAAATTGTGTGCTGCCTCCAAATAATCCGGGAGGTTTGATCTGATTGAAGCACACAGAATAGTGTGATGTGATATTCCATTCAGGTTTGGTGTGGTTTCCAACAAAACACTGCTCTGTAGGGCTTGTCTTAATTGCACCTTAATTTTCTTCTTTCAATTATGGCCTGTGGACCGATAAAGAAAGATGTTGAAAACTATTAGTGAATGTAGTTGAGTAGCTTTAAAATGTTTATTGTTTTTAAAGTTTTTATATGCCCGCTGTAGGAAATGGAAAAAAAAGTGCATGTGTAAATACAATAGAAAATTATTTGTAACGTTACTGCCCAGAGAAGAACACTCTTGGTATTTTGGTATAGAACCCTCCTAGTCATTTCACAAGGCTTTTGCATGCCGGACAGTGAAGGGTTTTCTTCCCTCTTCACCTACTCAATCCTATATGGGCACTGGCCCATATAGGTTATAAGTTACACACAAAAAGAGATCTTTCATAAGGCTGAGAAAAATAAGACAGTGACCTTTAGCCCATTGGAGTTGTGGTAAAAGATGGTCCACTTCGTAATAGAAGGTTTTTTTGTTGTTGTTTGTTTTTTACCTTGTAAATATTTTCCTCTCGGGCTTGATTGGAATGGGAAAACCCAAGTGGAAGGAAGAGAGCCTGGGGAATGGTGCTCTGTTTCAGGACTCCCCAGGGGAGTCAGGAGTGTGTGGTGGGGGAAGAGAGGGAAGCCTGGCTTGTGCTCACACTCCCTGCTCCTAGGAGTTCTTTGTAGGGACTTGTAGGTGGTGAGGGAAAGAAAAAAATCCTGTGTGCATCATTCTCTGAACTCTACCGTGTGCTTGTGAAACTAATAGTCAGAGCTATCTCTTAATGGGTTGGACCTTTAATTCATTCACATGTTAAATGCTTAGTAAGAGAATACATATGTGCTGCTTACAGAGTTATTTTGTTCATCAAAAAATACTCATGTAGGGCTTACTCCACACGAGTCACTTGTCACTGACACACAGACAAGACCGTATGGCATAGAGGGTGTAGAATGAGAGAAGGGAGAGATAAGCAGAGCCAGCAGGAGCCATCGCTGGCCAGTGGAGATCATGCTCTGCACACACAATCAGAGGCTTCTTGTTTCTTAATTCAGCATGATATCATTAACATTTTCTCTTGTCTTAAGCTCTTCCCAGGCACCCCTTTAAAATAAGGCTTATTTTCTAGATGTTGCAGGATTTATACAGTCATAACCTAACAGTTGAACCATAGAGTTTCTCCTAATTGTTTTTATATTGTTTTGTTATAATAAATAATTCCTCATTAATAATCTTTTTGTTGATATCTTAGTCCACGAGAATCATTTTGAACATGGAAATTGGATTGTTGGGTCAAAGGAAATGAACCCCTCTTTTTTGGGCTTCTGATACACCTTGCCAGATTTCTTTCCTGAGAGGTTGTACCAAGGTATATTCTTTGCAGCTGTGTTCAGAGTGACTAATGCTGCAGCAGGTGCTCTCCCCAGGGTCAGACACAGCCAGGGTTCTCCCTGTAAAGTAAGTACAGCCTCCTGGCATCTCCACGGATAGAGCTCCTTCAGTTAACACACACAATGCCTATGCTCCAGTGTATATGGACACTGGCTCATGTCTTCCCCAGCAATCTTATGATTGCTCTAGATACGAATAAGTAAAGGTTGTACTAGTGACTTGCCAGATCATAGTGAATCTATGTCTTCATAGAAAACTGCTAGAGCTTTCTGGTTAAAACAACGACAACAACAACACAACAAACTAAACAAACAACAAAACAACAAATTAAAAAAAAATCTCTTTATCTGGGAATACTACTATTTAAAAATTCTACATAATTAAAATACAATTCATTTGATGTTACCAGTATACTAAACATGATTTAACTTTGGATGATTTAGAAAGTACATACTAAAGCATGCTCTTGTTCTCCATGCCTTAGACCTATTGGTCACTTGACCTGTGATAGCTTTCCTTTCATTTGACAAAATCTTACTCATTTTCACAACCCAATTCTGTGCTCCTTCTTAGGTGAAGCATCCTGTAACTTCTTCTCCCTTCTCCATCTCTTTCTCTCTCTCCCTGCTTCCCTGGCAGAGTTTAGGGTTACCTCCTTCGTGTCTTGCCATCACATCTGGAGCATGCCTCTGTGAAGCACCTCCCTCATGCTAGGAGCTAGTTTAGATGTCTCTTTCTCAGCTTAGAATGAGAGTTGCTTTAGGGCCATGTCTTGTCCATGTTTTTATTCTTAAAACTTACCTCAATATCTGGCAGTTGTCAACTGTTTAGACAAATAACTGGTATCGTTGTATAGACACTAGCAGTCTACAGCCTTGGCTGAAGTGCTGCTGGAATGGCATTACCCACAGTGTTGTTCTAAAAACTCAAGCAATATCATTGGTCTGTATGTCCTTTGGGTCTTAAATATGTAGAAGCTTTTTGGCATTTTGAACATACCAGCTTTGATGCCAGATAGATGGTTCTTTACTCATCAAGCACAAGTAGCACCTAATAAAATCTCTTTTCCAATTGATATTATCACAGTGGATAAACTTCCATGTCTCTGAGAGAGGAGACAAGGAATTGCTCAGCCAGCAACTGTGCCAGAGCAAAAAAACAAAAATGGTAAATCTTTGGAGAGTGGTGTGAAACTTACATGAGCATTTGTCAGAGTTGATCGTGGAGATCTTGTCTCATTTATATTTTATGTGTTTTCAGTTGTCTTGTTTTGCCTAGACTTAGCTGACATTTTAAACTTAGTGGTGGTATAATAATTTTGTTGGAGAGAAGCTTGCTAATTGCATCTAGAAATGATAGGATAGGAGTATACACATATAGCTACCCTGGTAACTCTAGATAATTGTGAATTAATTTATCTAAGGAAAACCTTGCTTTCACCCACTCTACGTAAGTACTGCACTTAATAAACCAAAGAACTGTATACTCACCATTGATAGTAACTAATATTAATTATAATTATAATTAATTACCACATCTCAACTCTGTTTGTTTATGCATAGAAGTCTTTTGAAACCAAAATACTTACCTCCCTCTAGGAATATTGAGAGAACAAAATTTGTAGCTATTTAGGAAAAAAGTCTACTATTAGCAAGAGTTGTTGCCAGGGAAGATTTATTCATTCATTAATTTAGTTCACCAAAGAAACTTTCAAATGCCTACTGCATGTGAGATACTATTTAACACTGTGATGTACACAAAGAAATACTAGCTAGAGCTCCAGGAAGTGAACTACTGGAAAAGCTAAGATATGTGCAAAAATCACACAAATCTGGTAATTATAGTACTGTGGGTGTGAAACACCATCACATACCTGATACAACAATCTTAGGAGGTAAACAAAGAGGAAGGGACTATTTCTGATTAAAACTGGGGAAGAAGCTTAGAAAAGAAGGATATATTTGGTTGGGTCTTTAAGAATGCACAGAATCTTGATAACTGGAGGTAGCAGTAGGCCTTCAATTCAGTGAGATGGATGGGGGCCAAGTTAGAGTGAGTGAAATATCATGGTAGTCAGGGACCATGAAAGAAACCACACTAGGCGGAGAGTTTGTTGGGGAAATGCAGTGGGAGATATTTTGGAGGGCTTTAACTAGGAGGCTGAAGACTTTGGACTCTGTGCGATGAGCATTTCTGAGTTGAAAAGAAGCACAAACAAATAAATATTTTATGAAGATTAATCTGGTATCAGCATACACAATGGCTAAGAATTCCAAGAGACTGGAAGGCAGTTGCAGTATCTTAAGACTGAGATAAACAGTCTGGTGGGATAAGGAGTGGAAATGGAATCTGATGTAGAGTCTCATGTGAGACTCCCAAGTATGATGAAAAGATAATCCCTTTCTTTCTGGGGAGTAGGGAAACTGGATCTAGTTAAGTATGTGAGAAGTTTTGGGATAGCAAGGGAAAGTGGGAGAGTTTAGTTTTCCTAGGGGATAGACTTACCAAACCAGACACTCTGAGACTGGGGAGGAGGGCTCTGTAGACTCAGGGCAGCAGAGGGTTTAGTCCCTTATTCTGAAGACAGAGCAGCCGGCTGGGGACTGAGGAGAGGCTGTGAGCCCACCTACCCCCTTGTTCCCCTTCCCCATCTTTTCTCCTCCTTTTTAATGTTTATTTTATCCAAACTCACTCTGAGAGTCTTTACCTGCTGGTAAAAAAAAAAAAAAAAAAAAAAAATCGCTTACAGAGGTTCTGGCTCCAGCGTCATCCCAGATTCAGCATCAGCTTAAGTTTGCTGCTATATGAAGCTGGGGATCCAACAAGATTGTGTAGGAGAATCAACAGAACTTGGCTACTAATTCCACGTGGGAGGAAAAGGAAAATAAGGTACAATGGTGATGCCATGATTTTGAGTATGGGACAACAGAAAAAACTTCAAGAGTATAAACTGGTTTAGAGAAAAAAAGTAATAAATGATAGAGTCTCGTTGTTAATGGGACCTTAACTAAAGCTTATTTAGTTCAACCCTATGCTAGTGTTCAAGTTCGCTCTACGTCATCTTGCCAAAAGAATGTTCACATGAGGACAGACGTCTCCAATAATAGGGAACATTCTATCTCCTAAACAGTGTGTTCTACCTTTGGAGTTTTGCTTCAGATTTCCTGAGTTCATGGTGGAGAGAAGCTGTTCAGATTATTGGAAATGTATAGGATTTTAAGTCAGTAGAGATTACAGTTGGAAAGAAAGATTTGGAGCCAAGGAGATGAGGTGACATTGTGACACGTAGCTAGCTAGTCCATGGTGAGGGAGAGTAGAGGTGGGGAGAGACCTATGGTGGGCCTTTGGAAGAGGGAAGGATGGAAAAGGAACTGCAAAGGAGGAAGAGACAAAGGGAAGAAAAACTTAATTACTGTGTATAAAGTACAGTGTCATGGAAGTCAGGAAAAAAGTTTCAAAAGAGAGCAAATAATGGCAAATCCTACAGAGGACAAGCGAAGGAATATGCCCAGAAAACTCCTCCCAGATTCCTCTGGATCAGATCTTCAGAGTATGACTTGGTCATCTAGTTAGAAGTCATTTCCTAGAATACACCACACAACCATGTTTAAATATGAGGATTAGGTTATATTCCCAACCCAAATATAAATCCAAATTCCCAATCCAAATGATAAATGAATGGCTTATTCTTTTAAATGGTTGGAAATTTGTGCATGTACCAGATCGAATGCACGGTATAGCTTCTTTCTTGTCCAAGATGAATATTTGAATATTAAGATCAGGAACCCCTATGATAAAAGTACATGGTATCCAATAAGGACAAAATTGAGGGTTTGAAGAGACTATGTATGTTTTTATATGAACATTTTCTCAAGTAATTTTACACTGTTTTAGTGGACTCCATGGTGAAGTGGTTTCAGTTATGAATGTACTTTTTGGGAGAGATGGTTCAAGTCTGTCATAGGTCATCAGTGCAAGGCCTTTGATGATTTCATTTTAATCTATACGGAACATTTCTCTATATCACAGAATCACTGACCATGAAATTTGGCAGAAGTGGCAATTTTGTTCACTGCAGGGCTAGCATTAACAGGATACAGGATATTACAGATCAGATGTAAAGTGTGTTATCGCCACTGCCTGGGAAAGCTCTGTGGTACCTGAGGTTACTTTCTACAACCTGTTACCTAACCTATAAACCTGACAATCATGGCTAAATCATTTATCTTGTATTATATGGATAAAAATGCTGTTGACTACAGGTGCACTATGGCTAGGAGATATAATTTGAGGGATTCATAAAATGATCCTTCAGGGGAAAAAGTTCACCTCACTGAGCTAGCTGTAAAGCCTTGAAATTCACACATTATTAACGTTTTTGGGGGGAAGGGTCAAGTGAAGGAATTGATTCATCAGTGTGTTGATATGATTAGTTAACGTGGCAGACAATATTTCCTTCCATGAGTGGGATGTGGGATAGTGATATTGTGATGGAAAGAAAGTTTGGGAAAGGTCCAGGGTTTGGGATGTTATCTAGAAGGGCATGCACCACGGGGAAAGTGTGGAGGAACTGGGAGACCGAGAGGATACTGGGCTCCTGGAGAGAGAGTGGATGCCCAAGACAGGACCATGCAGGCAAGGGGTTAGGGCAGCGCGGACACACTATTTCAGCCAACATACTCATCAGCTCATTAGTTTTCCTCCTTCACTCTGTGGAAAGGGTTTGTCTCTAGTGCTGAGAAGGGTGACTAAGAATGAGCTGTCCTGAGCGTACAGAAGACAACAGTGGGGGCAAGCTGTGGGAGAAGCCAGCCTGGGCTTCACATACAATCCCTATCATCTTCAAGTTGCAAAATTTGGGAATGTTGTGCATGTTCTTTCGGTTCTTCTATCTGTTAAATTGATAAACCTTCCACAGAATGTTGTTACAGAGTTAAATACAATAGTAGGCCCTAAATACAACCGCCCTGTATCGTGCTTGATGCTGATCAATGTTCTTCTCCTTTCCCTTTGGCCCCAAACAGTCTTCTCTACTAACAAAGAGGAGCACGTGAGGAGGCTGAGGGGGAGTAGCCGCTCCCTTTTCTCACTTCTGTTCCCACCGAAAAGCCTCTCCTTGGCTGCCTTGTCTGTGTGTTTCTTGAGTTTCCAGCCCCATATAACAGGGGTTTCTGCCAGAGGCAAAGAGCACTTCACGGGTGTGTGACCTGAGCAGTCACCCAGGGCTCCGTTCGGACATGAGCCCTGGGCTGGGTTTCATGCTCTACCATTGTCACCTGGAAATTCTTAATAATTTTTGAAATCAGGACCCAGTTTTTCATGTTAGTCTGCCACCCCCCGCCCCATGCTGGCACATTATGTTCTGGCCAGAAAACGTTCCCTCAGTGGCGTAGTCTTGTCCTCTATACGTGTGTGAGCGCTTTCTGCCTTCGATTTCCAAAGACATGAGCCGCTCAGAGGTGAGACTAGACTAGTGGCCTGTTGTAGTGAAAATGAGAGAAGAGGATGAGAAAGACTCTTGGGAAATCCTTTTTCTGGTGTGAAAGAATTAAAAAAAAGCAAATGAAAGAAACATACTTTCTCTTAAGATTTACTTGGTCAGTGAAAGCATTGTGGGAAGTCAGAATTCATATTTAGGTATATTCCTTCTCTACTTCTTTATATTCCATATTTGTAGCCTCAAAATTACATATTCACATATCCTTAAATGCAAACCAAATAATACAGCTGCCAAAGGATGTAGATATTTTAGGACACATTTGTTTCTCTTACATTTTGTTGATGTCTAAACACAGTACTTCGAAGTGAAAATTCCCTCATCTAATTTAATTTATTCACATTTTTACATTGACTATTTGAGTGGTTTTTATGATGGGTGATGCTGAAGTTGTTTCCAATTTCTAAAAGCAAAGTACTCTGTACTTTTCCTGAAGAGACGAGACACGGGTGATTTCGCTACACCTGGCCATTTCTTTTGCCTTACCTGGGCCAGCCTTGTAGAAAAGCGTTTCCTGACTCATCTAACAAACAGTGGAAATCACAGGGCTTTTGAAGTCCTAACACTAGCCCCTGATTTGGGAGCTGACGTGGAAGCCAACGTGAAGTGAGTGTTGCGGAGAAGGGCCAGAGTCAAAAGTAAACCTCGTGAACCTTCTAACACAGCTGACGAGGTAGTGGCACTGAAAACAGTTGTGCTATAAAATACAGAGTGATGCTTTGTCAGAATCTCTTTACTTTCTGTTTGGAGAAAATGTCAAAGACCTTGAATAGCCAGAAAAAGGTATCAAGATAAGTGTGAGCACAGGAGGGTCATGGCTTCCCTGCAAAGACCCAGAGGGGGTGGGGCTGGAAGAAGAGAGAGAAATGCGGGTCTTCTGAGCAAGGCTTATCACCTGTGAAAGGGAGCTCTGCGTTGGAGGGAAAAAAAAGGAACAGATGAAAGATCTGATTTTGCTTTTCCTCTAGATTTTTGACCAGACCGCGGACTGAGGAACCAGAATGACCACGTGAAAGCCTAGTCACCAGATACTGTCTCCTCATTAAAAGCAAAACAACAAAAGACAGCAACACAAAGCCTCTCGACCATAGTTCGAAAGATTTTGAGGCTGTTGTCATAAGCCAAAGAAGTTTGGATAAGCATCTAACATTTTAATTAAATGAGTTGGTGGCCATGAAAGAACTTTGCAGAGCATAAAGTGCCGTTTAATTGCCTGGTGTGATTATTATTAATTAAAATCAATTAAACTTCTATTTGAGGCTTGTGTCCTTTCATGGGAAATATGCAAATTGTTCTTAGCTAAAGTGCTTAATTGGAGAATAAGTAGTTCCTATCAGGGAGGGATAACAAATTGGAACCTACTGAGAACCAGGAAATCGGGATTACTGTGAAATTCAGAAACAAGTCGTGATGGTGCAAGTCAATTCCCTGAAAACTAAACAGCCAAACATTCCTTCCTAATTTTAAAAAGGAGGGGAAAGTTTTACATTGGAAGGCTGACAAACCAACAGGAGGCTATCAACTGGTTTGGAAAATGGAAAGCAAAGTTAGTTCCGTGTTGCTAGGCAACAGACTTCAGAGCTGAGTTCTTCTCACTTCTTAAAGGACCGGAGCACTGTTTTGGTTTGACAAATACTAGCTATTTATTTACTTATTCATTGTGAATTAGAATGACTGCTCTCAGAATGAGACTGGCTAAGCCAGGAAGGGCACAAATGCAGGCAATTCGAGTGTGATGAGGAAGCGGAATGCTGGGCATACAATGAGGCATTCGCTGTGTAGGTGGAATAATGGCTACCTAAGGCTATTCAGATAGAGAAAGCTTTATGAGGCCAAGATGATTCCTAATTAGAGCTTCAAGTCTGAGAGAATTATAGATGACCAATAAAAATTTATCACAAAAGATAAAATGACTCGCTGAAGACAAATGGCAGAGAGGCTGACAGCCAAGAGCGAAGGGTTGCCATTTGGTAAAAGATCCCGGATCTGTGTTCAAGGGTCACGTCCCACAGGAGGCTGTCCCTTATAGGTCTTCACTTCACAGACACACAAGGCTGGTCGCTGCCCGGTCGCTGCCCGGTCCCAGGTGCTGGTTCCAGCCCCACGGTGGAGGGGCTGGAAGGCAGCAGATGAGGCGCAGCCTGACTTTTAGTAAGAGGGTCTGACTGAGGACATGGGATCTATGGTCTTTGAGATGAAAGCCCCTCTGGGTCTCCCTCACAACAGAGCCACTTCATCAACTTTCCTAATGTGGAATCAGACTTAAAGCTGGAGGGAGGGAAGAAAAACACTTTTGGCGCTTGAGAAAAAGGGAGGATTTGATTAATGTACAGTGAGGGAGTAAACCAGTTCTCAGGGAAAAGAATCTTTGATCAATGGTATGAAGAAGAATCTTTCAAACCCCCCAGATTTCAGTCACTTTAAAAGGAGCAAAAAGAAGCTGATTCAGAGCGCAGCTGTTGTTATTAAAAACAAAACCAGAACAACAAGGCAAGGAAAAACTCTGAGAAATATCATCTCAAATGGTTTATCTGGAACAGTGGCAAATGGATAATGCTTCTGCTCAGAATTCACCTCAAAACTGGAGGGGCAATCTTTGGGCCCCTGTGTTGGAATAAATATATACGGGTCTCCTGGGAGAGCTAAGGGCGATGTTGTTATTGGTCATCTTTTTTCCCTGTAGAATAGGGCCTGTGTGTGCTGGGCGGATGTACTCTAAATAAGCAAGCTGACCTCTCCGGGATCAGGAAAGGAACGAACTTTGATCAGTTGCCTACTCTGTGTGCCGGCCACTCTCATATGGATTATCTTATTTATTTGTTTATTTATTTTTTAAGATTTTTTTCAATGTAATGTTTCACTATACATATACATTGTTGTTGTTTTTGTTTGTTTTAAAGATTTTATTTATTTATTTGACAGAGAGAGACACAGCGAGAGAGGGAACACAAGCCGGGGGAGTGGGAGAGGGAGAAGCAGGCTTCCCCGCGGAGCAGGGAGCCGGATGCGGGGCTCGATCCCAGGACTCTGGGATCACGACCTGAGCCGAAGGCAGATGCTTAACGACTGAGCCACCCAGGCGCCCCTGGATTATCTAATTTAGACAGCATTTTTTTATTTTTTCCACTGAGAGTTTATATCGAGTGAAGTTGCTAAGAGAAAGATGGCATCTGTGTGCTTACATTATTAACCACTGTGATGGGTAGCTGCTCTGGAGAGTGGTGATCCTCTCAGGTGCTCCCTGTCCAAGTCTGTCCAAATGGATCCTTCTGAATTATAATGTCGGTTTTCCACGTCCGCTCTTCCTGGAGACATGTTTTGCCCCCTAATTATTTTCTTTCTGTTTAACAGCCCGGTATTAGTTGAAAGCTTTGGGATGTTTGACTTAGCTGTTTCGACCCTCGATTTGAAGTATTACGCATATATGGGGATTTTTAAAAACCATTTGTGGTTTCTCTTCAGAAGATACAAAAGTCTAAGTTCAGGACCTCTGATTCCTTCACTCTCTGGACCGGAGTGGGTCATCCCTGTCCAGATGCTAAAATGTTACTGACTGCTACTTTCTCTCACTGTTCTTCCCCAGGGCTTGCTAGCTATCTGGTTGATCGGCTCTCGCTCCATGCAAAACTTGGAAAGGACTTTCCATTCTCCAGCAAAATGGCACAGTATGTGAAAAGCCTGTTTTCTTTGCTGTTCGGAAGAAGGACGTGTTTCTGCATTATGCCGTACCTGTCTGGTGAAATAAAACTGCTTCTTAACCAGCAGAATTGTCACATTGGAGCGCTGCCTGTGATTAAGGACGCCACCTTCGATTATTCTCTGTTGTCACCTATCCTGCTAAGGGTTTGATCTGCAGGCTATCTTAGGCTGTGCCCGAAGACTTGAGAGGAGGGGGCTGCAGTGACTCTTCACATCACAGGGGCCAGTCCAAGCAAGCTGCAGGGTGTGAGTACGCGGCTCAAGGCCAGCAGCCTACTTGATGAGCACCTCCGCGGTCCCGCCTCGGGCGCCAGCTCCTCAGCCTGAGGCCCAGAGAAGCGGCGGTTCACAGGAGAGCTTGGACCAGATGTAGCGTGCATATTCAGCTGGGGCGCCATGCCCTGCACCCGGGCGTAGCCCTGTTGGCTTTTAGGGGCGCTCCATGGTCTGTGCTGCTCAGCATCTCCCCAAGGACCCGTCGGTGGTTTCATATGGTTTTCTACTCTGTTTCCTAGGGCATCGCTTGTCAGTGTCCTGCCGAGAGAGCATAAATCAGTGACAGCTCTCAGTCCTTTATCTCCAGCGAGGATCTCCAGCTGCACAAGGGCCTCTGGTTCATAACCAAATGTATTGATCAGGGCCTGCTGGACCTAATGCGTATGCTGAAATGGAGTTTGCCATTAAGTGTGGAGCTAAATAGTTCATTTTCTTCTTCGGGATGGAATAAAATCACTCAAAGAAGCAGTTGGGATGGAAGATCACGATAGCTGGAAAGCTAGGGAAGAAAAAAGAATTAAGTTTTTCAGAATTGATTGTAAGACTTCTGAAGATATTCTTTATCTTTTCGCAAAATCAAACTTTCCCGTAGCTTTTAGTGAAACCTATTTTTACGTTTCTTTTTGATTAATGGGAGGGAGTCATTTTATTTTTCCTTACCATAATAAAAATCAAGCTGTCTTGTGGTACCCTTCAAAATAGAAATCAAGAGACGATTTGAACAGAATATTAATATTGTTCCTTTAAACTTCTGGCGTTTTATTTTCACCTTGTTTTAACAAACTAAATTTCAAGCTGATGGCTTCAGAAGGCAATGTACATTTTGTGAAAATATGAAACAGGCAAAAATTCATGACGGAACTCGATCACAACCTTTCGTACGTTCTTTCCTATTTACGGATAGCAGAGAGAAGTAAGGCTTTGACTCACTCTTTTGTGTAGCGTGTGTGCTTGAATAGACCCGGCAGAATGTGTGATTAGATGAATTTGGGCAGCTCAATCATTTTATTGTAGCTATTGTTATAGTTTAGAATTCATGGGGCATCATTTTTAATTCAAGAATACAGAGTGGATTTCTCTCTTTTAAAAAATGATCCCTCCGCTTTCAGCAATAAGGCTTTTTAAGGCCTTGATCTAACAGAGAACACAACGGAGTACACTTAACTATGCATTGATTTAATTTAAGCCCATCCTGCAGCTAATCTTGAAACTTTTGCCAATTATGATGTTTTCCAGAAGCTCTGAGGCCTTCCAGAATCCTTTAGTGGGCATCAGTATTATTCTAATGGCTCTGCCTTAAAATCTCTTTAATCTGAGTATCCTGAGCTTTTTCTGCCACCGAGTTAGTATCAGCTTAGTCCACTGAAATAGTGTTTCTCAACTTTTTTCTCATTAATAGCCTCTCTTCCCTCCCTTGAGCCTTTTTAGACATATTTTTTCTTAATCGCGCCCTTTCCTCATGAAATTGTAATACCTCAGATATACCATATATCTGTTTTTATACTGTGGCCCTCCATCTGACAGCAAACCACTGTAATAGCTAAGATGGTTTTACCTCCCAAAAACCAATTTTTATCACCTTGGGGCAATATCACTCCCCCAAATATGTACAAAAATATGCACTACCAAGTAAATATTACATTTTGTTTCCTGAAGGTGCTATATGTGAGTAAAGCCTTGTGAAACGATGAGCTACTAATTGAAATGTGCTACAACAGCAGAGTTCCACTGTTGTGACAGAGACTATACAGCCCATGAAGCCTAAAATATTTACTAGCCAGTCTTTACAGATAAAACTTGCCCCTGCTTTAGATTCTTGAGAAAGGGATGGACTACATATCTTTTCAGTCTTGTTTTTCTCAGGTGAGTTTTGCTTACCTCAGAGAGGCAATGAGTTCCAAGTTCAAGTCCCTGCTGAGTATGTAGAGTGTGCATATGCGGTTTTTCTTCCTATTAAGGTAGACATATATTTTCAAACGGTTGAGCTGTGGGCAGAGACATCTTACGATGTCACCCCTCTTGTGAAAGTTGGAAGGCTTCATGGGAGCATGTTATACGTTTGTGATATAAAGCCACAACTATGAACACGCATACACATGTGAAATGAAAGTGTCGAACCAGCAGGGTCAGCCATTACTGAGTTTCCCTCTGTCTATTTGCTCTTTGTTCATCCATTTTGTCAGCTGCCAATGTTTTCTTAATGGACATGTGGGGAGCAAGCACCAAAGGTTTCAGAAAAATATATGTGAGAAAACCTTGACTATCATTAACTTGACAATCATTCCCTACAACGTTTTTCTAGGGGTTGTTTGGGTAGGACATTATTGGTATTACTTGTGAGATATTTACCCCAGCTTATGGAGCACTATTATTTTATGGAAACATCTTGAGAATGACAAGTCTAAAACAGAAGTGGATGCTAACTCCTTTATTGCAAGACTGATGTCTGAAATTTTACAGGGCGAGAAGAGTCGAGAAGGGACTCTGTCATCAACAAACAACTACATAATTTTAACACGATGGGGCATTTTATACAGTCTGGGTGCCTGGCTATGTATGTTCCCGAAAGTGCAAAATGTAAACATCACTAACAAACCTGTTGTGGGTTCATTAGAGTAAGCATACCCCAGTCTTCTGAGCATATGAGTCAGTGTGACAACAAAATTTATAAGAAGCTCTTTTTTTATATAGTAGATTAGAAAAGTCGGGTAAGGTATTTGCTCCTAATCATGTTCCAAAGGTGTAGAGAAGACTGTCCTGGCTTCAGCTGTCAATCTGTGTTTAGAAATGTCACCAATAATTTGTAGCCTGGAAGTGCTTGACTTGTGGACCCCTGGTGCTAATTGGATCCACTGATTTCTGTAAAATCCCCACCTGTCATCAGCTCAGCAGTAGGTATGATATCGAAGCTCTAATGAACCCAGGGAAAACTTTAAATAGCCAGTCTGATTCCTTTGGATTTTATTACTGGGCAAAAAAGTTTAGATTTCTAGGGAGGGAACTTTATTTTTATAGTCTCTTATAAGCTTTCATTAGGATCCACGCTGTTTAAGAAGGAGGTCAGGTTTTATCCTGGAGGACACCACATTCCTGGAGAAAAGTTGTTAGATTTTAAGAACTCCATCCAGTGGAGCTTGGTTAGAACCTGCCCCAAGGAAAGTGAATCCAGAATTCTTGTTAGCTAGCAACTGACTTGTTTCGTAACAGCTGCAGAAAAATCCATTCTGGGGAGTGGGGAGCAGGGGACCTAGGGCTCAGGGTTGCTGTCTGTGTGGTTTTGCTCTGGTACCTATTTTCTTTGGTGCTTCAGTTTCAAAGCAGAGTTCACTGGCAGACCTGTTTTGTAGCACTGTGGGAGCTCCCTGTCTCTAGAAGCAGAGGCTCTCCTGTCATAGAGTACTGTCCTCTGGGGAAACAGGACTACATTTGGATGCGCTCCAGTGCGCATCGCTGGTCTTCGATACCATGAATGAAGCTACCAGTGTCCTTTCGTGGCCAGGCACTCGGGAGCTGTTTGCAGTGGAGGGGACTCAGGCTGCTCCGTCCACAGACCCTCCCGACCCCCAGCAGCACTGAGCTGTGGGCTTTGTCAGAATAGCCTCCTCATGTTATCGAGCTTGGAAAAATGCTGTTTACATTTAGCTAGATGGATCGGATGTAAAATGCTTTCCTTCTCCAAACATACCCTTCACCCACAAGGGCCCAAGCATTCTTACGAAATTTGTGTTGGTTGTGAAGATGCCATTTGCTTTTCCCGCAGTGAAGAACTCGAGTGCCCGCAGACAAAATACACTCACATCTGACAATAGTGTTTGCCCAAACTAGCAATTTGTTACCCCAGCCCCATAAACCAAGGTGCAATCTCTAGCAACTGAAATGATTTCACCAACGTTGTTCTTGTTCTTGGAGCTCCGAGGACCCTGGCCCCGGCTTTAATCTATGCACCAAAGAGACAAACAAGGAAAGACTCGCTGAGTCATGCAGCCTGGTAATCTGACCCCGGTGGATATTCCCTCTGGTGTGTCTTTCTGAGGCCCGGACTTGCCTACATTTGAATGATGCCAGCACCAGGACGTCAGCATCTTCCCCGGGGAGGTGGTAATATATTCTCTTCTTGATTTGGCATTTCCTCCCCCTCTCCCATTTCTGGATTTTTTTCAATCGTTCTTGGGAGTGCCTGGGCTGGTGCTGCGCTTAGTGCATCCTCACTCATTCTCCTATTGGTATTTTCTGAGATTTACAGACCAGGTAGATGGGGGGGCATCTTCTATTTCTGCTTCATCTAAACGCTGTCTGCTTTGGATTCTTTTGTGACATGAGTTCTCCTTCCCCCTCATTATTTCACTGCTGCGTGCGCATCAATTATCTTCATTTCTTTTCCTGGGCTCCTTCACTCATCGTGCTCTTGAGATGTCAACATGAGCAAGCAACAACGCGGGAAGAAAGATGGAGTGTGGCCTAGCAGAGCCTCCCACTAAGGGCACAGGAGCGAATGGTGGGTCTCAGGGCTGATTTGGAGTCAGGGACGCCAACAGGGAGAGAAGACTAGAGCTGCTGGCTTTCCAAGATCTGGGATGGGAACTGTGAAGCTGAAAAACAGGCTCCTGCAATCCTACCACCTGCCATTTGTTTGGATCAAATTGCTGGCCTGGGTTTTTAGCTCAAATGCGTTTCATTTCTGGCCACTGCCTCTTATCTTTGTTGTCTCTTCTCCCCATGGCGGTTTCTCTCCTCTAACCACAGAACATAATATTAGGATGGGGCTGGGGGGTGAGATCATCCTGGGCAACCCCCTTAAATTAGATCTGAAGAATCAGGCCCCAGAGAAGGGATGAGTTCTTCAAGGTCACACAGCAAGCTGCTAGAGGAGCTGAGACTAGAAGCCTCTCCCCCCAGTCGCAGGGCCAAAGCTGTCTTCTCTAATGGATAGCTGCTTCAGTCTGTGGAATTCAGCAAAATGTAGCTTGTGCTGAAGCAGCTGCCTCCAAGTGTGCTCAGAAAGTGACGGTGTGCATCGGTTTGCCAGAGAGAAATGGCAAGGGAAAGAACTCACAGCACCGAGGGAAGACACGTCAGATAAACCTTCAATTAGCCTTATTCTTCCACAAGAAAACTGAAATTAGCTTAGCACATAACACCGAATTAAGTGATTTGACTTGGAAGCTAGTCATTAACATCTTCTGGGTTCTCTCCCCTTCATAATTGAAGATATTTTTTTTTCTCTTAAATCGTAAAAAGTAAAATTTTAAGACAGGTGTTCCAGGTTTTTTTCATCATCCAAAGTTTCTTTGCTGATAATCCCTGAACCAGGTGACAAATAATTGGCTAATTATACTGTAGAATTTGGAATAAAGTCCTGGAAGTGGATCCTCTGGTAGGCAGAAACATGTATGACTAACAGTGAGGTGACAGCCCCTGGTTATAAATTCCCGCACCTCTGTTACTGTTTATGATTTGCCCTTGAGCTGTCCTGGGGTATGTTCCCCAGCCAGTGTTCTGTTTAATAACTGACCTGTGCATGTGAACCCCTACAGATATGTGGGGTTCCATACACTGGGACTCCTCTCAACCATAAAAGTGCTTTCCTCTAGTTAACTACAGAATTTACTGATTCTTAACCCTAAAGTACTATCCACTGAGTGGCAGTGAGTCGAAATAAAGGTGAGGAAAGATATCTATCTTCTATTTTGGTCCTGAATACTTGAAACAAAGAACCCGATCTAGTTCTAATGTCATAAAATATAAAAAGGACGAAGAGAAAGCAACTAGCAATTTCCCCCCAGAGATCTAAGTGGCTTCATACTTGAGCTTTGTTCCCTGTAATATTGTAATACTACTTCTAAAGTAACTGGAGACTGTCAAGGTCTTCTGCCTAAGAAACCAGAGAACTACAATGCCGATTGAATCAAGCATCCAGACAGGAAAGGTTTCACAATTATGGCGGGGTGGTGAAGAAGTGATAGGACAGACGGTGGCTTCACCCGAGATGAGGAAGTTTATCTGGAACTTTCCAGAGACTTCACATGGTTGGACATCAGTAGGTACATGTGTGTTGTTTCTGACCTGCATGTGTCTCTGTGCCTAAACAGCCATCTGTATACTCATGGTTTTGATTACAGCCTTCCGGGAGAAGCCATGTGTAGTTGGAATCAGAGCCTTGTCGCTGAGCATGACTTCTTCATGTACTTGCTGCGGACAGTGCCGGTTACCCCCCTCCAGGGCGCACACACTGTGTGCATCCTCCTAAATGCAGCGGGACAGAGTTATTGAACAAAGATGTGAATAATGATAAATCTGTGGATTGGGTATGGAAACTCATAACGTTGGTGAGCAGTCTTGGTCTTTTAAAAGTCTATCTCCCTCAGGCTCTCTGATCACTGAGTGTTTTCCTGCTTTGGGTCTTTCTATTTTGCCAAGTGTGGTATTACTGGGTTTGAGGAATCCACATGGGGAGGAGAGCAGCTCAGCCCTTGCAGGCCTGCCCTTGCACACACACCTGGACACACAGATGCTGAACCCCTCCAACGGACATTTTGTACCATCTTACTCTGTGGCTGTCCCCAAGATCCTTTCATAACACCCCCAATCCACCCCTGTAGGGCAAAGCACCAAGCTGCTACTTCCTTGTCTTTTCTGCCGATCCCATTTTTTGATTTCTAATCCAATTCCCATACCAGGTATTCCATGCACAACCATTTGAGGAATCCCTCTTGACTCGTACTGGTCAAGCCTCCCTCACCTGTGAACCACTCTCATGAAGACCCGCGACACTCAGGCCAGGCCCCGCTCACAGGTAGGCCTAGACAGCCGAGTCGCGTCCTTGGTCTAGGCACATCCTTATTGTGAGATATGTTCAGTCGATTCTTTGAACATAGCCTCTGATAACGCTCATTCTTATACTTTCTCATCTGCTCATGGCTCTCACCTCTCCATTCTGAGAATCCCTGTCTTGCTTACCGCCCAGAGTTCTCCACCATGAGAACCTGACTTGCAATTCCTCTGTGGCAAACCCATGAATATCCTCAGGACCACCTTGATTACCAGAAGAAGGTTTTTTTTTTTTTTTTTTTTTTTTTTTGGAGCATTAGATGTGTTAAAATTAACAGAATGATAAGCATGTGCTTACGGGTCCTGAAATAACAATTTGGTACTTTAGAACATTTTCCCAGCAATGAGTGGGCTCTGAAGTGAGTCAGAACAGCATTAAGCACCCAGCTTTGGCATGGAAGTGACCTTAGACAAGCACTCAGTGTTTCTGCACCTCACTTACCTCATCTGTAAAATGAGAATGACAGTCAATAGAACTTACCACGTGGGGCTGTGAGGAGTAAATGAGACAATTCATGTGAGTACTAGCACAGTGCGCCGTAAATAAAATACGTTATTATATCTTTACTCTTACCAAGTCCTGAAGCACAAAATACGGCAGCAGGCCATGCTGCTCCCTCAGGGAGCCTGTCGTTGAAGAGAGGAGCACACTGGAATGGCAGAGGCCGAAGGCATAACAAAACCCCAAAATAGTAATATTAATTAAATCGTTTTCATTTCCCCCCCAACATAGGAAATATATGCCTCCTGTCAAGAAAGACCACCCTTCTTGGGTTTCTTGTGCTCTAATACATCTTATCCTGGGCGTAAGACTCTAGTGGCTCCTTACCTGGGCCAGTTCTCAGGGTTGTGTTTGAGGCTGACAACCTTAGTCCTAAGGTCGCATCTGTCACCAGACTCTGAGCAGGCTGGCTTACTGTTTTAAAAGCAGTGGGTTCTCCAAACTCGGTGTTCCTCGGTGGTGATAAACCTGCTGTGTGCACAGTAGCCATTGGGGGTCCATGAGACTGAGGAGGGCAAAGGAACCAATGAAAACACGTGGTATGAATGCTGCTTGCTGTGCTGTGAGCAACAAGGTCTGTTGTCTCCGACCCAGAGAAGTGGTTTCTGTGAACATCCATGTGATAAGCTAATTGACTGGCGTGCAAGTAAGGTAAGATCCCCCCAACACCTCTCCTTTTGCAAGGTGTTAGGGTTATATCAAGAATATGTCTGCACTCAGTACCGATCCATATAATCTGATCCTCATTCTTTTGAGCTTCCTTCCGGAAAGCTTCCATCAAAGAAGGATGTGCCAGCGCAGTTGGGTTTTAGGAATCCCAACTAATTGTTGGGATCCAGGTGCTGTCACACACGCTCTTGAGGACTGAAGCAGGAACAGGCACTATGCGGCATTTAACGTTTAGGAAAAAGGATGATGCTTGTTGCTATGTCTCTTTCTGCAGATAATTCTTTATAGCTTCATGCTGCCTGTAGAAGAAACTACAAATTCTTTCCAAGAGATACGTAGGTCTCTTTCTGACCTTCCTATTACAAAACCTCATCCTTTAACACTCCCTGCTCCCTGACTCTATGTTACAGGTGTATAGAACAAATTCCATGATTCATCAGACATTTATTCATTTGATAAGTGTTCATTGATGGCACAGGATATGGCAGACGATGTGTGAAAAGTGGGGCAAAGCAGTGAACAAACTGGTCATATTGTTCTGTTCTCTCTAGAATGGGCACACTCCTTCTGATTGCTCTGTTAGCTGCTCTCCCTTCTCCGATGAAGACTCGCATATGTCCTACATGATTTCTCTGGAGATGCACTTGCTCCCGGCAATCTTCCCTGACCCTGAGTCTTAGGTTTCCTTCTGTTGGGTTCCTCCACCCCTGAAAGCCACAGCAATAGTCTTTACTGAGTTGCTGATTTTCTCTACCCTTTGATTCCGTTCAGCATTCCACTCATGTTCAAAGTCCTTTGCAATTTTAATGCAGGATCCATTTTTTATTCACATTTTTATCTGTAGGGCCGTGTACAGCATCCAACATACAGTAAACATTCAATAACTATGTTGTAGAATCAATGAATGATTAATTTACTGAGGCTCCATGCTGACTTTTGGTTCCCCAATAGCCAGAATCATAGCTGTACGCAGCTGGAGGGCTGAGAGAGTTTTGCAAGACAACTTCTAACTCCCCATGTCACTGATGAGGCATTTCCTCGTTGAATCACAGAAAGGAACACAAATACCAGATACCCACTATTTGGAGCTGCAGGAAATCTGTGAACAGAAATAATAATAACTAAAATAAGGCGAGATATTTCAGTTCAGCAGTCTGTCTAGATGCTAGTTAGTAGAACAGGCAGGACCTTTGCGTAAAGAGGATTGTGTTGAAGCCTGTTCTACTTAACTGAGTTCAAGCTTCAGAGTTAAGAGCTACAAAACATTTGCTCGATTGTGAGCTTGATGTTGAATCATGTATTACTCATCTTCCATCTTACAAACCACATGTATGGAGATGTTCCATAAATGGCTACCAAGTGGGGTGAGAAGAATTTCTCAAGATCAGGTAGAATGCCTGAGACATACTCAAGTGGGGAGCGAAGTGGTGAAGAGTGGCTTTTATTAGGCGACGGGAAGGGGGACTGGAGTCTGTAGTCTGCAGTGGGGCTGTCCTGCTCGGGGCTGGGGAGGCAGGCGGGAAGGAAAGGACTGGGTTCCTCCAGAGGACATGAACATTTTTTATTCTCTGATGTGTGCTCTCTTTTCATTATTTCTTGCTTTTCCTTTTCTTTTCTCTTTGTGTTTCTCCCATAGAAATTGCTGTTTGTCTTTGGCATCCATTCCATTCGTGAAGATGTCTTTGGCATCCATTCCATTCGTGAGTGTTAGGGAGCATATGCTTTTAAACTTCTCACCAGTTGCATTTAGAATGAGTTAAGTTCTACCAGAGTGGAATCTGCCCAAGAAAACATCCAACAACTTGTGGAATATGATCAAACTTCGATGAAGACAGTTGTTGAACTGAGAAGTGACTTTTCTCCCTGACAATTCGTGATCAGGCCAATTTGATGTTTGAAGCATGTCCTTGACCTGGTGATTCACTTCTTTTTTTTTTTTTTTTTTTTTAAGCTTAAATTATTTATTTGTCAGAGAGAGGGAGAGCACAAGCAGGGGAAATGGCAGGCAGAGGGATGTGGAGAAGCGGACTCCCCGCTGAGCAAGGAACCTGATACGGGACTCAATTCCAGGATCCTGGGATCATGACCTGAGCCAAAGGCAGACGGCTTAACTGACTGAGCCACCCAGGCGTCCCCTGGTGTTTTGCTTCTTTAACTGATGGCTGCTCTCCTCAGGCCTTGTAGCCCAGCAGCCCATAATTGTTAAAACTGGCCAAAAAGGGAAAACAAAACACCATTTTTTGGGTTTAATTAAAAAAAAAATGCTCCCTTGATATATTAAGACTTTCAACCAGGATCATTAAAAAAACACTTTCTGAGATAGAAAGTGACATATTAATAGAGTTTCTAATATTTATAAATGCGAAACACTAATTATAAGTTTAGATTTTATATCTTCAAATAAAATTTACAAACAAGTACTCACTGTGGCCTACCTGTTCTTCTCCTTGGCTACCAAGTTCTGTATGGCTGCTTAGGGAGTGACTACACCCACAACCTATTTTATTGTAAACACTTGTATATAGCCTTTGTTCTTCCACAAACTTACAAGGAATGCAAATGAAGGTCATTTTTGATACACAGATATTTATAGTTTGCTCCATAGAAATTCGAAAAACTATTTTTATACTAGTATTTTTGTTCCAGTAAAACATTTTATCTCAGTAAACGTGCTCTTTGTTCATGCACAATTTCATTTCATATGGTTTCTTTTCTCATTTTCCTGATTCTCCTTCCCTTGTTGGTTAGGCCAAAGTGTTTATTGATAAAAGCCTACTGAAAGCTGGGTAGCCACAGGGTCTGAGCTACCCTGAGAGAGGAAACATGACTTTCAGGTTTGTCTTTCCTTGTCAGGAAGCTGTCAAGATTTTTCTTTCAGAATTTGAATCTAATGTGCCTGGCAAGGAAAATATCCTAACTCCTTTGTTTCTATATTTCCGACTTCTTTTTAATGATCTTTAGTTTTAACAGAAACTTCTAATTTCCTTTAAATATGTAATCTTTACAGGATTTGGCACATTCTTAAATACCTCTACTCCATCTTCTACCAAGCATTTTTTCCTGAAGCTATGTCAGAATTTATAATGGAGCTTGATATAATTTTAAATATTTGATGGATTTTTAATTTTTCATTTTTCAATAGTTTATATATTATGTAGTAAAATATTCGAAGCATATAAAGGAGATACGGATATACATGAGAAACAAACCTTTCCCCATCCTTGGCCCTCGGTTTCCACTTCTCCTTTCCATGGACCAGGATTCCTCACTCCTTGTGTATCCTTGCAGATAAACAGACACGTATATTGCATAGTATTGATGCTTGCTCCTCCCCTTCACACAAACAGTAGTACTTTCCACACTGCCTTCTATTTGGTTTTCCTCACATATCTATATATCTCAGAAGATGTTCCAAATCATTATATAAATAAGTACAGTCTCATTTTTATAGCTGCACTTTATTCCATAGAAATACCATACTTTATCCAACCAATTCCCTGCTGATAAACATCGAGGCTGTTTCTAATATTTTGCTATTGTCTTCCATTCTGCAATGACTATCTTCATATGTCTTTGTTCATATGTTCATATGTCTTTGTGCACACAGGTGAAATTATCTCTAAGATAAAGTCTCAGAGTCAGATCGCTTGGTCAAAAGAAATAGAAACATGCTTCAGTTTTGATAGGTGTTGCCAAATTGCCCTCCAAAGATGTTTCCTCAAGTTACATCCACAGAAACGTGATTTGAGAATGTGGGTTTCTTTTTAAAATGTGCACTGTCTAGAAAGAGAGGTAAACTGCTCAATATTTGCCACTATGTCTTGCAATCAGCAACTAAATGAATCTACCAGACACTAAATATAATTACGAGCCCATTACAGTTACAACTGAAATTAGTCAGTATAATGCTTCTTCTCACCTTCTCCAGCTGATTAAATGTATACTTAATATCCATGCCTCAACTTGCAATCTTGAAAGTATTTAGTGGCTGCACACAGAGCATTTGACAGCTATGCTCATCAACAGGAGAGAGTGTTCTATGTGTTTTAGACAAATAAAGGTCAGTGTCTTAAGCCCGATGTTTTGTGAGACAAGTGTTTAAACTGATCTTATATCTCAAAATTCAGTACAACATTAAACGTGATGGTGAGTTCAACAGGTGTTTGCTATTCCTGCCTAGAACTGTCTACACTTTTGATGTTGGCTCATAATCAGATCATTTAGATGCAGCCTGAAACAATTCTGTCTGCTTTTAACATGTCAATAAAAAATAAAAATGGTTTCAACTTCTGATTTTAGAATTAGGGATGTTAGTTTTGCTATTATTATTCATGGAGTAAATATTTTATAATGAATTCTGTATACATTATTATTTTTACCTATCTGAAAAAAGTTCCTTTTTTCTCTTTGATGGGTTATGACCAAGCCCACCATCTTCTCTGAGTGTTGTGGTGAATTCTTGTACCTTACTTTGTCAATCTGGCTCAGTGCTCTCCCCTCTCTGGACATTAGTCTGCCATCTACATTTGAAGTCAGTGTGTTCTTGATAGAATGTAGCAGCTTATAACACAAAAACCGGAGGGTGTGAATCAAGAATTTTCAATTATGTAAAAGTAGCAACATGCAAAGAATTCACTATAAAATATCTCCATCAATAAAAATCTTTAACATTCTTAACTCTAAAACCAGAAGTTGAAGCCATTTTTATTTATTTTCTGACATATTAGAAGTAGTCAGTATTGTCAGTGAAACTTCTATGTTTCTAAGTGCCAAATAAGTGGCCCTTACAAATGAGGGTAGAAATGATCCATAAAATCCCATAGAAAGGCATGATAATGATTCTTTTCTTCTTCTATTTCTGTCCTTTATAAACTGGTTTCTTTCTTACTATTTCTTCTCCTCGCCTTATATTTTATTTAGTCCCTCCTCACTTTCTAAACACTCCGGCCATCACAATGAAGTTGGACATCTCCCAAATTGATCTTGTCTCACCCCCAACCAGCTTCCCCTCCAGAGTTTCCTACATCGGTGAGCAGTGTCACCATGCATCCAATGGCGCCTGGGAACACTTTCTTCTCCCTCCTCTGCCTTTCCTGCACAGCCCATCAGTCACCAACTTCCTAAATCTCTCAAATCTATCCACTTCTTTCCATCTTTACTGCATTATCCTAGTCTTCCTGGACATAGCCTCCTAAATGTTATCCCCTCCTTTACTCTTGTTAATTTCTAGTTACTGTTCTACATAAAGAATATATGAAACAGAAGTTTGTGAAGAATTGGACATCAGGCCACCAGACAATAAAAGATAAGAGACAATTGAGACACAGGAAACAAATAAGATGAGTCTCAGAATGACCTAACTTACTAGCATGATGCAGGCAGGGGAAGCCACATGGAGCCTTGTAGTCTTTCTGAATTAAGTGAAGGGGAGCTGGGAGCACAGGAAGATCGAGGGAGTTGGATTTCATACAACAGTGTTAGAGAAGAGAGAACTGCAGAGAGAGAAAGCTCTGGAGAGTTGCTGGGTGTTCTCCCCAAGTGTTCAGCTGAATAGCGATGAGTGTATGTCTACAAGGAAACTACCCATGCTTGGGGAAGATCTAGTCAAAAGGATGAGAATGAAAAATACCCAGAGTTCAATTAGGACCTACAATAATGCCCATTCCCTGCAGTCAGAGTGGAAAACCTCATAATTTATGCTTCATTGAATAGAGTACCAGAAGGGTATTGTCTAAGTAGTGAGGAAAATTCTCCCTAGGCATAGTGCTTCTGTGGTTCTGGTTTTGTAAGAACTGGTCCTGCCTAACTGCTTAAAAGCAAGACCCAAGAGAATCAAACTATTCTGAGTAATTTGACCATATCCCAGGAAAAACAAACAAACAAACAAGAAAACATATAAGATTATAGAAAAATTCAGCAGCCGATAACATAAGAATCACAATGTCTGGTATCCAATCACAAATTACCAGGCATTAGGAAAAAAAACAGCACTACCACCACCAAACAGGGGAGTACAAAACATAATGAGATTAAAAATCAAAACTGACTCAGAATTGATACTTATGATAGAATTAGTAGGCAAGGATAATAAAATAGTTATCATAACTCTATTTAATGTGATGGAAAAGCTAGAAAATAAGTGTGTTATCTAGGGATACAGAAAATATTCTTAAAAAGAACGAAATCAGGGCACCTGGGTGGCTCAGTCGTTAAGTGTCTGTCTTCGGCTCAGGTCATGATCCCAGGGTGCTGGGATCGAGTCCCACATTGGGCTCCCTGCTCAGCAGGAAGCCTGCTCTCCCTCTCCCACTCCTGCTGCTTGTGTTCTTGCTCTCACCATCTCTGTCCTGTCAAATAAATAAATACAATCTGTAAGAAAAAAAAAAAGAACAAAATCAAACTTCTAGAGATGAAGCCTACAATATCTGAGATGAAAAATACACAGGATGTGGCTAGCAGCAGATCAGACATTGCATAATAAAAGATTGGTGAACTTGGAAACATGGCAATAGAAATTATTTAAAATGAAACAAAGAGAAAACAGTGAGCATCAGTGAGCTCTGGAACTATTTTAGTAGGCCTAATATTGTGTAATTGGTGTAGCACAGAAAAGTTATTTGTAGAAATAATGGCCAAAATATTTCCAAATTTGATGAAAAATATAAACAAATGGATCCAAGCAACCTTAAAAACAAGAAACACGAAGAGAACTACAGCGAGTCCCATCATAATCAAATTGTTTAAAACCAGTGAAAAAGAGAATATATTAAAAACAGCCAGAGTAAAAGGCCAAATTAAATGTGAAGAACAAAGGAAAGCTGTTTTCTCCCCAGAAACAAAACAAGTGAGAAGACAGAGGGGCAACATCCTTAAAGTTCTCAAAGACAAAAACTAAAATGGAGTATTTACCAGTGAAAACACCATCTTTGAAAGATAAAGGCACATAAAACTTATTCAGACAGTCAAAGCTAAAAGCATTTATTAGCAACACACCTACACTGGAAGAAATGATAAAGGAAGTTCTTTAAGCAGAGCAAAGTGACTCCACATGGAGATCTGTGTCCACACAAAGAAATGAAGAGTCCAGGAAATGGCAACTCTGTGGATACTATAAAGAGTTTTTTCTTCTAATTAAATCTCTTGAAAAGAATCAACTGCTTAAAGCAATAACAGTGTATTGTGGAGGGTATGTAATATATAGGAACAAAATGTATGATGGCAATAGCATGAAGGCTGGGAGAGAGAAATGGAAGTATACTGTTGTAACATTCTTATACTATATGGGAAGGGTAGATTAGATTCTGATAAGGTAATGATGTATGATGTATACTATACTATGAACCCTAAAACAATTATAAAAATAATGCCACAGAGAGTTATAGTCAATAAGAAAACACAGGGGGTAAATAGAATCAATAAAAAATTATTCAATCCAGGGACTTCTGGTTTGGCAAATTGGTATAGACTCATTTATCCCTGTTAGGTACAACTGTAAACCCTGGAGATAAGGCAAGAGGCAACCAAAGGAGAACTCTGAATGGTAGAAAAAGGAAAGCAATGGATTAGGGACCTCAGCACTATGGGAAAAATAGCATCAGGTTGTCTTATAATCCCCCTGCCTAACAGAAGATGGTGACTCAGGCTTGGCCTTTTCTGACCCCCAACCTCAGATAGGTAGCTTTAGGTAGGCTCATTTGTCTCCTGGATTGAATGAGAATCCTGCCAGCAACAACAGGCAAGCTCAGCAACACAGCAAAGGGGATTGATTGAGAGCCCTGCTAATGATAAGTGTTTAGGGAAAGTATTCACCTTCTCCTCAGTGGGAACCCAAGACTCCTTTCTCTAACCAAAGACACTGGAAGACATTAGCAAGGGGAATCCCACTCCAAAAAGTGGCTGGTGCAGGAGGCATTCTCATTCCCCTCTAGACCTGAGACTCCCTCCCACCTTTCACCAAAGACATTGAGTGGCTGGGTGGCACTAAGAAAGGAGACACACCACAATAGGGACCTGGTTCAGGAAGTCTCCTTGTCCTCCTGGACAGATAATCCCTTTCTCCACCCAGAAATACTAGTTACTCTGGCTTGAGTAAAATACACCCCATCACCCTAAGCAGTACCAGCAGAAGGAAAACAGCACTCCATGGCTCTGATAATTATGTTATCATTGGAACCATAGCTTACAAAATCAGACCAGGACCTGTGTGCTAAACCTTAATATAGCGACTGCCTGCTATCATAAAAGATCTAAAAAAGGCCCAGAGTCTGCTAACATAAAACCAAAATGTCCAAGATATAATAAAAAATCACCTGTATACCAAGAGTTAGGAATTTTAAGACAGGCATCATAAAAATGCTTCACCAAGGTATTATAAATTCTCTTGAACCAAATGAAAAAAATAGGAAAATCTGAGCAAAAAAAAAATTAAAGTGATAAAACAAAAAAAGAACCATTATGTAGAGCTACATAATGCAAAAAGAGAAATCAAAAAGAGCTGGATGAGCTCAATAGTAGAGTGGATATGACAGAAAGTAGGATCAGGGAAGTTGGGGACAGGTCAATAGAATTTATTGAATTTGAACAATAGAGGGAAAATAGACTAAGAAAAATGAATAGAACTTCAGGGACTTCATGGGACAATAAAAGAAGATCTAACATTCATATTAGTGGAAATTCAGAAGGAGAAGAAAAAGTGAGTGCGACCAAAAGAATATTTGAGCAAATAATGGCTAAAAGTTTTGGCAAAAGAACTAAAACTACGGGTTCAAGAAGCTGAGCAAACTGTAAATAGTATAAACTAAAACAAAAAAACAAAAAAAACAAAGCAAAACCCAAAAAAGCCATGTAAGACATATTTCAAAAAAAATTTTTTTGAAAACCCACTTGAGAGAAAAAACACGTTACCTACAGGGAAATGCTGATTTGAATGACAATGGATTTGTAATCTGAAACCATGGAGGCCCAAAAGAAGCAGCCCATATTTTTCAAGTGCTGAAAGAAGAGAACTGTCAACCATGAATACTTTGTGGGTGAAACTATCTTTCAGGAATGAAGGGGCAATAAACACATTCTCAAATGAAGAAAAACTAAAAGAATTTGTCACTAGCAGACCTACCCTTAAGGAATGACTAAAGGAAGTTCTACAAACAGAAAGGAAATGATGAAAGAATGGGAAGAGCAGAAATAGATGGACATACAATAGACGATCCTTCTGTTCATGACTTTTATAAATCAAATTTAATGACTTAAACAAAAACTGTCACATCACCTGATACTTAAGATAATGACACTTAAAAGCCAGTAAGGTCAAGGGACCTAAAGTTTCTAAATTTCACTGGAAGTGGATAAAAATGTTGACAGGAAAAATGAGAATAAGAGAGATATATCCACACAGAGCAACTAACAAGAAAACTATACAGAAAGCACTCAAAAACACTATAAACAGGGGCACCTGGGTGGCTCAGTTGGTTAAGCATCTGCCTTCAGCTCAGGTCATGATCATGATCTTGATCTTGACATAATCAAGCCCTGCATCAGGCTCCCTGTCCAACGGGGAATCTGCTTCTCCCTCTGCCTTCCCCCCACACCCCCACTTGCGCTCTCTCTGTCTCTCTCTCTAATGAATAGATAAAATCTTAAAAAAAAAACCCACTATAAACAAATCAACAAGAAATCCTAAAGTTAATTTGGGTAAGAATCCAAAAGAAGCTTCTATGATATAGCTGCTATATAAAAACATGCCCAATTCAGACAATCAGAGAATTTTATGGTTGGAAGATCATTTAGTTCAGTGTTTCCCAATCATTAACATGTATTTTATTTATTTATTAGTTATTTATTAAATAAATAAATATTTGTTAAATATTTAGTTACTTATTTGTCAGGGAGAGAGCACAAAGCAGGGGAGTGGCAGGCAGAGGGAGAAGCAGACTCCCTGCTGAGCAAGGAGCCCGATGTGGAACTCAATCCCAGGACCCTGGGATCATGACCTGAGCCAAAGGCAGATGCTCAACCAACTGAGCCACCCAGGCATCCAATTATCATGTATTTTAATCACTTGCTGATCTTGTTGCAATGCAAATTCTGACTGATTAGGTCTTACATGGGCCCTAAGGTCCTGTGTTCCAAAAAGCTACTGATCCAAGGACCATGTTTTCAATAGCAAGAATTTGTTTCAATCGCTCTTTCTAACAGATGAGGAATAGATGGCCCTTCTCCTGACTTTTTAGAGCATTGCAATGACTCTAGAAGGCTGGAAGCCATTGGATCTGAGTTCTATTGATAACAATCCTTCAAATACTTGTCACAGAGATCTCTGCTCTAGCCTTGGTTGCTGCCTTTCCCGCGTTATAGTTTTTAATATTCTTTCAATTCTGAGATTGTACTGAAAAATCCCTTCCCATTAATTTCTTTCTTTTTTGCTGTAGCTATCCAGAGTTAGTTTCTGTTGCATGTGGTCAAAATAACCTTCACTAAGAGAGGATGTGTGTTGGACTTGAGTGCAAAGAAACATCCACATTCGTAACGCGAGAATATGAATTCCCCCTCCACCCTGCCCCGCCCCACAATTGAGATATTTTCTTAAAAGTTTACACAAGCGCACTGGCGACTCAGAAAATTTCCTCTCTAGCATGACCTCTCCCCTCCTCTTCCAGGCTCCTATCCAAATTCCTACTCGATCTCTCCATCCGAATATCTAATAAACATCTCAAACCTAATATGTCCAAAACAAAACCTAATCTTCTGCAGCAAATGGCACCAACTTTCATGTAGTTGCTGAGATAAAACTCTAGGAAACATGTCTGATTTCTCTTCTTACTTTCCCAAATCCAATTGCTCAGTAAGTTCTATCAGTTCTACCTTAAAAACATAGCCAGAATCCAACCACTCACCATCTGAACCACTTTATCCTCCTCGAAACCACCCTTGTCTCTCCCTTAGAAAACTGCAATAGCCTCCTAATTACACTTTCTGCTTCTACTCTAGCTTTGCCACATGGCAGCCAGAGTGATTATCTTAAAATGTAAACCAGACCATGCTACTTTAATGCTCAAAACCTGTCAGTAGCTTCTCATCACACCAAAAAATAAAATCCAAAGATGCTACCATGATCTACAAGGCCCAGTGTGATCTGACCCTTGACTGAAACTTTCACTTCAGTGTCATCCACTCTCCTCCCTGCATACCTTGTCCAGCCATGCTGGTTACCTTGTTACCTCTCCACCCAAAAGAGGGACCTCAGAGGGCAGGGATTTCTTTTCTTTCTTTTTTTTTTTAAAGATTTTATTTATTTATTTGAGAGAGAGAGAATGAGAGATAGAGAGCACGAGAGGGAAGAGGGTCAGAGGGAGAAGCAGACTCCCTGCCGAGCAGGGAGCCCGATGTGGGACTCGATCCCGGGACTCCAGGATTATGACCTGAGCCGAAGGCAGTCGCTTAACCAACTGAGCCACCCAGGCGGAGGGCAGGGATCTCTTCTGTTTTACTTACTATTGTATTTTCAAAGCCTAGCATAATGCCTGACACAAAGTAGGTGTCAATTAATTGTTCTTAAATAAATGAGTAAATTTTAAAAATACTGACTCCAAAGGAAAGCAGAGAAAAGGGGACAAGGGAAGAAAAAATAGATGGGACAAATAAAAATAATGAGATGGTAGATACAATTTAACCATATCTATAATTACATTAAATCACAATGGATTAACACTCCAATTGAAAGGCAGAAACTGTTGGATGGAAAGACAAACAAACAAGCAAAAAATAAGAATCACTACATGCTGTGTGCAAGAAATGCAGTTTAACTATAAAGGTGCAATTAGGTTAAATGTAAAAGTATGGAAAAAGATATATCATGCTAACACTAATCATAAGAAAGTTTCAACGGCTATATTAATATTAGGCAAAGCAGTTTTAGAGCAAAGGATATTAGCAGTGATAGAGAAGTTCATTTCATAATGATAACAGGGCCAGTTTATTATAGAACATAACGATGTAAGTGCTAATCCATTTAATAACAGAACTTCAAAATACAGGAAGCAAAAACTAATAGAACTACAAGGATAAATAAATTTTGAAGTGTCCATAAACAGACTCACACATATATGGTCAATGAAGTTTTGACAAGGTTGCAAAGGCAAGTCAGTGAAAAAAAGGATAGTCTTTCCAACTAATTTTACTGGAACAATTGGATAACCTCATGTGCAAAAATGAATATTAGTTCACATCTTACATCATGTACAAAAGTCAACTCTAAATGCATCATATAACCTAAATATAAAACATAAAATTATAAAACTGCTAGAAGAAAATTATTATCTTCATAGAAGAAAATCTTAGTGATGTTTGATTAGGCAAAGATTTCTTGGAGCACCCGGGTGGCTCAGTCAGTTAAGTGTCCAGCTCCTGGTTTCTGCTCAGGTCATGATCTCAGAGTTGTGAGAGTAAGCTCTGTGTTGGGCTCTGTGCTGAATGTGGAGCCTGCTTAAGATTCTTTCTCTCCCTCTCCCTCTGTTTCAATGCCCTCCCTCTCCCATTCAAAGAAAAAAAATTCTTACATATAACATCAAAAATACAATCCATACAAGAAAGTATTTTGATAAATTAGATTTAATCAATTTAAGAACTCTGCTCTTTAAAAGAACTGTAAAGAAAAGGAAAAAGCCATTGATGGGGAAAAATATTTGTAAATCACTTATCAGCTAGGATGCTTATATTTGGAATATATAAAGAAGTTTCAAGACTCAGTGATAAGGAGATAAAGAGCCAAAAGCAAAATGGAGAAAAGATGTGAATAGACATTGCACCAAAGGAAATGGGTGGTAGATAAGCTCGTGGAAATACACTGAACGCAGGGAAATGAAAATTAAAACCACAGTGACATATCATTACACACTGATTAGGATGTCCAAAATGAAAGAGACTGATAATACCAATGTTGGCCCAATGTTGGAATGCTCACATTCTCCAGGTGAGAATGTAGGTGCATACCCCTTTGGAAAAAATCTGTCTGTTTCTTAAAAAGTTAAAGACACACTTATTAAATGATCCAGCCACTCTTCTCCTAGAAATGAAAATATGTCAGATACAGACTTATACACAAATGTTCCTGGCAGCTTTATTTGTAATAATGTCAAACTGGAAACAACTGCAGTGTTCCTCAACAGGTGAATAAGTAAATAAACACTGATATCTCCATTCAATAGAATGCTGCTCAGCAATAAAAAAAAATAGTTCATCAATATTTGTGAGAACATGGATAAATCTCAATGTAATTATGCTGAAATACTTATATTGGACAAAAGACACTTAAAACAAGGACTGTAACAGGAGACAAAAAGGCACTATATAATAATAAAGGAGGCAATCCAAAAGAAGATATAACAATTGTAAATACTTATGCACCCAACATGGAAGCACCTAAATGCATAAAACAGTTGATAACAAGCATAAAAGAATTAATTTATAGTAATACAATAATAGTAAGGGACTTTTAAAACCCCATTTATATCAACGGACAGATCATCCAAACAGAAAATCAAGAAGGTAACAGTGGCTTTGAGTTACACACTGGACCAGATGGATTTAACATATATTCAGAACATCCCACCCTAAAACAGCAAAATACACATAATTTTCTAGTGCACATGGAATATTCTCCAGAAAAGATCACATATTAGTCTCAACAAATTAAAAAAGATCAAAGTCATACCACGCATCTTTTCTGACCACAACACTATGAAACTAAAAATAAACCACAAGAAAAAAATCTGGAAGGAGCACAAATAACATGCTACTAAACAATGAGTGGGTCAACCAGAAATCAAAGAAGAAATCAAAAATTACATGTAAACAAATGAAAATGAAAACACAATGATCCAAAATCTTTGGGATGCAGCAAAAGCTGTTCTAAGAAGGAAGTTTATAGCAACACAGGCCTACCTCAAGAAGCAAGAAAAATGTCAAATAAACAACTTAATCTAACACCTAAAGGAGCTAGAAAAAGAAGAACAAAATCCCAGACCAGCAGAAGGAAAAAAAATAATAAAGATTAGAGCAGAAATAAAAGATATAGAAACTAAAACACAAAAACAAAAACAAAACAAAAAACCCCCAAAAAACAGAACAGATCAATGAAACTGGGGGCTGGTTCTTTAAAAAAAATCAATAAAATTGTAAGCCTCTAGCTAGACTCATCAAGAAAAAAAGAGAAAGGACCCAAATAAATAAAATCACAGGGGCGCCTGCATGGCTCAGTTGGTTGGGCATCTGCCTTTAGCTCAGGTTGAGATCCTGGGTCCTGAGATCAAGCCTCAAGTAGGGCTCCCCACTCAGGGAGAAGTCTGCTTCTCCCTCTGCCCCTCCCCCCTGCTCTCTCATTCTCTCTCTCTCTCTCTCAAATAAATAAATAAAATTAAAAAAAGAAAATCACAAAAGAGAGGAGAAATAAAAACAAACACCACAGAAATACTAACAATTGTAAGAATATTATGAAAAATTATATGCCAATAATTGGCCAACCTAGAAGAAATGGATAAATTCCTAGAAATAAATAGCCTACCAAAACTGAAACAGGAGGAAATAGAACATTTGAACAGACTGATAACCAGCAATGAAATTGAATCAGTATCAAAAGCTCCCAACAAACAAAAGTCCAGGGGCAGATGGCTACACAGGCAAATTCTACCAAACATTTAAAGAAAAGTTAATACCTATTCTCAAACAATTCCAAAAAATAGAAGAGGAAGGAAAACTTCCAAATTCACTCTATGAGGTCAGCATTACACTGGTACCAAAACCAGATGAAGACACAACAAAAAAGAGGCCAATATCTCTGATGAACATAGGTGTAAAAATCCTCAACAAAATACTAGCAAACTGAATCCAACAATACATTAAGAAAAATCATTCACCATGATCAAGTGGGATTTATTCCCCAGATGCAAGGGTGATTCAATATTTGCAAATTGATCACGGTGATGCATCACATCAATAAGAGACAGGATTAAAACCGTGTGATCATTTCAATAGATGCAGGAAAAACATTTGACAAAGTACAATATCTATTCATGATAAAAACCCTCAGCAAAGTAGGTTTTGAGGGAACATACCTTAACCTAATAAAGACCAAAAATCATACAAAGAAAAAAGACAAGGATGTCCACTCCCACCACTTTTATTCAACATACTACTGTAAGTCCTCGCCACAGCATCAGACAAGAAAAAGAAAAAAAAAAGGCATCTAAATTAGTAAGGAAGAAGTAAAACTTTCAGTATTTGTAGACAACATGATACTATTTATATAAAAGCCCTAAAGACTCCACCAGGAACCTGCCAGAACTGATGAAATGAATTTAGTAAAGTCACAGGATACACAATCAATGTATAGAAATCTGTTGCATTTCTATCTACTAATAAGGAATCAGCATGAAGAGAAATTAAGAATCCAATCCCATTTACAACTGCACCATTAAAATAAAAAAATAAATTGGAATTGACTTAACCAAAGAGGTGAAAGACCTGTACTGTGAAAACTATGAAACACTGATGAGAGAAATTGAGGATGACACAAAGAAATGGAAAAATATTCCATGCTTATGGATTGGAAGAACAAATGTTGTTAAAATGTCTATACTACCCAAAGCAATCTACAGATTTAATATAATTCTTACCAAAATATCAACATCATTTTTCACAGAACTGGAACAAACAGTCCTAAAATTTGTATGAAACCACAGAAGATCCCAAATAGCCAAAGTAATCTTGGAAAAGAAAAACAAAACTGGAGGTATCACAATTCCAGACTTCAAGTTATATTACAAAGCTGTAGTAATCAAAATAGTATGGTACTGGCACAAAAACAGACATACAGATCAATAGAACAGAATAGAAAATCCAGAAATAAACCCAATTATATTGTCAATTAATTTTCAACAAAACAGGAAAGAATATCCAATGGGGAAAAGACAGCCTCTTCAAAAAATGGTGCTGGGAAAACTGGACAGTTACATGCAAAAGAAAGAAACTGAACCACTTTGTTATACCATACACAAAAATAAATTCAAATGGATTAAAGACCTAAATGTGACACCCAAAGCCCTAAAAATCCTAGGATAGAGCACAAGCAGTAACTTCTTTGACATCGGCAGTAGCAAGATTTTCCTAGATTTGTCTCCTGAGGCAAGGGAAATTAAAGCAAAAATAAACTATTTGGTCTACATCAAAATAAAAACTCCTACACAGTGAAGGAAACAATCAACAAAACTAAAAGGCAACCTACTGAATGAGAGAAGATATTTGCAAATGACATAGCCAATAAAGGGCTAGTATCCAAAATATATAAAGAAGTGATGTAACTCAACACCCCCCAAAACAAATAATCCAATTAAAAAATGGGCAGAAGACATGCACCAGCATTTCTCCAAAGACATCCAGATGGCCAACAGACATGAAAAGATGCTCAACATGACTCATCACCACGGAAATGCAAATCAAAACTACAATGAGATACCACCTCACACTTGTCAGAATGGGTAAAATAAAAACACGAGAAATGACAAATGTCGGCGAGGGTGTGGAGAAAAATGAACCCTCATGCACTGTTGGTAGGAATGCAAGCTGGTGCAGCCACTGTGGAAAACAGTAAGGAGGTTCCTCAAAAAGTTAAAAATGGAATACCCTCTGATCCAGTAATCACAGTAGCAGGTATTTACCTAAAAAATACAAAAACATTAATTCAAAGAGATATATGCACCCCTATGTTTATTACAGCATTATTTACAAAAGCCAAATTATGGAAGCAGCCCAAGTGTCCACTGATAGATGAATGGATAAAGAAGATGAGGTATACATACACAATGGAATATTATTCAGCCATAAAAAGAATGAACTCTTGCCATTCGCAACGACATGGATGGAGCTGGAGAGTACTATGCTACATGAAAGAAGTCAGAGAAAGACAAACACCATATGATTTCACTCACTTGTGGAATTTAAGAAAACAAAACAAATGAGCAAAGGGAAAAAAGAGACAAATCAAGAAACAGACTCTTAACTATAGAGAACAAACTGATGGTTACCAGAGGGGAGGTAGGGGATGGGTGAAACAGGTGATGGGGATTAAGGAGGGCACTTATCATGATGAGTACTGAGTAATGTATAGAACCGTTGGATCACTATATTGTACACCCAAAACACTGTATGTTAACTATGCTGGGATTAAACTAAAAGATTTAATTAAAAAAACCCAAACAGTTACTGTTACTTGCTAAGTAAAATGAACACTATGGCATTAGAGACAGAACTAGAAATCTAAGATTCCTTGCCTTCCGGAGCTGAGGTCTTCTCACTTCATAATATGGTTCTTTATTAAAATTCAGACAATTTTTATTTTATGTTTCTCAAAATCAACAAGAAAATATATTGCTGATTACCAATAAAGGTATGTTTCAGATGTCTTAAGACAGCTCCATGTTGGTCTTTATGGATTCAAATACAACATTTCTAGTAAAGGAGTTTCTCTCAGAAATAGAAAAAATATGCTGAGTGGAAAAAGCTCAACAAAAAAAGAATTTATATTATATAATTGTATTTATATAAGATTCTAGAAAATACAAACTAATCTATAGTGAAATAAAGCAGATCAGTGTTTGCCTGGGGATTGGAATGGGATTGGGGGAGGGGTGGGGTAGGAAGAAGAGATTACAAAGGAACATAAGGAATTGATCCAGGGTCATGAATATGTTCATTATCTTGATTGTGGTGATGATGGGTATTACATAAGTCACAACTTATCAAATTGTGCATTTTAATTATATGTAGTTTATTATATGTCAATTATACCTCAATATATATTTTATAAAAAAAGGAAAATAGGATTTGACTTATTTGAATGTTTCATGTGCTGCCATTTGACCTACAACATATAAAACTTCTTATTTTTTTTAGGCTGTGTGTCTTTGACTATGATACAATTATATATTCCTGAAAGTATCCATGGACCAAATTTATAATCTTATAAAATATACAATCAAAGAGACCTTAGGAATTCTGTAATAATTTTTTTTTTAGGTGAAGAAACAAGACTGGTTGGGTAAAATGATGTGCTCCAACTTATGTAAGAATGCAGGGTGTCTAAACTAGCTCACAAAATGAAAGTTTGGGTTTCCTGCCACCCATGAAGCTAAGTCACAGTGACATTTTAATAAATGGTCAAAATGTTGCATCCATGTGGTCTCAAACTTGACTGGCTACTAGTAAACCCACTGGTTGAAAAATTTAAACAATTTCTAATCATTGTTGAGTATAGCACAAAATAACCAATAGTTTCATCTGACCATAAATCTCAATCAAAATTTTGTGGTACATCCTGTAGTCCATATTGATGGCTTTAAATGGAATGCGTTTAATATATTTAGTATTTGCTTCTGTGTAAATTAGAAAAAGGCATACTTTCCTCAGGATTCTTTACTTTCCACTTGCAGAAAATTGTCACAATAAGCTGTTTTTGGTTTGTTTAAGATCAAAAGACTTTAATTCCATCTGCTGGAGAATGGTCGTAAGAAATACCAAGACTTTTTCAATGTGAATGGCACCCTACAGAGTTTTGCAACGATCGAGGCCCAGATGTACATTTATCAGAAAAGAGAATTTACCACTAAGTTATTAGATGTATAACTGCTATAATTTCAAGCAAGATATTTCAGTATTATTAACTTTGAAATTTTAATCTTGCTCAACTGGTAAACAAAAGTGTATTCTCCTGTGGATGTGTGTAAGTACCTTTTAAACTCATTTTATTTACACTGAATTCTTTTGGATGTTTGGGAGTTAGAGACAAGACTTACCTTCATCTTTAGGAAAAAATTGAGTATGTAAATAAACAGGCTCAATTATATTTTAGAAATTTTTTTTTGCAGCAATACTCTTTCTAGTTTAAGATGACTAAGGATGAGGTAATCGTGGCTCAGCAACATGTTTTAGTTAAGACGGCACTCAAGAGAATTTCATTTGCTTTCCAGCCCCACAGTTGGGCCAAGAAAAGTAATTACAGTGATTAATAATAATATTTGATTTTCAAGTCCCTGAGCCCACTCCTCAGAGCTGGTATTATCTGGGGGCAGAGAAACAAATTGCAGGAAGGAAATGAGAAGTATGTCCTACCATTTGAATTCTTAAGCATTACATAGTCCCAGAGCTGCCATTGCAAACTCTGTTTGTGTCACCCCATGAATTTTTACACACGATTTTCAGCATCTTGTTTTCCTGGTCACCCTAAAACTGAGGGTAGAGGAGAGTTGATGTTTTCACTCTTTAGGGAAACATTTTAATTAATACCTCTTTAAGGAGCCCCTCCTCCTATTTGGAAATGCTGTTAAGAAATTTGCAAGTGGTGATGGAGAGCAGATTTAAAGGAATCAGGGCCCCTGCTTTGAAAACCAAAAAAAAAAAAAAAAAAGAAACAAAACAAAAATAACACATCTTTTGTCCTTAAAAGGATCTCATGTTCTTATTTCCGGCAGGATTCTGATGGCCAACACAAGGAGAGTTCTAAGATACCCAAGGTTTAATATAAACAAATAAATGAAAAGAGAGAGAGAAAAGAAAAAAAAAAAAAAAAAAACCTGCCCAGGGCAGGGCTGGGTTTCAAGACTCCAGTAGCCTTCAGCTCAGCCACTACCAGGAGGAGTTGCTATGGGAACCATTGCAAAAGATTAAATATATCAAGAGTACATGATTGTGAGAAATGGGTGGGAAAGGGAATTATATTAATGTTGAAATGATGGTTCTTCTATTTGTGGGGTTTTCACATTTTTTTCCCTAAATCACATACAAAAACTCCTTCACAAACAGAACTCATTAACAAATAAGTCTTCACTGCATGCTAAACAGAGAGAAAAAGGAATGTTCATATTTCACAGTGAAAATTAAAGGGCTATGATTTTTTGCCGTGCTTGCTTGTTTTCTAAGCCCAGCTTCGCTTTTGCAGTAAACTACCATTTTGCCTGGCCTGGTAATATCATCTTACAGGGGTGCGTTTGCAGAGGGGTCTGGAGCAGGTCAACATGGGGTTCTTTGCTCTTTTCCTCTCATCCTGTTGTTGTATGTCACATATACCATATTTATTTTGTCTCTAGGATCTGGAAAAAAATTTTAACCCTCTTGCTTATTATAATTCTCCTTAGAAAAAATTACCAGGACAGTCAAACCTAGGAAGGTAAATCCCTTAAGAAAGTTCCTTAAAACAGTACAAATGCTATGATTTGAATTCAGTATTCACAAAAATTCAGAATCTTTCAAAAGAACTTTTCTTTTTCTTCTTCTTATTATTGTGAAATTTTCTCAATCCATGAGAAGTCAGTTGTTGAATCTTACCTTGTCAATGATCAGAAAGATTCAGTAACTGATCCTGGAGTTCTGGGCACCCAGAGACAGAACTGAAACTGCATGTACATGGCCAGTTCATTGTTTTGTCCTTAACCACATTGCCCCTATCCCCTGTTGGAAGAATTTATTTATTTTAAAGAAGTAGGATTAAAATTAGAAAAAACCATTGTTTCTTAATTTTAAATCAACTGTTCAGATGAGCTAGGTTTCTAAAGAATTATGGGAAAGTAGATCCCTCTTTTGCAATTATTATAGGTCGTGTTTCAAAGCAAATCTCTACCAGGAACATATTGCACTTTTTGGTTTACTCTGTCTTTTCCCACAGCACAGAACTTCACCCTTTATTATTATTGTCACAGTTGACTGATGAAGAGTTGTATGTCCAATAAGATGATGCTCTCTGAAGATTTATTCTATACAAAAACATTCTGTTTTAGAGAAATAGTCTAACAATAAGAAAGTCATTTTTATTTTTTTAAGAAAGTTATTTTTAAAAACTATAATATCTATCACATATAGATATATCTAACTTGAGGTTTTTAAATTTAAGGAGTAGGCTATGTGTTCATGCTTTTTAAAATATGGTCTCACTTTATTTCAAATCCATAAATTTCTTACTTTAAAAAAAATTAACAACCAGAAGAAGGAAGAAGGAACATAGTAGCCAGGAGGGAGCAGTGGCCCCTCCCTTCTTTGTGGCAGTCCCTCAAGGTTGGGTCTCTGGAATAGATTGGACCCCTGAGGCAACCCAAGGAGCCTGAAGGCCTTCCTTAGCCCGATGCTGCTCCTTGGCTATTTTAGAAATATGGTAGCGGTGGCGGCATACATCAAAGACTGGAATTTAGGAGCGCCTGGGTGGCTCACTTGGTTAAGTGTCCCACTTGATCTCAGGATCGTGAGTTCAAGCCCTGCGTTGGGCTCCAGGCTGGGTGTGGAGCCTACTTAAAAAAAAAAAAAAAAATGGAATTTAAAAGACTAGAGATGATCCCCTGGGTGGGAGATGAGGTATAGTATCTTTGGAAGATTTGCATGGAAAACATGAAAAAAGATAATTTTGCTGGAAAAAAATGATCACCAAGTTTTCTCCTGTTAATCAGTAAATAACACTGAACAACAGCAAGCAATACCAAACCTTACATGGAGGAAAGGCCACCAGTTGCTATTTGCTTCTCAAAGTCATGTTGACCATCTTCTTTTGAAGCAACTCAAGAATAGACTTTCACCTGAATAAAGGCTATTCATATTTACAGACCACGTAGCTCACTAGCTAAGGGGCACTGCAAACAAACGCCTCCATCTTACCTACCGTTTGGGAGGTGGCAGAAAGTGAAGTAACTTTGGGTAACCGATATCCCCTTTATTCAATAGCTGAGGATCTTTGAGGGCTATGGCCAGTGCCAGAAATGTTCTCTGAATCAGGAGTCACGAGGCTTACTCCCCTGTCCCCCTTTCACGAAGCACTTTTGTCTTCCCAGCACCAGAAACATGCCCATACTTATTTTAAGAAGATGAGAGTTTGGTAATTAAATTAATCCTACCACCACCCTTTGCTGTAGGGCTTTGACAAGAGCATATTAAATGTACACACCCTGTTCCTTTTATAGATTTGTTCTAAATGATCTCACTGTGGAAGGAAATCAAATGCAAAGTCATATTTTAATGCATTTAAGACTAGAGGTTTACATTCAACAAGGTTCTGTTTCATTTGTGGGTATTTTCCTCCTGAAGTGCCGTCAATTGCCACTTCATTTGATTCTTTTCAAATGCAGCTTGGCAGTAATGCTGACCACATCAATTTCATATTCTCTTTTGTCTGACTCAAGGATATCAGACACTGCTTCATCTTAATGAGGTCTAGTTCTACTCCTATTACCAGGCTATTTTCCTCTGATAAATCACAGTGTCTTGTGGTGTCACTGCACCTGTAATAGCAGGCAGGTGAAGAGTGAATGATGTTCCTGAACCCCCATGCCTCTTTCCTCACTGAGCTATTGCTCTTATGCTGAAGCTGCCTGGTCTTGAGATCTTGAGCAAATACCTATCCTGTGGATTTCCCTGTGTCATGACTAGACTTGCCCTCGCAGAGGCTCCGAGTCGTGGTGTGAAGCAAGGTCTCCTTAAGAGGATACAATGTGAAAGGTTTTCTGCTTCCTGTGAAGGGTCAGATATGAAAGCTTTTCTCTTTGGTTTTTAAGGAGTGACAAAGCAGGCCAAAAAGTCTGTTTTCCTCTGAAAGGATTGAGTTAAACAAATGGAAAATAATGAAAAAAAAACTTACTTTCCTGCATAATGAAGCCAAGAGAAGATACTGAGATGAACATTTATCCACTCATTTGTTTTTCATTCATTCAATATTAATTGATCTCCAACTTTGGTAAAGACATTGTTCTAATTGAGGTGAGGAATACACAGTGGATTAGTCTTGAACGCGAGGTGGGATCCCAGAGAGGGTTCCCCAGAGGAAACAGTGTGAGCATTGACAAAGCTACGGGAAAGTGCAGAATTTGTGAGGGACAGGGATGTTTGAGAAAGCAGACTGAGATCCAAAGATGTCATCATTTATTCCGGTAGGTAAAAGAAAGCAAGACTTTTATTTATTTATTTATTTTTTAAAAGATTTTATTTATTTATTTGAGAGGGAGAGAATGAGAGAGAGCGAGCACAAGAGGGAAGAGGGTCAGAGGGAGAAGCAGACTCCCTGCTCAGCAGGGAGCCCGATGTGGGACTCGATCCCGGGACTCCAAGATCATGACCTGAGCCGAAGGCAGTCGCTTAACCAACTGAGCCACCCAAGGCGCCCAGAAAGCAAGACTTTTAAAGTCAGAGGTGTGCTTTAGGAATCTAAATCTTAATTCTATCTAAACTATTCCAAGTTGTCCTGAGATGTCTTCCCAAGGTATTCCCAGACTGAAGGAGATAGAGAAGCAACGATGACCTGACCGAGGGCCATGACAGGGAGAAGCTTCGTGAAGACTGAGAAAGGGGATTAAGATTTCAGAAATATCATTAAGAGGACTGCATTTTTAGAAAGCTCCCCAAGTGGTATGCAGGAGGAGGATTGTGCGACATCGTTCCACATTTTTCAAAGGTTTGTTTTTGAGATAATAGTTTCTAGGGAGGACTTTCGTTTTGCTAGATACACAAAATTTTCTTCTTAGCTAAAACCAGGCTAGTGTGCCCTGATTTTCTGGAAGGCATTATTCTACCACCTCGTGCCGTTCTCTGTTGAGCTCTTCTCTAGGGTTCAGCCATTGACCTACACTGAGGAATGTATAAAACTCAAGTAAAAAGTCAATATATCATAAAGCTATTGAGAAAATTATAGAGTGTTTTCCCTATATTGACCCATGTAAAATTTTTTCACAAGATCTTACTAGTACCAATACCAGGACCAACTACACTTTTCCTGAGCAATTGCTTTTTTAAAAATACTTTCAGAGAGTGTTTCTTTCTCTGGGTTGGCTGCTAGAAAATGCAGATTCCAATATGCAGTAGACTTCTAGTGAAGTATATTTATGGCAATTATTTTTTCTTTTTCCTCATTTTCTTGGCTTCATTTTAAAAGTATTATATATACTTATGTAAGTCACATCAAATCATTGTAGGGGTAAGAAGTGACATAAATAATACCTAAAATAGGAAATTCAGAAAACACTTAGTCTTTCAAAAGATTCTAGGTTAAGAGTTGAATTGTCTCTCTTTTTTTCCCCAAGGGTTGAAGCTCTGAGTCATAGCATCATTGATTTACTGCAATATCCAGCAGAAAAACAATATTTAAGAAAACTTCTAGACTTGTAGAAAACCAGATATGTTCCCAGTTCATATTGTCTCTTGGCATTGTCTTATGTGACCAGTTTCCAGATAGTTATTTAAAGAAAGTTCCCAAACATAAATATCAACAAGGGAAGAAAGGATTTGGCAACTTTGGAACTTAGGCATTCCAAACAAAAATGAGGATAGAACATTACGTTCTTAAATTTTCTGATGCAGAATTTCTGATATCAAGAGCTATAAAATAATACAAATTTGAAAAAAGGTGTGTCTCCTTTCTCACATACACACAGAGAGACATGCTACATCCAGGAGAATAGGTCCATATTATATATATTTAAACTAATTTTCCTCTTACAGGCAAATTTGGTCAAAACTTTGCATACACAATTTCTCCTGGAAAATATAGGCATTAATCCCAGAGTCAGATACATCTGTAAATAGTTGAAAACCAAACAGTTCATGCCACTTACACTGCCAAAGTGACACCCCATTTAAATTTTTCATAAATGTTTTCCAGATTTGCAAATCCTCTTTGATGTTTTACATTTAATGAACAAGTGCTGAAATGGTTTTACAGTGGAAGTGAGGCTTTTCAACCAATAGCTAAAGTGGCTGTTCCGCTCAGATCACCTGGGGACACAATTTTTCGATGGCCAATCAGAATATACCTGTCTGGGAGTCATTGACTTTTTCAGTTGAAAGTATTGTGTATATCCCTGCAATTTCCCTTTGAGAGCACCTGAGCCCATCACCACCAAATCAAGTTCAACACCCAACAAAGCCAATGTGTGGAACAATCTCAGCTCTCTTTCCAGAGCTAATGTGATTCTTGGTTCTCTTGACAGGTGGGCAAAAGTCTCCAAGGACTTTTAATAGGCCTAGCTATAAGCCATGGCTTACAACGAAGGGGAGACAAAAATTTCTGGTATTATACGCAGGGATATCTTGATTTGTCTTAAAGGCTGAGAACATGAAGAAGTGGGATAACAGAATAACATGGGTTTCCATTAATTTAGGGAAGTGTTCAAAAAGCTGTGTATATATTTGAACCAAGCTTTTCCCAATAGGACCCTTATGACAGAGATGGCTCTATCACAGAGAGCCAACACCTGGCAGTTAGCCCTCTCTGCTAGTTCCTGGGAACATGGGCTCCCCTGGACAGAACGATGCTTCTCACCTGCTAGCAAGTCAACATTATTTTCTATCACGTGGCTTAATGGAATATGCCATTGCACTGCCTGGTAAAGGGACACGGAGGCTGAGTTTCCTCTAATATTTCCGTCTTTAATATCAGCCAAGCTTTCTTGCAAAAATGTGTCTATCTCCAGCACCGGCAGCACGGACACCACCTCGGAGTTTGTTAGACATACACATTTGTTGCCCCCAGCCCAGACCTACTAAATCAGTTTCTGGGGCTTGAGGCCCTCCCCCACCCCTACTGCCCTATGCGTGACGACAGCCGATTCTGAAGGATGTTGAATACCGACCAGAAGCTGCCTTTTATTCCCTGGGCTCTTTAAACCTTTGGTTTGGTCTCTGCCAGTGCCTTGCTTCCAGCTGTTCTCCACACGGAACCCTCCTTCACAGACCGCCCCTGGTGATGTCATTCAGCTCTTGACTCCCACTGGCCGACTTCTCCCACCCTACCCACAGTGCACTGCATCCTCCACTGTCTCTCCCTAACACTGGGAACACTTCATGGTTCCCTTTTTGCTACTGAGGGCCGAGAAGAACCCTTGACTTCTTTCTTTTTATTTCTCAAGCTGTCCGTGCCACCCACTTCAATGACCTTTTGTCATTTATTTCGTTCCTAGTCACAGAATTGGATAACTCGCCTCCCCAAAGGTGAAGGCAGGGTCATTTTCCAGTTTAAAAACTGCATGAAAAGAACCTTCTACACTGAGCACAGTTGTGCTAGTAACTCTTGACAGAGACCGGGGTCATTCTTCCTCTGGCTTCTGCCCAGGTGAGAGTGGGGAAGGGAACTAGACGAGGTGCATGTTTTCCATTCTGAGATCCAAACCACTGGTCTGGTCTTCGCCACTGCTCGGAACTAGTGGCGGAACTAGTTTTCCTGCTCCTGCTAACATTCCTGGTGGCTTTAGTGTATGTGTGTCTGTGCCTGCAAGTATAAATATTGGGTCACAAAATGGAGAAAGAAATAGAAAACCCAACAATATCGTCGGTAAGCCTTCCTGATGTACATTCTGAGGCTAGCAGTTGAGTCTTCAAAAGCGAACTCTGGGGGTTGTATAGGATGTGGCTGGACATTTGGAAGCAAAGGCTGTTTCCTGGACCTTTCATGAGGACCTTACATTCGTCATGGTTATATAGAGTGCTTCCAAACAGTTTCTGGAGGATCTTAAAGAATTTACCCCCTAAAAAAGTTTGGAGTAAGGTCAAAGGGCTAACTGCATTCCCCCTTTTGAATATACAAATACAAGAATTTATTTCCCAAGAGCTGGCCTTAATTATTAGTCATATGGGAGATTTGGGATCCTAACTCGGGAATCAGGATATTACGTCGTCTTTCTATCAGACTGTTTTGAGCCTTAACAGACTGATCCAATTAATTGCTTCTTCCCACTTATTGCTGCCTTTTGTGAGCCATTATTCTACCTCTTTTGAACTCCACTTCCTGCTCACCACTCAACCTTCACAGTCGCACACAGATATTCTTTTTTTCCCCCCTTCCCCTTTATCTTGAACTCTTTTGGTTTAAATATCTTTCCAAACTCTTGAAGAAACACTTGAATTGCATAAGGAGGTCACCTGTGTGCTGTGTTTCCCAGAAAAAAAATGTGTCGTTCATCGCAAGCCCAGTGCTAACTTTCTCTGACCATAATTAGCTCATCTGCCAAGTGCAATTAAAATTGTCATCTTACTGGAGTCACAGAGCAGCTCTGTAGCTGATCTTACCTACCTCTGCCTGTGAGCTTTAAAACATGCTCAGCCCTGTGTAATCTTTTTCAGTACAGTGTTCCTATCCAGTCTGGAAGACAAGCAAGTGCTTGGAGGTATCTCCCAACCAATCAGCTTTGTCTTGACACCTCTCCCTTTGAGCATGAGAGCCATCTTAGAGCGGATACCACAGATGATATGCTACTTATTGTCATGAGTAGAGGACGATAAAGAGGAAGGTTTACTGTTTTAGGGCTCTTGTCTTAGTCTGTTCAGGTTATTGTAGTAAAATGCCAGGGACTGGGTTGCTTCTAAACAACAGAAATTTATTTCTCACAGTTCTGGAGGCTGGAAAGTCCAAGATCAAGGTGTTGACAGATTTGGTGTCTGGTGAAAGTCTGCTTCCTGGTTCATAGATGACCGCTTTCTTGGTGCCTCACATGGCAGAAGCGGTAAGGGAGCTGTTCCCTGAGGCCTTTTTTATAAGGCAACTTCTCCCGTTCATTATGACTCCACCCTCAGGCCCTACTCCACCTCTCAGAGACCCCACCTCCTAAAGCATCACACTGGGGGCTAGGTTTTAACATGAATTTTGGAGAGGCACAAATATTGCACTTATAGCAGCTGTGTCTTAATATGAATTATAGAGAATTAATCGATGCTCTAAGTGTAATTTTTAGGTAGAAATGTGTTTAAATATTTGAGGAAACCATGAACAAAACTGAAGGAGAAAACAAAGGAAAAGATGCATGTGACTGACCCCCAGAAGCTTCTTGTTGGTGAAATGGAGGGGGGCTCAAGCCACACACATAACCACAGCTATGCCAGGTGGGACCTTCATGATCCTTCTCCTCCTCCTTTCAGTGTCTTACCACGGCCATTCCAACCGAATATGGCCTCCTTGGGCCCCTCAAACCCCCTCCCCACACTGTCAACTTTAGATACTCAGTCATCAATGGCTAAGGCCTTAGTGACTATATGCCAGTCTCCTTTCTCAGATTTTTGCGTTTTTAAGAAGAGAGTTCTTTTGTCTGGAGCCTTCATGAAGGCAAGGAGCTTGGGTCTTTAAGGGGTGCCCATAAATATGTGTTGACTGATTGCTGCAGTTGTAAATGCTTACTCTTCAGGTCTCATGATGGGCTGCCGGGAGAGTTAGTGTGATGTGGGGGTGCAGGTAGGGCAGACCAAGGATCTTTGGGATGGATTTTAGCTCATACCTAAAATGGAGAAACTGACTCAGTGTGCCAAGGAGTGGTAAGCTGCCCTTGGTGTGAATTACCCTGGGAAAGGGGAGTTAGCTTTGGGAATCTGGTGAAGAAGCGAGGAAGCGGGAGGGACCTCCTATAGAATTCATGCTTGGCTTCCTCCCTTCTGCACTTCTGAATTTCATCATTCTGTTCAGTGATGGTTTCGAAATAGAGAGGGAATCCACACTGGGGTTGGGGTGAGGAGTTTCAGAAATGGAAATAGGTTTCTTTCTGAAGTTCAGCCTCCAAGCTGGTTATTCTCAAAATCTCATTGTCTTGCAGTTCACAGCTCTACCTCGCTGCCACCTTTGTAGCCTCTTCAGCCCACGCTGGCCAGGCTGTTGGCAAGCTGCAGAGAAGACCCACAGAAAGCAAAAGGCCAAGAGCGTCCCGGGTCTGGAAGAGCCGCTATTCTGCTGCCAACAAGAGAGCACCAACCAGGGCTTTAAGAGGCAAGACAAGGCTCCCCCACTGCTAGAACACGAGGAGAGTCTTTATGAGCGCTGTCACATGACATTTCTTTTTACTAAGGGCTACCCATTTTGCTTCTGGGTATTGTACTTCATGGCCCCATAACTGATTGGCTGGGATTGTCTCGTGCTTTATGTATGATGTACCAAATTTTAACTCTGCAGGCATCCCATATGTGTTTTTATTAGACACTGAAGCAACAATATATGGATTAAAATATTTATGTGCATTTTAGAGTACTGTGTGAGGACTATTATAATTATGAAGTACCTCTTTACATAGATCTCCAGAGACTAAGCCTGTTGAAAAGATAAGTTGTTTTCTTTCCTAACTCATTTCAGTTCAGTTCTTACTGTCTCTAGGAAGTCTTTATGTTCTTTCTTTGGTGTATAATGAAAAATGTTGTCTCTGGTCTTTTTATGTGTGGGTGAATAAACTGTCTTGTATAATTATGGCTTAAATTTTTTTATTGTGGCTGATTTTTTATATAAATAGTTAAATTGCTGCTGTGTGAACTTCACATCTGAAAGTGATCCTCAGCCATGGTTTGAATGTGGGTTCAGAGCAGTGCTGTCCAATAGAAATTTCTGCAAAGATGGAAATGTTCTTTGTTGCCTAAGGCAGCAAGCCCTTGGAATATGGCTAAAGTGATTGAAACTCTACATTTTAAATTTCATTTAATTTTAATTAATTTAAATACAAACAGCCATGGTGGCTACCGGGTACCGTAATCATAGTGAGGGAGAGTGCAGGCTCAAAGGTAGAACAATGGATGTGCTCGAGTGAATGGAGTGATTTTCCAAGGATTAAGAAGGGCCCTTTCCCCAAACTTGCCACCCCACCCACCAGCTCACAATTCGTGAAATAGCTTCAGTGGCAACAAAGCTGCTTATGGACTGAATATATTCTCTCCAAATTCATAAGTTGAAATCCTAACCCCCATGTGATGGGAAGGTGGGGCCTTCGGGAGGTCAGCAGGTCATGAGGGTGGAGCCCTCATGTAATGGATTAGTGCCCTCATAAGAAGACACAGGAGAGAGCTTCCTTTCTCTCTCTGCTGTCTACCATGGGAGGACACAGCACGAAGATGGCTGAAATATAAACCAGTAAGGGCCCTCACCAGAACCTGACCATGCAGGCACCTTGATCTCAGACTTTCCAATGTTGGGAACCATGAGAAATCAATATTTGTTGTTTAAACAACTCAGTGTGGTGAGTTGTTATAGCAGCCCAGGCTGACTAAGACCAAAGTTTTGAGTGCAAGCATCCCTGGGACTTAAGTTCTTGCTAAGGTTGGAGGCAGTGGTTGCTCTAAAGTAATGGAGGACCTGGCTTTCCATAAGTCATGCAAGAAAATCAGCCTCCTTACTTTAGAGTGACTACCCCTTGTTCAAGATGCATTGCTGTGCGCTAATCACAAGAGAACCACACGGCAGTTCTTGTTGAATGACTGACTTCAGACCCTCTCCTGGGAGAGAGAGAGGGAGGTGTGAGCTAGGTGCCAGTGCTTCTGACGTGGCTAGGGCAAGGACAGCAAGCAGCATTGGAAAGAGAGAAAGGAGTGGGGCCAACATGAACTAAATAATTCATACTTTGCCCTGTCACTTCACGTAGGTTGAGAAGAAGCTGTAGTAGGAAGATTACAATAGCCCAGGTGGCCTTGAGCAGAGTCCCTTGGCCCACTATTTCCAATGGTGGCAACAAATGGGTAGTTTCCCTAGTTCCTCCCTTGAGCTAGTCTTCTGAGGAGAGGAGTTCTGTTTTACTCATTTTTGAATCCCTCATCAAAGTAGCTCCTCTATGAATATCTGAGGACTAAATGGAAGGCTGTCTGAGCTGTGCTTTTTCACCTTTACTGACTCCTTTTTCAAAACAGGGACTGATCCTGACTCTGCTACCATCTGCCTTTGGGGAAATCCCTCAGTAGCCCGGCAAGGCAGAATGGTTAGTGCCCCCATCTCCTCCTTCCTTTGAAGATTTGTGGCAGTGAGGTGACAGTGGCTGAGAGGTATTTTAAATGCCTTAGCTGCCAAGTTGTTTGAGAATCACACAAAAGAATGTTGAAATTGAAAGATGCTCACACTTTAACAAATGATTTATGAATTCCATTAGTTGGAACTCATTTTACCTTATCCTTGGCAGCTGGCTTGAGTAGAGGTGAGGAGTAACTCAGAAATTTCCGGACTTCACTGACAGAATTGGAATGCCCTTTTTCTTTTTGTTTGTTTATTTATAGGTAAGAACTAAATTTTGCATATGGTCACGTAACTCCCATCTCTGCTTACCCAGCTCACTCCCTCTTTTGTACCTCGATTTCCCACTGTCACTCCTGTAGCGAAATTATTTTCTTCGAAAATGAAAAACCATGATTCTTCAAATTATTAATCCTGTTTAGTTCTGCAGCCAAGGGAACTTTGGTGAAAATCATTTCAGATGATGTATTTACTCTGGAGGTTTAGAAAGAACTGACCAAAGAGGGCTTGGGTTTAAAAGTTGACACCCTAGTAATGCTCTTTATGGGTAGTGTACAGGAAGTTTTATTGACTAAGCTAAAAAATCTATAACATGAATACCATAATATTTTCCATGTATGCTGGTGTAATGAAATAGTTCTAAGATCATTCTCAGCTCTTCCATGAAAGGATGCTATTTAAATACAAATTGGTAATATTATCACCATTCCCCACTTCTTTTCTGCTACTGACAATTTTTTGGACAAGTACACACGCTTATCTTCCACTAGCACCCAACCTCTTAAGAAATGAGAGAGAAAAAAATCAAGTGCTTGGAGAAATAACCATTGTCTCCAACTTAGCTGTTTAGGAGGAAGAAAAAACAAAACAAAACAAAACTATTTACAACAATTGGTGAACAGAAGCATCGTTCTCAATGAGAGACTCAAACTATTGGACTTCCTGTGTGATGAGCCATGTCTGGCAGCAGGGTGCCCGGATTCTCAGATTCAGAAATTCCACTACTTTAGAAGAATGCCATAGGTTCATTTTGATTACATAATTTATTGAGCAAAGCAGTACTCTTGGTACTTTAAAAAATATTCTTGGATTCTGTGAGTGGTTGCCATAGTTCATTAATGCAAGTTATGCTCTGTGATACAATTACATCATGGTATGTCTATCTTATTAAGTAAGTTCTAGATGGCAGAAATACTCTCGATTTAAGCTTTTTAGAGTACCTACTTCCTCAGGTCTCTTATACTTTTCAACCTTTACCTGTATCTGCATTTCACTGAGTTCAATCTTTGCTACAAGTGGGGCTTGTAAATATATATTGATATATTTCTCCCCTTCTCTACTCTCTTTCATTTAATTAATACTTATCAATTGATACTGATTAAGTGAGCAACACTATGTTAGTTGTCTTGGGGTCCCACCTTATGGCAGACCCCTGCCCCACCACCACTTCTGGCTCTTAGCCCTTTTTCCTCCCACAGTCCCCTATTTTCAAGGCTGGACTTAGATGCCTGGATGTTCCTTTAAGTGAAATATATCTCAGACAAGTTCTTGTGACCATGCTTAGTGATGGAGCCATCCTGGTCACGTGGGCTTGCAACCTCAGTGTGACCTTGTAGTTGCCTCCTTCTTCCCCACTCAGGGCCAGCTCATGTCCAGGTCTTTGTGACCGATCCTTTGTTCTGTTTCTCCTGTCTGCCCCCCACTTCCAGCCCCACATCATCTGTGACTCAGACCCTCACCTCACTTGAGGATTACTGTACCAGCCACCTAGCTGCTGTCCTTCCTCTCTCCACCCCAATCCACCTGCATGGCCAGATTCACTTTTTGAGAACGCTGCTCTGATTCTGACAATCTCCTGCTCAGAAACCGTCAAAGACTTTCCTTTGTCTACAGAAGAAGCGTGGAAGTCAGACCAACCAAGGTAGGGCCTTCAAACTGCTTTTCCAGCTTCTCTCCTCCCTTCCGTGCTACACCAATTCCTCTTTCTGCCTCTGCCTTTGCTGCCACTGGTCCTTCTGTCCCACACGAGTTCCTTCTCACATCCTTTTGTGAGGAGCCCACGTTCAGCCTCATCTTCAAAATCTTGCTCTAGCGCTACCTTCTTCATACGTCTTCCCAACGTTCTAATCAGAAGTCATCTTTTTCTCTCTGGGTTCCTATAACATCTAATATTGAGTAAGTTAAATTTACTTGAATTGAAACATTATTATTTGGTGGGGACTTCAGCCTTCATGACACTGCTTTGTTTTTCAAACCGACACTCCCTGGCTTTGTCTAAAACCCCAACTCGCTTTATATTTATCTCCAAGGTCTGTTGGCAGGTGAATTTTGACAAGGATATGCATCATTCCTCAGTTTCCCCATGGTACCACAGAGATGATTTCCACTTTGTCCCAATTAATGCTTACTTTATGGCTATACACTTTCATCATCATTATGAAGTAGCGAGGAGGCAACCATTCTCTGGCATGCCCCTGGGCGAGCCTCAGCCATGTGCAGAGCAGACGGTGGATCTTGGGCTGTGGGGGATCAGAGGCAGGCAAAGGAAACCGGCTCGGGAGGAAGTCATGCTTGCAAGTCTGCAGCAGAAGTTGAAAGCAGTAGCTAGTCAAGGACAATGCAATTCAGGTGCCTCAGAAAGTGTTTCTTCTAGGCAGATGGCTTCGTTGCCAGGTTTACTGAAACAAGTTCCCCCTTTAATGGGCTGACTCAGATCTTCCTCTTTTGTTCCATCCAAGGCCTTCGAGACCCTGTCTAGAAAAAGGAGGCTCTTAGCTCTTTCACAAGGAATATATTTGACTTGTGCATGTTTTCATCTATCCATTAACAATGAGTGATAGCGTAAAATACGTCTCGAAAGGACGATGACTTCAGTGCACTGAACGATGCTGTAGTAATCAGGAAAAGTGATGGTCTCCTGCAAGCCATCTGAGTGAGGAATCATGCAGAGTGCCTGGGACTACCTAGTAGACAGAAGGATAGATAGAAAAAAGAACCCTAGAAATATGGATTTAATTTTATCAACTATAAGTAAAAATAAAATGGTTAAGGCATTCTTTTATTTACAAAGAGTAACTTGAACTAGGTTAATTTACCAAAGAAAGTCATGGGTGCTGTATATCTGAGAGGGCCCCCTTGCATTGTTTATGGATTGTTTATCTCTATAAAACTATTCTTTTTTTAATCAGTCTTCCTCAAATTAAAGATTTTAGTAACTTCTACAGATATTAAGAGTGTGTACTTTGGCTGTTTGCCAGGTTAAAATATTCTCTTCCTAGCCTCTTTGCATCCCATGAGCAACTAACTTTACTGCAGAAATTTTTTTTGCCACTTTTATATTTTGGTTCTAAAGAAAACTTGTTTAAAAAAAGAAGTTTTTAGTGAGGAAACCATGTACTTAATAGTCTAATTTTTTGAGTGTAATAGGGCTAAGTTCTCTTTAAAAGAAAAAAAAGGAGTAAGCTTTTGGGCACTTCAAACCTCATCAACTACATTTGATCCCAGATATTATCTAGGCTTATCTTGAATAGGAAAATGCCAAAGGCTCAAGTGCTGCAAGACTCCAAGAGCATTTTCACTCATCAGGAGGCTGATTAAGCTTATTATTTGCTGTCCAAAAAGCTTCAGGTGCTTATTGACCTGGAGTAAACCTGAAAACAGTAAAGGGAGAAAAGGAATGTGCTCCTAATTGAAAGCCCCAAGGAAACCGGGTCAACAAAGTAGAGATGGACACTTCTTCGTGCATGTTGGGGAGCTGAGTTTTTCTGCCAAGAGTCTGTGGCCTGGGAAGGCTCATTTCCCATCATCCCTTGAGACGAGGGATACCCAACACTACATTTACAGAAGCTCAGCCATGTTTTCACACCTGGTTAAGTGTCCATATTTCCTTGCATCCAAACAAGAAGTGAGTTTTACACACATTTTTTTACTCAAATATTTGAACTCTCGGGAGAACTATCCAGCAGTCTGGTTCTAGAGTTGCTTAGCTTCGAAGCTCAAGTTTATTCAGTACCCACAAAGGATCCTGACGTTTGCCAAGAAAAACAGCACAGCAGCTGCATCTTTGCGAGGGTGGTGCAAGCTTTAAAATATCTTACAATCACCACTTACAGAAAGATATGGAACCTTCGGCCATGTTGGCATTTTTAACGAGGGCTAGTTAGTTAAATACCTCTCCCCACATTGTCCCTTTTTTGTTTCATTGGTTATGATTTCCCCTAACTTATTAAACCTCTCATATTTTCTTTTACATAAATCACTTCAGTTTTCCTACAGAAATTACAAAGGTCCTGTATTTACCAGAAAAAAAATGTGGACGAAAGAATTATTCGAAAGTCAGTTCTGTGATAAACTACTCTGTTATTTTTATTACTTTACTCGCAATTGGGTATTGATGGTGGAAATTACAATTAACTCAGTATTGTGACTGGGAAAAGAGGCCGTTCTATTTAAAAAAAAAAGGGGGGGGTCATATCCTGAATGGTCCAAGGCTGGTATAAATTCCCACTATTTGGGCTTACTAAGGCCTATTTTGGGGGAGGTAAAAGTTGGGGAAAGCAACAGACGGTGAGGGGACATTTAAGGAACATGCAAGTCTTCACTCGTTCTATGAAATATCTGGTAAATCAAAACGTATTTTCTTTATTTTATTCCAAAGGGCAACTTCTCTTATCTCGTCTGTGAGTTGAGTATTTTTCAACCCAAGAGAAGGTAAGGGATGACATGTGGAACTGTAGCAGCCAAGATAAACAATCTTCCATGAAACCAAAATATTTTGTGGCACTGGCAAACCTCCTCAGCTTACTGGGAGGTTTGCTAAGGGACGGTGGGAATGGAGAGTTCAATCAACCAGGGATTTCTGACTTGAGATGTTGCCAGTGTTTCTTTTGTATTAAACAATTGCCATTCAGAGGTTTTCAGCCAACTATTGCATCTTTACCTAAGTTATTCCATTATTTAACCTTATTCACATGCTGGATGATTAACTGTCTAGTTTCCCTAGCTTGATCTTACAGTATATTGTTTCTTGGTAGAAAGGAAGTTGCCAAACAATTACCCCTTTGCACATGTCACCTCAAGGCTCTGCGCCTTTGCTTTGTGGTGGTGGTGTCACTTTGTCATTTCCTTACATTTTTTTTTTCCTCTACCCTTTCACTCGAGGGCTGAGAGCTTCTGCATAAAACCAGTGGTTTTAGTGCATAGCATTGTTTTTTCAGGACACTTCCATCTCAGTAGTATATACACAAATAAGCTGACGGATCCTAAGTCAAGGGAAATGTTCTGCAGAGCAGAGATCTCACTTGCAGTCAGAATTCCAGTTCTCAAGATGATTATGCAGTACTCAGAGAGAAAGATGGACAGAAACAGGAATTGAAATTGAAGATTTCTTCAGGAATTTGAGCCCCTGTATCAAACCCCCCATAAACCAAAGTTGGTTTATGGGGGAACGGCCAGTAATTCATATTCCAGGCAAAGAAAGGATTTTGGCCTGTCCCATCGAACAACTCCAAGTTAAGAAGGGGAGAGGTCATCCTTATTCCTCCCCATTCATACAATCCAGGAGACACTCGAGGTCTCCACTGAGCTCCATGACACCCCCGCGCAGGACTTCATCTACAACCTCAGGTTGTAGAACACTCTGGGTTCTCACCCCTCCAGGGTTAACATGCCAATTTTTTCTTCAATGCTTGCTTGTGGAATTGTTGGAAATGTTTTGAAAAACAATGGTTTGTTCTTACTTCTTTTACTATTTCACTCCCACATGGAGAATTTTCTCTGGGGAGCTTGGGAGAACATGCCACAATTAAAGGACTTAATTTGAAGTTCAAGTCTGCCTTGCTGGGTCAGTGATCAGTGAGCCGAATTATCGAGACCTGCCGATGACCTGACAAGGGGAAAGCCAACCAGAGCACGTGGAAACAGTAAGACATGAAGGAAATGTGGAAATGCTGAGATTGGTTGTGAGAGAAGGACTTGCAAGGAGCCAGAGGGCCACCGGGAGGTCAAAATGTAGTCAGGGGCCCTACTGAAAAGTTACCATAGGAAAGGAACCCAAAAAGCTTGGGGAAAGCCACGGAAGAGGTACCATTTAGTTGAGAGCGAGGAGAAAGAATGTTCCATTGCTGAGCTATTCAGAGCCAGGCTGAGTTACACAAAACATGCCCATGTTTTTACTTTTCCCCAATAGTACTTCCTTATTTTAACTTCTTTATACTCACAGTGACTGGAGGACATGAGCAATGGGTATTATAACAGCAATGTTAGCTAATAATATTATTATGTATTAAGAACAAGGATAGTAAAATATGTAACATTATTAAATGCCATGGTAGACTGAATGCACATGGCTGCCTCTTTTCCTTCCCAAGTTTTTCAAAGCTGACCATGAGTAATTTTAAAAGGCTTAAGACCAAAGGACAAGCAGAGTAAGAGAGGGCAAAGAGTGGACTAGAAGTATCAATGAAGTTCTGGAAGATGGGAAGCAGAGAGGACTCAGAAAGAGACTTATCAGAGAGGAATGACAATGAGGAGTCCTTTTATTATTGCATAGAATCTGGGACAGGCTCAAGAGTTGGCAGGAAAGGTATTTCAGCAGGCTGGAAATTCTGTTTATGGAGCAGTTAGAACCCTGTCTCCCCTTTCTCACACCCAGCTGGGTGACTATTCCTGGCAACCTGAGCAAGAGGCCGGCATAATCTCTGTAGAAACTGGAGCAGAGAACCTGGATTCTCGCTCACCAGGGGCAGCTAAACATGCAGTATGTTGCAGTAGCGCCAGGAGGGCATTCAGTGAGTATGTCTTACTTCCCTGAAGAGGTCCCCAGCACCCTGGCAGTAACTGGACATCGGAAGAGTTCTCTCTGGAGAAACTGGCCCACAAAAGCAAAAAAAAAAAGACTTGTTGATACTGATATTTGGGACCATCCAGTGAAAAGACTGGTCCCTGTTTGGCACTCCCGAATGCAAAGCTCATAAACCCCACTGAGGCACACTGAGGTTAAAATTAGTGCTCTAGTTCCTCTCCCTTAAATATGAGTGACAGCCAAGCATCACCAGTTCCTTAGAAGGGACTCCAACAGGAAAGGTAAAACAAACCCAGAGAAAGAAAAAAAGGAGTTTCAAAGAAAGGAAACTCAAACTAAAGCAAAACAAATGCCTCAATAAGTATTATCCTCAGCAAGAAAAGGAAGATACTGCATTTACCAAATAAGAGTAGTCTCCAACAGGAAGGAGCTGTTAGAAATTAAATACAGCAAAATTAAAATAAGATATTTAATAGAAAGGCAAAAAGATAAGGTTGAAAATTGTTCAAAATGTATAAGAAAGAAAAAAAAGACAACTTTTATTCTCATAAAAGAAGATAAGTAGAGGCTCAATCCAGTAAATAAAATATTGAATTAATAGGAATTCCAGAGAGACAGAGAAAAAAGGAGAAAATTATCAAAGATATAATTCAAGAAAAAGTTTCAAAGCTGAAGAACATGAGTTTCTACACTGAGTTTCCAAAGTAATAAATTACAAACACCGGCAAACAACAAAACACCCAACATTCATTATTATGAAATTTCAGAGCAAGAGGAAGGAAAGAAAACCCCACAAGCTTCTATAGATTAAAAACCAAACCAAACCAAACACACACACACACACACACACACACACACACACATATACACAGATACACACAACTGAGTTTTAGAAGTGAACCAAACATCTTAGTTATAACAGTGGAAGCTGGAAAAAATATAACGATGTCTTTAAAATTCTGAAGGAATGTTTTCCAACCTGGAATTCTTTATCAAGTCAAATTAGCAAATAAAAGAGGATTTTTTGTTTGTTTTTTAGAGAGAGAGCACACACATATGCTGTGGGCGGAGGGGCAGAGGGATAGGGAAAAAGAAAATCTCAAGCATTCCCTGCTGAGAGCAGAGCCCGACTTGGAGCTTGATCTCAAGACCTGAGCCGAAATCAAGAGTCAGACACTTAACCAACTGAGCCACCCAGGCACCTCATAAGTGAGGATGCTTAAAGACATGTTGAAGTTTCAAAACATGCATCTTTTCTACAAAAGTTACTGAAGGATTGGTCTAATAAGACAAAGAGATAAAGAAAAAGGAGATCAGGAAACTGTGCATCGGGTTCAGAAAAAGAGAAAAAATAAGTTCCCAGGTTGATGAAGAGAAGGCACAAAACTGCAATTGTGCATAGAGTAAAACTGAAACCGATTAGTGTGGAAGAGACAGAGAGATGACTCAAAAATATGTTAGTATTCTTGATGTAGTTGGCCGTATTAGGAAGCTCCCCTCCATTCCTTCCAAAGAACAATTTAGTGATAAGGTATGGAAAACAAATCAAACCAGGGGCGCGTGGGTGGCTCAGTTGTTAAGCATCTGCCTTCGACTCAGGCCATGATCCCAGGGTCCTGGGCTCCCTGCTCAGCGGGAAGCCTGCTTCTCCCCTTCCTACTCCCTCTGCTTGTGTTCCCTCTCTGTCAAAATAAATAAATAAAATCTTAAAAAAAAACAAATCAAACGAACCAACCAACTCAGCTGAGGCAATTTTATATATATATATATATATATATATATAGGCACATGCCTTCCTCTCTCTCCAGCTTTTCTCATGCCCTGGCTTCTCTCTTTAGGACCAGCCCTGATTCTGATATTGAATTATTCAGGCTGAAAGCCTAAGTAATTACTCATATAAACTTTTTAACCCCTGGGCCCTGAGCAGGTCTAGACTTGCCCGCCTCATTCGGTGACTTCCATTCTGCATTCTCAGCATGATGGAAATTTAAACAGCAAGGATCATGTAGTACACATCAGATTATAAAACTTTATATACTGGCGGTGTCTTTGACTATAAAAATTGGTTTTCATGCCTTGCTTGGATTTGGCACCAGACTAGAAAAGGCTGAACTCTCGCTCCTCAGGAGCCCTCTTGACTCCTCAACCACAAACTCATGTCAACTGAAATCTTAGAAGTGGCCACAAGCAGTCTGGTTTTGATACCTGCCAACATTTTCCTCAAGCTAGCCCTTAACCACTTTCATAATTCACTTTTAAAACTACCCAGTCCTCATAAGTCAGTGAGACTAAACAGTGTCAGCTGCTGGCTTCGAGTCGTTTCTCTGATGGCTGTATTAATATTTCTGTGTTCTCACCTCCTATCCCTGGAGGCATTGGCTTGCATGACTGGAGCTATTAGTTAGTTCCACCCAAGATTTTAGTCTAAGGCAAGCCATAGACAGATGATGTTGAAGACAGATGTTTCTGAATCCATATTCACCAGCTTTAGACTGTATCAAACACCCAAGTAAAGAGTTATTATTCTATCTCACTTACATTCAGAATTCGGATTCAATTGAAGTGTGAGACATAGACAAGCTCTCAGCCCATGGATAACAGAATATTCTGACTTCCTACTCTCTCCTGTATTTCTCTGTTTCTGTTTATTGCTCCATTTTTCTTTCCATCTCCTGGGAAGAATAGCTTGAAACTGTGGTGCTTTGGTTATGTGTTAGGTTTTCTCTTTTTTAGAGAGTTCAGGCAGGAGCTCATCTTTTAGATTTGTATTTTGAATTGCTTTACTTTTAATCTGGATCGGGCTTCATTCAACAAATTAAACTACAGCCATAGAACAGTAACTCAATTCACACTGAGGGATTTTTTTTTTTTTTTCTTCCCACAACAAGATTCTAATGCAAAGATACTTCTACATACCCCTTGGGATCAGTTGTTGTATGAAAGCTTTCTTTCACCAAAATACATTTCTAGATCTTAATAATGAACTTTATGAAATGTTTTCAAACTATGAACACTCTTTCCAACATACTGACATGGCTTTAAGAGAAAATACTTCTGGGTAGAGGAGACTATCTTTCGATTTTGGGTTCAAATTTTTTGTTTGGGATAGACTTAGAGTAGAAAACAAAGTTTTGGGTCATTCTTTGATCACTCTCCTCTTCATCTTGGGTCCCCAGCTCTCTCTGGAGAAACGTATGGAGGCTTATTAAAATCAGGAACACCAGGGCACCTGGGTGGCTCAGTCGGTTAAGCATCTGACTCTTGGTTTCAGCTCAGGTCATGATGTCACGGTCCTGGGATAGAGCCCCATGTTGGGCTCTGTACCCAGCATGGAGTCTGCTTGAGTTTCTTTCTTCCCCCCTACACTTGTGCTCTCTTTCTAAAATAAATAAATAAATAAATAAATCTTTAAAAAAAGATCGGGAACACCAGATAGAGCTACAAGAATCTGTGTGGATAATGAGTGACCTTCTGGCCAATGTCCAGAGGTATGTTTAAGTTGGGATTCTCTACCCTGAATAATTCCTTTAACAATGGTCCTGTTTAAAAACCTTCTGGACAGAGGGAAATGTCTTTACATCGTCCCCCCAGTGCAGTTTAGTTTATATGAGGTGACTGGTATAGACAATAACCTTTGTTATCCAGAGGTTGGTTTTCTTGCACTTACTTCTCTGCTCAGTGAAACCTCACTTCTTATTAGCGCAAGTGTATTCACTTAAACAGAGGCTTAGGGAGAAATTTGTGGTTTTCAAAAGATCTATCTCTTGACCTGTTACCACTAAATGTTCTTATTAAATCTTCTATCTGACGTCTGTTCCCGACGGCCAGTTTTGCTAGGTGGGCTAGCATCATGAATCTTAGCAGGGAGGTGAGGCTGGCTAGAACCCGAAGACCAAAGACCCTACCTTTCCTCTCTTGTGGTTGAGAAGTCAAGAGGGCTCCTGAGGAGCTAGAGTTCAGCCTTTACTGTCATGGGCACTCAAATTGTTACCTTTCAACTCTAATAAAGCCACGGAGATTTGCAGCATGAGGATATGGTCCTACGACAAAGGGAGGACAGTATGTATATTGTCATGTGGCATGTTTTAGGCACATGGGTACCACCATTGTCCGAGGGAGAGGGCTCAAACAAACCATAATATTTACTTACAAGTGCCAGCATCTAGAGTAGCCTTAGGTAGAGTTAAGAGTCATACGGGGAAGCCTGAGAGGGGCCCAGTGGAAGGAGTTTAGGGCTGCATCACTTTCCTCTTTGGTGAAGCTGCGTCCATGTCTTTTGTGCGGGTGAACAAGTGGGAGTGTCCCAGCTGACCCCCAACGATAAGCATATTAACACCTCATCTCTTTTCCCCAGTGGTGAATGGAGGGGGCGGGGGCACAGATAAAAGGGAAAGTGTGGGGGAGATAAAAAAAAATGCAACAAGGGCCACAGAACTGGTTTTGGGCGGTTGAGAACCCCTGGAGAGGGCCGTGGTTCCGGGAGGAGGGCTCCGGGACACCTCCCTCCCTTGCCGTGTTCCAACCACCGCCCCCGCGGCTCCTTCCCTTTCCTGCCCCCGCAGCGGCCTTGTGGGGAAAGTACGGCCCCCGCAGGGGAACGCACCGCGCCCCTCCTGCTTTGGCTGCCTCATCTCCGTCCCTCAGTGCTAGTCACCTGCCGGCCGCCGCGGTTCCAAACCTGTGCCCCTCTCACCTCCCCCCTGCGCTACGGGCTGGGCGGCCTTCCTCCCGCCGGAGCCCGCGGGGGGTGGGTTGGGGGCAGGGGTGCGCCGCTGGCTGCGCTCTCCCCCAGGGAAACTTGTGAGCATAAGTCCTGTCTTAGAGATTCCCTGTGCAGGGCAGCGGAGTTTGGGAAACCCGCGTGGGTATCCCTTCTCGGGGACCCACCTGACCTGTCCCTCCGATTCTGAGTCGTTCCGGTGACAGCTGAAGTGCAGTGTCTGTAATTGTACGTCTCCCCAGGAAACGTCCACTTCGTGAGGGCAGGAACTCTGTCGGGCTTTGAAGTGGTTCACAAGATACTCATTTGATTGAACTCAGTTGAAACCTTTGTCCTCTCCTGCTCCTGCTAAAACAAAAGCAAACTTCTTTTTGGCTCGTTTTTGTTTGTTTTTGAAGAAGGAAGATTTAAAACAAATAAGACACTAGGAAACTACAAAACTGCAAAAAAAAATTTTCTTACAAAAATCTGTAATATTGTTTGTTCCTTGGTTGTTTAAGTGTGAATGATGCCAGACCCACACTTGCTTGACTTTTTTTTTTTTTTTCTTTTTTGGTAAAGATTTACTCCAGTGAAATCTCTGCTTCTCATTTTATCAGTCTTTTATACCATGATGTGGAAGGCATTAAGTTTTTTTAGGAAGAAGACTCACATGCGTAGTTTCTTTCCCTGTCTCCCTCAATATCATGTCTCCTCTCTCTCTCTCTCTCTCTCACACACACTCAATTTTCTGATAGATTCTGCTAGGATTGAGAAACAAAAGCTGATCATTATGGGTAAGATTCTGCAAGTTTCCATAATCAAGTTTGCAAGATTTCATAATCTTCCGTTACTCCCCCACTGTCCCATTTTCAGCATCCCTTGCTTCTAGAAGTCTCCTAAGTTAGTGTCATTGCACGGATATTGAGAAAACCAATGCCTGATGCTGACTTCTGCTTCTCAGCAAGTAGAGAAGACACACTTTTATGCTCTTAGCTGTTATTTGTGTTGATACAGATGCTATTACCTGATTTAAACATCAAAGGGCTGATTTTATTTTGCTTTTGCCCAGGAGAAGAAAGAAAGAAAGAAAGAAAAAAAGAAAGAAAGAAAGGAAGCAAGCCCCATTTTGAAAAGGAAAGTATCCAATAATTAAATATACTTTCCCAGAGAGCTGAGGAGCAGATGTTCTGTCTCTTTCATGGAGTGGGAGGGTGTGGATACTTATGGGAGTTGTACCCAGAACACATTTCATAATCTTAAAAAGTCAAGGGGTTTGAGGAAAGTCCCTAAACATGGGAGGTCTGGTTGGGGTAAATTCATACTTGTGCAGCAACACAAAAGGGAATTTACCATGTTTTTTGGCAATCATATATTTTTGCATTTCTTCTCCAAACTCTCAAGATGTGAAAGATTGTTATCACCACAAATTAGTAGAGTTTTTGAGGGGGGAAAAAAAATCTTTCTACTTGGCTAAGACAGTTTTACTGAGTAAATTGTTGCTGTGATTTCCATAATAGCCTACCACACAGAAGAAAAGTCAGGCCATACAAAAAGTAAAGCCAAATTTGGAGGAAAAATCATTAACAAAGTAGATGGAAAAGAATGAGAATTATTTTTACTCTAGTTCATATGACATGATTCTGAAACAGGTAAGATAATTAGAGTCACCTGAGGAGCCTTTTCAAACACGCTGCTGCCCCATCACCACTTCCTACCATCTGCCTGCCGGCTTCCTATTCCATGGGATTGGCACATGTCATCTGAAAAGACTCCTGAGTTAAATCCAGTTTGCTCTCTCCATCCCATTCTGACACCCTCTTCCTCAATTTTAGAACCAGGGCTATAATATATATAAACTCTTGAAGAAAGGACAACTTCTATTGCTCTTTTAGAGGGAGAGTATGTCTTACTTTCTTTGATACACCATCCTATGGCAACCCTCTGAAATTGATCTGCTTGGACAGATGGGCCTCTGAAGGTGAAGACAACCACTCCTTCTTCCCTCAGACCCTTGCTTTAGAGAATCAGCTGCTCATTTTGTGTGCTCTATATATGATTAAATTCCCTCCATATCATTTATAACGTTATTCTTTTCTGATCTCTCTTTCAATGAACTTGAAATATCTGTGTATCTGAAATCTTCTGGGACTGAAATAAATCTTCAACGTTACACAGTTTTTAGAGTTGGAAGGAGCATGAGAGATTGTTTCCCACAATTTTACAGGAATTCATTTTACAGTATCCTAGACAGTTGCTGTTCGTATATTTTAAAAAATTAGGCACCCATTACCTTATGTGGAAGCACACTTTATTTTTGGAGAATGCACATTTGAGCCAAATGAAATGCATTTCTCTTCCTAAGGTCTTCCAGTTACAGGAATCTTAGAGATAGACGGCATGTCCCCTCTCAGTAACTTCTCATGAGCCTCAAATCAAGCTGCCAGTTTACTTAGGAGTGGAACACATTCACATTTAATAATCACGGACTTTACACTCTTTGCTGAATTTGATTTTCCAGCAGATCCACAACTCCCCTGATAATTGAACACTCTTCGTGGTGCTGGTCACATGACCCTTCCATGGCAGTCAGGGCAGGGAGGGGAAAAAGTGAGCCTTCTGCCATCCTCAGCAGGGTCAAGGGAGAACCTCAAAGTCTGCTTGCACTAAAGATGATCCCGGTCATCCTGTGGGACAGCCAGAAGGCATGGCGACAACCTTAATTTCTCATATACTCTGCACGACACCAGGTCAGCCTATGAGTTCCATGGAAAAACAGCAACAACAAACGCATGACAGTTGGACATTTCGTGTCATATAGAACAAATGCACTATCATCTGGTGGTTTTGGCATTACTAGGATGAAGTTTTAGTTTTTATTTTTATTTGTTTTTTGTTTCGTTTTGTTTTTAGAGAATAGCCACTTGCTGTCTGAGCTTCTGGGGTCATTTCTCACATTTCTGCTCCAGAAATGTGTGCACTTGGTAAATAGATTTTTATTGCTAAGACTAAACTTGCTTGTTTTTCTTTCTTTTTTTTTTGTTAGATTTTATTTATTTATTCATGAGAGACAGAGGGAGAGAGAGAGAGAGAGAAGCAGAGGGAGAAGCAGGCTCCCAAGGAGCAGGGAGCCCGATGCGGGACTCGATCCCAGGACCCTGGGATCATGACCTGAGCCGAAGGCAGACGCTTAACCATCTGAGCCACCCAGGCGCCCTAAACTTGCTTGTTTTTCTGTTAAAAATTTGGACCCATCACTTTTCTAAAATCTTAGCCTTCTTAAAAACACTAGTTTCCTTTCTAATGTTTACAGTTTTCCGTTACCTAATACTTCTTTGTATTCTGTTTATCCCCTTCCCTGATACTTAGTAAAGATTTCACAGAGTGTCTCTACTGCAGTTCCTTCCAAAACTCCAGGTGTATGAGGTTGATGAGCTTCTTGATAAAAAGATGTGATACAGAGGCTCCTTTGCCTGTGGCCCTGGGAGACACTTTGTGACCAAGTCAGAAGGAATATTTAATTCTTTTTTCTTTTTTTAAGATTTTATTTATTTATTTTATTTGAGAGAGAGTAAGAGAGTGAGCAAGTAATCAGGGGAGAAGCAGAGGGAGAAGGAGAGAATCACCAGCAGACTCCGTGCTGAGCGTGGAGCTAGATGAGGGGCTCGATCTCATGACCCTGAGGTCATAACCTGAGTGGAAACCAAGAGTCAGACACTTAACCAACTGAGCCAGCCAGGTACCCAGGACTAGTTAATTCCGAAAGTGGTGCCCACATGCTCTATGTGAAATGATCTAATCAACACTTTTGGGTTGAACTGTCTTCCTCAAATAGAGATTTGAAGTGCTAACCCCCGTATCTGTGAATATGACCTTATTGGAAATAGATACATTTACAGATGTGGTCAGGTTAAGATGAGGTTAAACTGGCCATATTGTTTTATGACACGGGCCGTAATCTAATGACCGCTGTCCTTACAAGAGGAAAAGAAGAGACATGCATGGGGAGAAGTCCACATGAAGATGGAGGCAGAGATTGGGGTGAGGCAGATTTAAGCGGAAGGACATCAAGGATGCTGATACCACCAAAAGCTAGAAAATTTGGGAAAGCCTTCTTCCTCAGAGCCTTCCAAGGGAGCATGGTCTTGTCGACACCTTGATTTTGGACTTCCAGCCTCCATAACTGTGGGAGAATAATCTGTTGTGTGAAACCACCAAGTTGGGGGCGCCTGGGTGGCTCAGTTGTTAGGTGTCTGCCTTCGGCTTGGGTCATGATCCCAGGGTCCTGGGATCGAGCCCCGCATTGGGCTCCCTGCTCCTTGGGAAGCCTGCTTCTCCCTCTCCCACTCCCCCTGCTTGTGTTCCTTCTCTTGCTGTGTCTCTCTCTGTCAAATGAATAAATAAATAAAAAAAAAAGAATAAAAGAAACCACCAAGTTGTGGTGCTTTGTTATGTGGCAGTCCTAGGAAACGAATACAGAGCTTGCAAAGGACGTTCTGTTTCCTTGGACTAAAGAGGCAGTAACTTGGAACTCCTGTTTGCCTGCCTTCCATATTAGAGGCAGAGCCTGGAAGGAAGAGTCAAAATATCCAGGTCTCGTGGCTCTGAGCAATCGCTTATTCTGTGGGCCTCGGGTTTATTTACTCCCTCACTTGCTCACACGCTCCTCACCCAGTGTTCTGCTGAGTATGCCCAAGTCCTGGCCCTTTATGAACTTTCATTCTAGGAGGGGAAGACTGAAAAATAACAGGGAAACGGGTAAAAAAAAATGTCATTGCATTCAGTGTCAGAAAGAAAATAGTGTCCCTGGTTTCTGGTGTAGCTTCTAAAATTTTGGGCTCTTCGGAGTAAGAGTACCTCTTACATATGTTTGTATGTTCATGAGATGACTAGTGGCTGAGAAGCCCTAGAGATAGCTTTAGGATGGGGGCTGATCCCCCAAAGACCAAGGAGTGATTAGAGGGTTGGAACTTTTAGCTCCAATTCCTAACTGGGGAAGGGAGAGGGTTGGTGATTGAGTTAATCACCAGTGGCCAATGATTTAATCAATCATGCCTACATGATAACCCCTCCCCCACCCCCATTAGTCTCCCTACAGCCTGGTGAACACACTGAGGTTGTGGGAAGGTAATGCACCTGAAAAAGGCATGGAAACTCTTCTACCTCTCCGTCAATGACTTGCCCTATGCGTGTCTTCCATTTGGCTGTTCCTGAGTTGTATCCTTGATAATCCACTGGTGATAGGAAGTAAATTGCCTTCCTGAGCCCTGTGAGCCATTCTAGCAAATTATCAAACCTGGGGGGGTTGTGGGAACCCCCAGACTTTGTCGGCAGGTTGGGTAGGCATGTGGGCAACCTGGGAACACAAGACTTGCACCTGAAGTGAGGGCGGTCTTGCAGAACTAAGCCTGTGGAATCCGCTGCTAACTCTGGGTCGTTAGTGTCTGAAATGAATTGAGTTGTACGTAGGACACCCGGTTGGTGAACAGAGAATTGGAGGTTTGACTGATATGAGGGAAAACCCCCGCACATCTGAAGTCATGAGTATTGTGCGTGAAAGCAGACCAGGACAGGGATCAAGAGTGAAAGAGAGGGAGAGATTGGGTGGTTTGGAAAGGCCTCTCTGAGGAAGCCATGAGAATGTGGGGAAGGAGTGAGCCATGCCAAGTTCTAGTGGAAGTGTGTGCCAGGCAGAGGAAACATCATGTTTTCAAGGCCTCGGCATGGGAATGTGCTTAGTGTGAGCCCAGAGTAGAAAAAAGTCTGGGAAGCTGGAATGGAATGGGCTGGAATAGAATGAGCAAGTGGGGGTAGGATGGGGGAGGGGAGAGGGGACAGAGGATGGGTTCAGAGAGTGGGCCCTAAAGCTCAGATCATGAGGGTCTTATCACTTATAGTAAGGAGGTGATGGGAAGCCTTTGATAAATGATGTGTATGTGTATTTGTGATTCTAATCTGTCAAATGCAGAATTAAATGTTTGCATTTATATGTATGTGTGTGTGTGTGTGTGTGTGTGTGTGTGTGTTTGTGTGTGTATATATATATATTCTTTTCTTTTCTTTTTTTTCCCTAGAGGTCAAGCTTTAAGATAAAGAAATGGCGGGGCGCCTGGGTGACTCAGTTGTTAGGTGTCTGCCTTCGGCTCAGGTCACGGTCCCAGGGTCCTGGGATCGAGCCCCGCATCGGGCTCCCTGCTCGGCGGGAAGCCTGCCTCTCCCTCTCCCACTCCCCCTGCCTGTGTTCCCTCTCTCGCTGTGTCTCTCTCTGTCAAATGAATAAATAAAATCTTAAAAAAAAAAAAGATTAAGAAATGGCGCTCCTCACTGTGATTACTATAGGCCTTTAAGATGATTAGTGGATAGGCTGTTCTCCTGATTTTCCCCTAAATGGTGGTGAGAAGGCTGAGCCAAGGGGCAGGTTTCTTCCCCATTCCTGACATGTTCCTTTCGGGAGGAGAGCTCAGTGAGGGGACTCTGGGCCTCCCCAGACTCCTGTCCTATAGCAGGAGAGCCTGAGATGCTCAAAAGGGGTATCATGAAGAAGCCCTAAACATTCAGTATTCATTGAGTATCCGCTCTGTGTCAGGCATGATGCTCGCTGCCAAGGACATAGCAATGAAATCCTCTGTGGCCCCCTCCCTTAAGGAATGTGCGGTCTGATAAGGGTGTCAGACGGGCCCCATGCCTCGTGAGCAGCATATAAGAGACGGATGCATGCAGTGAGTATTTACTTACTATAAAGCATAAAGAAGCTTAAAGAAGGGGTGCCTAACCAGAAGGGAGGTGTGACTTCTCCTGAACAGAAATGTCTTCAGGTCAAGGTGGCATAAATCTGTTTGACAGATTGTCTCAGCAGAGAGGGCCCTGACATAAGATGAAAAGCTCAGGTATTTAGGTCGGAAATGTACACCAGTTATTAAGGCCGTGTTCTGGTATCTTTTGTTGCCTTTGTTTTGGAAATGAGCAAAAGATTTCCATCAATCTTTTGAACCTCCGGATTTAATCTAAATATGATTTGCTTTTGCTGTGCAAACGATTATCCTGCTCTGTAATCATTTGCAGGTAGAATGGTGAAAAATGTAATCTATTCCCCCATTATCATGCAAATCCCATATTTAAATATTTCCATATCACTATATTTTTTTACCCTTAAGTTTCTTTTCTTTTATAGCCTGTGGGAGAGGGTAGGTTCTGATATCGTCGATTGGATTTTTTTTTTTTTTAAACTTTGGGCTAATAAATCTAAAGTTTGCGGGAAGCTGCATTTGGAGATGCTATCCTTATTATTTGTGAGCTGATGGAAGGCGAGAATCCTAAGCCAGCTGCTGATGCCCCAGCAGAGGGCACGTGGCTGAAACCAAGCAGCCATGCACCTGCTTTGAGCCCGTCCACTTCCTGAGTGGGTTTGTGTTTCAAGTCGCCCTATTATGAGCTGAGAGATGGCTCAGCCAAGGAAGATCGGGAGATGGGGAATGAATAATTGCTTTTCTCAACAGAAATAATTCCTGGAAGTGGGGGCAGATGAATAGTTAGGTGGAGAAATGGAGGACTAAGTGGGTATTTCCTAAAATGGATAGGCCACCTTACATCTTTATTAATGTCCGCTGGGCTAGTTATTTCGTTTGAATTTATGAGGCAGTAAGTTCAGGTAGGAAAGGGGTAAACACCAAGAGCTGGTTTCAAAAAAAACAAAAGGCATGGACTTTTAAAGTGACCTGTTTTCTTTGCAGAGTGCGCAGTCTAGATCTTATGTCAAAAGTTTTGGGCAGGTTTTGCAAAGCAGTTCGCTGGTATGGGAACCAGCGGGAGTGTGTGCTGGCTCTTGCATGACAGGATACTTCCATCGATCCCGTTCAAAGAGAGAACACAGATAAAGTGTTGGTCTCTGGGAGTCTGTTCCAAGATAGGCTGTGTAAACATGAGAATTTCTTAGAAGTCCATGGGATTTTTGAGGTTTGTCTATCAGCCATAGAGGCGAGGTTAAACTATGGTGACAAGTGACCCCTAAATCTCAGTAGTTTAGAAAAACAAGGTGTATTTCCTGTCCATGCGCTTGTCCATTTTCCCTTCTGCATTGTCCTATCTCCAGGAACCCCATCTGATAGAAGAACCACCAGCTAAAACATTGCTGAAAAAAAAAAAAAGAGAATGGCAGTTCACACACTGGCTTTTTTTTTTTTTAAAGATTTTATTTATTTATTCATGAGAGACAGAGAGAGAGACAGAGAGAGAGAAGCAGAGGGAGAAGCAGGCTCCCCGCTGAGCAGGGAGCCCGATGCGGGACTCGATCCCAGGACCCTGGGATCATGACCTGAGCCTAAGGCAGACGCTTAACCATCTGAGCCACCCAGGTGCCCGACACACTGGCTTTTAAAGCTCCTCTCGGGAAGGGATGCACAGCACTCCTGTTCTCTTAACCGGCCACAGCAAATCACAGGGCCACACCTGGCTAGGAGGGCAAGGAATTGCAGTCCTACCTTACGCCCTGAAGAAAATTCAGGAAGATATGCTACCAGGCTAGGTAGCACCTAGGACTTTCACAGATGGAAATAATGTGTACAAGCAACCAATTGAGGGGACGACAAAACTCCAGATAGCCTTTTCTAATTTCTTGCGTGTTGTGTGTGTGCATGTGAAAGTGAGGCGCTAAGTGAATACAGACAACTCTAAGGAAAGATAAAAACCTATACCCTCCCCACCCCAGCACCCAAATAAAGCGCTTATGCATCTAGAGGCTTACTTGTAATAGAATTGTTTAATTCATGTTCTATGGACCCCTGTCTGCTGGGCTGAAGACAAGCTGGGGCGGCTACTGGATATGACTGAAGAGATTTCTGAGCCAGAAAGAAGCAGAGAGGAATCGAACTGTCTTATTCAGGAGGCAGGAAGGCGGCTGTCTGCTCAGGACAGCAGCAGGAAGCACCGAGGCTTGGAGAGAAATGGAAAGACTTTTCTTGTAGGGAAGCAATTCCCACCCTCTGGGTTTTTAATCTTGTCTAATGATTTTATCTGGCACAGAAGGAATTGGGGGAAATGAGCGTGTTTTCTTCACTCTTCACCCAGAGGGTAATCCTTAAGAAGAGAGTGATCATTTGTGATACCTCTTCTCAGATCTACCAATCTTATGCATGATTATTGCTTTATTGAGATTGCAAACTGTTCTTGAATCAGGGCTGACACATTAGCCACTGCTTCCCATGTAGCCAGGAAGAAATTGACAGTTTGCACATCCTCGGGTTAGCTTCACATTAATTAAAGCTTCACACAGCTCTGTCTGCTTCCTTTTGTTATTCACATGGGTTTTTGTGCATCATGCTGTTTACAAATAAGGCTAAATCCAAATGCCACACTTGCATCTGAATGTCCAGATCCAGGCCCATTTGTAATTGCTGGATGCTCGAAAGAGTGGGCAGACTTGGTGAGTATAATGAGATGGAAGAGCTATACAACTCGGTTTCTTGTCAGATAACTTCAAAAGCTATATACACTTCCTTTTACTAGCTGAAGTTTCTGGAAGCCAAACGTCTGAAATATATTAAGTAGAAGTTTGCCTGTGTTCATAGTCATTTCCTCAAACTTAAGATTTCACTTCCACAGTATCAACATAAGCAGCTTATCTTGCGTAAAATCTGAGATTCATTACTTGGACATCTGAACATGGGGAAAATAAAGAAACAACCTAAAACTAAAAAAAAAAAAAAAATTCTACACATTAGGCTGATAGAATCTTTTTAATCTGTCAATCAGATGTTGTTAGGTCCAAAGAGCAAAGCTACTCTATTGAGTCACATTTTAGCCACACAATTCCTTTCCAAAAAATGAAATAGATGTGTGAAGTCTACTTATATCAAATTTTAATGATTGTTCATTAAACATGTTTGAATGAGATTAATGTCAATTTCAAATATGCATGAGTCAACCTCATACGATCCCCCACTAATTAGAAAAATGTTTCAGAGTTGCTGGTTACAACCTGCGTTGTTCAGACTGATGAAAACTTCAAGACAATATTACATGGTTACCTTCAGAAATTTGTCAGCAAATGTGTACTGTGTTGCTTGACCGGTGGAGTACTAAGTAGAAGGAACTGCTCTAAGTCTGCCTTTAGTCATGTGGTGGTGAGGTGTGGGGAGGGGAAGCAGTCCTGGAAGCTATGATTAGGTCTTGTCTTGTAGTGAACCTTACCTTTGCGTCCGGACTGTGACCTTCACAGGTGCCTCTCACTCTCCACCCCCGCCCCTTAGATGGGATAGGCTGGGGGTGGGGGTGGGGGTGGGGGTCGGTTTGGTTCGGCTAAAGCCCCAGCCGGTAGGCTCTCCAGAGGGCAGGCCTTGTCACTAGAACAGAGTGGTCTGGCATATTTCAAAACGGTTCTTTTCTTTTACCCCCTCTCCGTGGTGGAAGCACAAGGGGACTTTACTCTGCCTTTCACTGTGAGAACCTGTGAGAGTTCCAGGAGGTAAAACTCACAAAAGTGTGGAGGCCCCTCTCTGGCCGGGCCTCCCTGGAGTTCGTGACTCAGACTTGTCCACACTGAGCCTCCAGCGATTTAGTTCAGCACCAGTCAACTGCAGCTCAGGTTTTCCTAAGCAGGTGCTGGTTCCCTCGGGGCTGGCTCATTGTGGCTTTCTGCGCCCGGGCCTTGGGCTTCACTGTATTTGCCTGTCAGTACCTCCAGTCTGGAGTGTGGGGGGGGGGGGGGTGCGGGCAGGGCTCTGTCCTGGGGCCTCACTCCTCTAAGGGATCTAAGAAGAAGTGTTGATTTTTCACTTCGGCTTTTTAGTTGTTGCGGGGCTGGAGTGGCCTCTTTCAAACTTGTTACCTGCCAGACTGAAAAACGGATGTTTGCCAGTGCATTTGAAATCGCATTTATGCGGTATCTGTCCTGCATGGTGACCTATGTAAAAATCCCAATCTGTAAATGGTCACAGCTCTGGTTGACCTTTTTACCATTATAACCCTAGTACTTAGCCCTCTGCCTGGCGCAGAACAGTTGTTCGGTAAAACCTGGGTGGACTGACTAGCTAGCAGATCTGAAAGGGGGCTTTCCAACAATCAGGAAGAGATTCCCAACGCTCCTGGGCCTCAGGGCAGCAGAGCAGACGTCTTAAGGAATAACTATCCGGCAGCTGATGACTCTAGGATAGAAGGAAAAACAGAATGGGGGGAAAAAAGACCGTGACAGACAAAATAAAAGAAGAAAGAAAGAAAGGGAGAGAAAGGAATGGAAAGAACCCAGGATCGTGGAGCCTAGCGGAGTGCCCATGTGCACAGCCTCCCATGGTGTTGGGTGTCGCACTGCCAGGCACTGCCTGCCCAGCCTAACCCTGGACTCAGCTCAGACCCCCACGGCTCTGAACCCGAGATGGGCACATAGGTGCCCTTTTCCCTTCTCATTCATTGACTTGCCACAACTAAGATTGATTCTTTTTTTTTTTTTTTTAAGATTTTTAAAAAAATTTATTTGACAGAGAGAGACACAGCGAGGGCGAGAACACAAGCAGGGGGAGTGGGAGAGGGAGAGGCAGGGTACCCGTCGAGCAGGGAGCCTGATGCGGGGCTCGATCCCAGGACCCTGGGATCATGGCCTGAGCTGAGGGCAGACGCTTCATGACTGAGCCCCCCAGGGGCCCCCTAAGATCGATTCTTGACATCACCATTGCTTAGAGTGTGTTTGTGGAGTTCATCAGCTAAACAGGCTCACTTCCGAGAGTGTAAGGCGGTGCCCTTGATAATTACTATGGGACCTCAGGGGCAACTGTGCTGTCCCAGGAATTCTGGGTGAGTGGGGTTATCCTACTAATGGCCCCATTCTGCTGCAGGTGATTTCCTACTTTTGGCTTGAAATATAGGTAATACCAATAGGGCTAAGAAATGGATAGTATCACCTACTTTCAGAAAATTTGGATGGTCAAATTTTTAATTTTTAACTTCCACACTACATCTTGTATTGTTTGAGGCCAAACATTTCTTAAAAAATTTTTTTAAATCAATTACAGGTACTAATGAGAATGGGCTTTTGATAAACATGAAAAGCAAAAAGACAACTCTAAGGACAGAATCATTTGGGAATAAGAAATCGTATTTACAATGCCTTAAGGAGGGAAAAAAAACCATTTTGGAAAGCTTTCTTTTCTGATGAATCTTTGAAAGCCAGTTTTTGTTAAATGAGTTTACATCTAAATTTTAACTCTGTTGACAGTTAACTCAAGGGTCTTTTATCTATGCTTAATGTTACTAGCTATATCCTGCCATCAATCTCGGGGAAAAACTCCCTATTGAAATCAATGGGGAGTTCTATGTAAAAATCAATGACAGGATATGGCCTGTAAGAATAGTGGTTACTATAAACCTTCGGCGAGGAGGCCACCACAAATGGTACTTCAAGATAACCCTTTCAACCATGTTCAAAAACAATGGGAAAACCTGCTATTCTTGAGAAGTGGGGAGAATGGCAGGAAGGAAACAGCACATGTTCGTATGGGATAACCTACCTGTTCCCACAGTTTAGCAGGGGTTTTTCTTCGCTTTTCTTTTTTTTTTTTTTAAAGATTTTATTTATTTATTTGAGAGAGAGAGGAGAGACAGAGAGCACATGAGAGGGGGGAGGGTCAGAGGGAGAAGCAGACTCCCCGCTGAGCAGGGAGCCCGATGCGGGACTCTATCCCGGGACTCCAGCATCATGACCTGAACCGAAGGCAGTCACTTAACCAACTGAGCCAACCAGGTGCCCTAGCAGCAGCTTTTCATTGTCTCTTCGAGATTCTCAAAGAAAAATCCATTGAAAAAGATTCATGCTTAAAAAAGTCGGTATTCTTTGAACGGGAAAGAAATGCACACCACCATACCTGAGAACACAAATCAGCCCGGTTGAGTGGAACCCGCTGCTCCCTCCTCAATTCACACAGTAGCCCCTGGCTCACATTCACCCACTGCTGGCAAAGGCAAGGCCAGCACATCGAAGAGGTGAGAAAGAAGGGAGAAAAGCCATGAGGATGCTCACTATCAATATGAAAGACCTGTGTCTTCCAGGCAGTAGAAATATCTGAACAATAAATTCTGGAGTAGTTTGAGAGAACACATGGGCCGTGGAGAGTGAGATATTACCGACTTGCCATTTCTGTCTGGTTCCTTGTGGTAAAAATGCCTCCCTGGCTGTTCTCGTACAAACAGAGCGGAATAATTGGTGCCTAGCTACAATTAGACACATCACCTTCACCACAGAGAATCCCCCATATCATGTTCTCACAGCACTTCTGGAGATAAGGGAGACGGGGAGGGCAGGGCTCCTGGCTGCATGCGGTCCCATCTCTCTCGGGGGACGGTCGGCATCCCTCCTATTGCCAGCTCTGCGGACGCTGGATGCTGAGAGCACCGGTCTTTAAGAGACTCCAGGAGATGAGCCCCTGTCTTCACACACTTGGATTCAGTTTTCCAGACCCCACAGGGGTCCTCTGCCCCCCACTCATTATAAACAATGCTCTCGAGTAGCTTTTCACACTTAATACGTGATTATATTCTATTGGATATGCGAGAAAAGAGAATTTCCTCTTCTCTTTAGGTAGCATGTCCATTCCTGTGTGCAAGGCCTAAAATGAAGGCCCGATATTATGTTACCTTGTCATCTAGGGAAACCTAACGTCAGAGTCCTTTCCTCACGCTGCTCCTGGGGCTAAGGCCTCCTAGCCAAACAAACCTCCTCATTATGGGGTGAGGCAAGGTCCTGCTTCTCCCTGAATAGTGAGTTTCAGTTCCCCGGTGGCCTGAGGAAATATTCTAGCCAGCCAATCACATCCTCTTGTAGGAACCAGGGCTCACCTCACCCTCTTGATATTTCAAGGCCTGTCTCCCACAGCCCCCTGGTGGTTCGCTGGGTTCCCAAGTGCAAGCCCTGTGTGTTCCCGGGTGCCGTGCAGTGTTCTCTTCCTCTGGGATGTGAGGATATGTGACCAATGAGTTGCTATTGATCGCATCTGTCCCCTTTCAGGTGTGGTGGGCTTGGTCATCCCCATGACCCTGGGTGAGAACCCCACCCTCACCAATGGAGTGAAGAGACGATTCAAACAACTTCCTTAAAAGGAGATTGAATTTAGAAGTGGTCTCCTCCATCCTTACACATAATTATCTTAAATAAAATGTAAATAGGAGAGCATGAACTTTTTAAAGGAAATAGCCAATATCACGGTTAGTCATGTTTTAAAAGGAGACATGCATTTTGAAGACCTAAAAGAGATGATGCACAGGAATATGATTTGATATCCAGGGCCTGGGAAGGAAAATGATAGAAAGGCATCAGGATTAAAAGAATTACAAAGTTGCAAGCAAGGTACAGATGTGGTATGAGGTGGAGAAGTTCCAGAAGGAGAGCAGAGCGAAAGGAGAAAAGCTGAGGAACCACGCTTACAGGATGGACAAGACTATGGAGAGATTTTGTCAGTAGCCCAGACACCTCCAGAACCTAGGGGAAGGAGAGGCAACCAGCATCAGGAGGTAAGTGGCTTACTTCAAACCTGAAATTATCACACTGAGTACATGAAACCGTGTTGGTTTCTCTCAACCATATATGGTTTTTCTGCCTCCCCCCATCCAATATTTTTGAGTTTAGTAGTTTTTCGGTGGTCAGTATGCGACACACAACAAACTGCTAAAGAAGGCAAGGAGAGATTGGACGAGACCCTGGGTGAATGTGGGCCTTTTACATTTCCTGCCTGAGAACAGACGCTAAAACCCCAAAAGTTAGCTGGCAGTGGACAGAGAGCCAGCAGAACCAAATTTCCCCCATTTTATTCCATTCTTTCTCCTTATTCTACCTCGCCCAGCCACTCTGCAACAATCTGAAGCTTAACTATGTCCCAGACACCACAGCAGACACTGAGATTGCAGATCAGAAAGGCTACCGCTTCCTCAAAAGATCCACCACCACCTGATTTAACCAGGCCGAGGTCATCCTTTGTGAAATGAGGACCAAGGAGAGCCACCTAAGGCAGCCTTTGTAAGAAGGCTTCCAGGGAAGGGTTCCCAGACGAGTGGGTACTTCAAGGGAAATTTTGCAGGCAAACAGGACTTGGTCAGAACCACCTAAGATGGAATTAGCAGGATGTGGTGACTAAGGGGTCATGAAAGGGAAGGAGACAGGGGGAGTCTAAGATAATCCAGACAAAAATCTCAAACAACGATTCAAGGATGTGGAAAAGCATGATGTATCTAAGGAACTGTAAGTACAGTGGTCCCCTTTTATTCACAGGTGATCCTTCCAAGACCCCCAGTGGGTGCCTGAAACCTCAGACAGTACCGAACCCTGTATATACTAGGTCTTTCCCCTTGCATGCATACCTATGATAAAGCTTAGTTTATAAATTAGGCACAGTAAGAGATTAACAGCAACTATGAATAAAATGGAACAATTGTAACCATATACTGTAAGAAAAGCTATGCGAATATGGTCTCTGTCTCTCTCAAAATATCTCATTGTCCTTACCCTTCTCCTTCTTGCAATAATGTGAGATGCCCACATGCCCCCACGAAGAGGTGAAGTGAGGTGGGTGACAAAGCGTTAGGTTACTGACCTGATTCGTCAGAAGGAAGAGCTTCTGCCTCCTGTTGGCGTTGGCCACAGTAACCGAAACTGTGGAACGTGAGACCACGGATAAGAGGAGACCAGTAGAGTTTTGGGGTTTCTGGAACGTAGCTTTTAGAAAGGGAAGTGGTGAGAAAGAAGGCCAGGTCAAATGAAAGACCTTGAATGAAAGTTAGGCAGCCTTGAAGCCTTGGAAAGAGGCAGGACTTAAGGGATATAAAGCCTTGAATGCCAATGCAAAAGCAACGGGGGTCACTGAAATATGTTAAGAAGAGTCACATGATCTGACTTCATGTTGTTATTTCTTTGAAGACGAAGGGGGGCAGTTTCAAGAGGTATTCAAGAAAAATCTCTGGAAAGAGATGAATTTAACCAAATATTATAGTTGATTCAAGGGGAGGTTGTGAAAGCGAGGGCCCTGGGGGACTGGCTTCTGGCTCGGGTAACTGGGATGGGGTATCATGAATGCAGAGAGTGCCCTGAGGAGGCAGGAGAGTGGGCCCACCCAGAGCTCCATGGAGGTGCCCAAGGGGAGGAAGAGTACACGCTGTGACAAACGTATTTGCAAGGTGTAAGAAGTGTAGGGCTCTGTGTCTTGTGGCCTCTCTTTTCTGGCATTGAGGGGGCTGAGCCAAGTGCCAAGTGTGAGGGGACAGACAGGGACGTAGATGCTCTGAGTGCGGGGGCACCAGTCCCCTCGGTGTTGCTCCTGGCACACAGGACGGAAGGGGAGGAGGCAGACGGCTGGGCTGGCTCGGGTTGTTTGTGGGGTGGGGAGGGGCCATGCTGACTTTCTCAGAAAGGCCCCCCTCACTGTGGTCCCCGCGGCACCTGGTTCATTCCTTATCAGATCACGATGGATATTTTTCTCATCTTTTCCCCCACCAGATGGTGTGGCCCTTGAAGGTGGGCACAGTCTTTTTGCATCTCCATATTCTCTCTCCCTACCACGTGGCCCAGCATTCGCAGCTCCTTAAAGTTCTGCTGAATGATTGACTGTATTAATACAGAGGAATTTGGAGAGATAGTGGGAAGATCAGGAGGCGGTTTAACACTGAAGCAGTTCTGTGTGATTATTAAAAAAGACTGAGTGTGGTGATGAGCATGGGCTTCTGAAGTATAATAGAGGTTAAATTCAAGTGACTCTGGAGCTTATATCTGTTGTCACTCACTCCCCATTTCATGAGGCACTGAGCTGGCTTGCGATGAAGAGGAAGGCTGTGGACGAGATTCTCACAGACTTGATGCAATCAGGATAGAGTCAGTTCAGCTTATATTTATTAGACATACCACATAATAATATACAACCCACTATATCAAAGCACAGGGATATGCTGCATGTTTTAGCATCTGTTGGAAGAATTAAGGTATAAGACACTGTCTTTATTCTCCATTAACTGATAATCTCTTGGAAGCATAATGGGGCCTACCTGTGAATGAAAGGGGGGCTTCACATTCTGGTCGCCAAAAACTGACATGGCAATTGTCAGATGATTTCCCTGAGTCGTTTTAGTAGTGACTGGATTGGCCTCCTTGAGTGTGGTCAGACCTACAGGCGTGCATACTAGAGAGCTGAACATCAGGCCCAAGATTTTAGGGTTTTCATTTTGCTTACAAGACAAATGACGAAAACAATAAAATCTGACAGTGAGTTTTACTTCATTATATACTCTTGGTATTGGGAATAAGAAGCCACATGAAGAAATAAGAAGAATGAAAGGATAAGAGTGTTATGACAGGGTGGGGCAGTGGGGTGATGATGAGCATGGCCTCTGGGGACCAGCCGACAGGACTCGGCTCTCGTCTCGGAGCCTCAGCTTCTTCCCCTTCAAGGCAAGCACACTCACTAATGTCTCCCTCACAGGCTTGTGGTAAAGGCCAGAAGAGCTCCTCCTGTGCCTGGTGTGTCCCGAGAAGCATTCTGGAAAGGCAGCTAGAGATACGTGAGTGGTGAGAGTGCTGGAATGGTGGCCAGGCGGCTGGCCCTGTGCGCACGCCCGCACTCAGACGAAGGGTTACGTCTGTCAGCCTCAGAAAATGCCTTCTTGGCAAAGTGCTGCTTACACTGCCGACTGGGATTTAATGCTCGTGTAATTTGCAACCTCACCCACCCCTTTGTTTTTATTATTAATAAAAGATAATAATGACCGTGAAAATCTGGCGATACTAAGTCCCAGACCCAAACTCAGGGGCAGACCCTCGTTTGGTGCCACCGTAGTCTGTGTATTTATTTATTTATTTATTTTTAACTTTTTTAGAAGATTTTACTTATTTATTAGAGAGAGACAGAGCGAGAGAGAACACAGAGGGGAGGGCAGAGGGAGAAGCAGACTTCCCGCAGAGCAGGGAGCTGGACATAGGGCTCAACCCCAGGACCCTGAGATCAGGGCCTCTGCAGAAGGCAGACGCTTCACCGACTGAGCCACCCAGGCACCCCCCACAGTCCGTGTATTTAAAGCTCCTGGACTGTGGGGACCGGGCAGGACATGGTTGCCGTCTCTGCTGCGGCTGCTGTCTCTTAGTCGGTGATTTCCTTTTATGGTTGTCTGTATGAATGAGCAAAGCCTTAGTCCTATCATGGCATAAAATGTGTTCTTTCTCTTCCTACGAAGGACCCACTGAGTTTTTGTTCTGGCCAAATTTGACCCGAGTAGTGTGGCAATAACCTCAGTTTTTAGGAAGCTCACTTTGGAAATTGTGTTGGTATCAAACATGGAGAATCATGCAGATAGGCTTACAGATTAAGTTTATTATAATGAAGAGTGTTCTCATCTGGTTAAAATTATTGTTTTTATGCTGGTACTTTAAGATACAATTGCAGATACAATTTTACGCCTAATATATTGTTTATTATTTTAGTTTACTACTTAAATTAATGCCATTATGTTTACATAAGCCCACATCTCCGCCTCTCCAAACCCTGTTTTTGTAAGGCTTGTGCTGGAGGTTTTTTAGAGCAAATTATAACCTAAGGCTGTCTTTATGATGCTGCCATCTCAAACCCTTTGGGGAATTAGGTAAGGCATACATAAATAAATAAGTACACGCTGTCACACATCCAAATAAAAATATGAAATATTCAATTTAAAAATGAGTATTTTATCTTTACGGTGCCAAAATACCCAGATTTTTGGCTGTCTTTGAATACGGGTGGGCGTTGTGAGTCAACTAGATAGAGCCTGAGCTGGCTTAGTATCTCTCCCTTTTATCTGGATTTGGAAAAGAATCCAGAGCTGTGTTTTTTTTTTTTTTTTTTTTAAGATTTTATTATTTATTTGTGAGAGAGAGAGGGATAGAACAGAAGCAGGGGGAGCAGCAGAGAAAGACGGAGAAGCAGGCTCCCCGCTGAGCAGGGAGCCCGATGCAGGGCTTGACCCCAGGACCCTGGGATCATGACCTGAGCTGAAGGCAGACGCTTAACCGACTGAGCCACCCAGGCACCCCTCAGAGCTGTGTTCTGCAAGCAGCACCTTGAGTATGGTCTTAACTGCACCCTGTTGGTTCTTCTGCCCAGTGATTTTTCTCTACTCCAGGGTTTCCAGTAATTTCTCTCTCCAGAAATTTGTTCTCTGGCCTACAAAGACCATGAGGGGGTCCTGGAGGCCCAGAGATTCTTACTTGTCTCTTTTGGCTGGGTTGGTGGAAGGCTAAGCCCCTGGTCATTTTTCTCTCACCATGGATATAGGCAAATGTCCCTTGCATTTCAAATTAAAATACTTAAACACATAAGACAGATTCAGCATCTCCGATTTCTTTTAGAATGGGAACAGTTTGGGTAACAGTTATGAAATCAAAAGATGGTTTAGAATGTTCAGGATGGCCGTCAAAATAATAGCTACCATCTAGTGAGTGCTTTCTGGGATTTGCTTTTTCCATGCATCGTGTTTTCTAGCATTTTCCCTCTGAGATAATGAAGACTAATTAATCCCAGTTTAATATGATAAAACTGAGTCTCAGAAAGGTTAAATTATTTGTCCAAGATCACACAGCTGAAGAATGGTAGGGTCAAACGTCTGTCTGATTGCAAGTCTGCTTTCTTTCCTATTATTTATTACTATGTTCTGATAGAATCTTGACATGTTTGCAAATATGAGATCTAGTCCTACTGGAGGTTATTTACCCATGAGAGTTTACAGAGTGTTTCTTCTGTAAGCCCTTTTGTTAAAAAAAAAAGTGCTGTCTTTTTCTCCTATGAGGGTTTCCAATATGTTCTCTGAAGAAGTAACATCCCACCTGCCTGAGAATCACCTCTATCCATCACCCTCAGGGAAGATTTTGTCAACCTTTGCTCTCTTCACATTATGTTGCCGAAAATAAGTTTCCCAAAATATAAAAAGCTATATATGTTATAGCTTTTTGAAATCACACATAATTTCCCATTCTACATAGAATTTTGATAAGCCTCTCTTGCCTACTCACAATTCATATTAATTGCGACATATAAAGTATATTATTCATAATGGAAGATAACAGATAATATGAGATGAAAAGTTCCTTCTCCCTCATATGAGCATTGCATAGAGAAGATTTTGGTTCGGAGCCCTAAAACCCAGCCAGTTATCTTTCAAAGTGACAAAGGGAGTGGAAATCAGTAGGTTTGCATCCAGCATCACTAGCAGAAAAGCAAAGCATGTGTTCTTTTTATGGTGAATTCAAGGCTACATGGTAGCATCTGTACCACGTCATTTGAGGGACCACCAAAAGGTTGTTTGGGACAGAGTCTCTGTGCAACTCTTGTGGGGTACCACTCAATTTATGTTGTGCAGTGCAGAATGTCTACACCTGTATATAGCGGTCCTGCTTGCACTTACCTTAGCTCCAGCTCAGGGCTCTGAGAGCTTCTGTCCCTTATGATGAGGATACTGAGGGTGTTTGTTTCCATATATGTGAGATAATAGAAAATATATATATTGACCTCTGCCCCCGCTTCCTGGCACAGAGCTCTAAAACCCCTGTTATTTCCTAAGTGATAAGAGCACTAGGCACACCTTCTGTTCTTTGCTCTTTGACGCTAATTCCTGACACAGAGCCCCTAAATCCCTTAGCATTTCCTGGGGGATAGGACTGTCTTTTGTTCTAATGAGGCAACTCTGGGTGGGATCTTGGATGGCTCCTGGGTGGGGGCAGGTCACCAGAGAGGCCAAGCCATGATTAGAAGCTTGGAATTTTCAGCCCTACCCATTCTCCAGAGAGGGGAGAAAGGAGTTAGTCATTGATCATACCCTACATGAGGAAGCCTCCGTGAAATCTGAATGGTATGGGGTTTTAGGAGTTTCCAGGTTGGTGAACACATCCATGTAGCAGGAGGATGGTGTACCCCAACTCCACAGGGACAGAAACTCTTGCATTTTGCCTGCCCAGCAGACCCTGCCCTACGTTTCTCTTCATCTGGCTGCTCGTCTGTAACCTTTAGCATGCCTTTTAATAAACTGGTAAACTTAAGTGAGTGTTTCCCTGAGTTCTGTCAGGTGCTCTAGTAAATTACTGGAACTCACGGCGGGGGTTGTGGGAATCTCTTATTTGTAGCCAAGCGGACAGAGTTGCAGGGAATCTGGGGACCTACTATTTGCAATTGGCACCTGAAGTGGGCCTGAGCCCTTAACCTGTGGGATCTGATAGTATCTCAAGGCATTTAGTGTCAGAACTGAGTTAAATTGTAGGACACCCTGGTGGCACAAAGTTGCTTGGCGACGTGCCCCAGACATGGTGTCAAGGCGCTCTAAGTGTATGGTGGTCGTATGAGAGTAAAGGAGAAACACAAGAGGGAAAATGGGCTTTTTTTTCCCCCCAACACAGTATGAATGTATTCTCTTGGAGGGATAGCCCACTAACTTATTAGTAACTGTTATCCTCGAGCAAAATCCTGAATCATGGAAGTTGGGGACAAGTTAATTTTGCTTCTGAAGGAGCTAAAATCAAGCTGAGAAGTGCAGATCTAAATCTGGCCTCAGGTTGAAAGAGCTTGGGGAGACGAAGGATAACACGGATCAAGCAACAGATGGGAGAAGTCAGAGGAGGGAGAAGGACATACTTTAGTTTGCTAGAATCAGACTTCCTTCTTTCAGAATTTGGCCTGGGTCCTGTGAGCCAGCCATGTCCAGCCTGTTCTTCTCTACTCTTTCCAGAGGACTGTACCTCATTAGAGTTCTTCTGATGGAATGTTAATATGGTTAGAAGTTTTATAAACTGGAAAGGGAAAGGCTCTTGGGCTTTAGAAATACACGAAATGGAAATTATTCAAATATTTCTGGGGTACCCACCAAGTGACATAACTGAAAGTGACAGAGTCCCAGATCAGTGAGACCGCACACGTTGAGGTGTTTTTATATTTTATGTGATGCATCTTGATAGAATCATTAAGGTTTGGTGTAAAAAGTAGCTTCAGTGGTCTGGATGTCAGAACATTTCCAAAGCAGAATAAAGAGACGAAAGGTCAACTTTTTCAAAGTATAAATGGAATTATTATCAAAAGCAATTAATACCGATTGAAAGGGTCTTGCCAAAGGCAGGCAGACAAAAAGGCTACACCAGCTGTTTTGTAAGCCAAAGAAATAGCAGGAGTCCAGTGTGCCCGCTGATGAGAACTGAAGCCATCTACTCCAGTGCAGCCTACAGTCCACATTAGCCTCAGTTTGATATTTCATTGTATTCATTAGCATAACTTCACTATTCTGGGATACCCTTTCCCAGGCACATAATACGTTTGTCCACTATAGGAACAATTTACAGGACTTGGCAGTTCTTCTACAGAAAGTATAGTTTTCATACCAAGTTTAAAACTTTTGCCTAAAACTCCTCTCCTTGTGTTACCCATTAACCCTAAACATCACGAGCTTTAGGCAATCATCCCGCATCTCCTTTTGCCGCTCCCTCCAAGAAAGACCTACCTTAAGCCTGATGGGATCCAGAATATACCACTGTAGAGAGTTTTGTTTTGTTTTGTTTTTCCTGAACTCTCCTTATCTGTCTAAAAGCAGAGCCTCCCCAAATAATTCAACTGTCATAAATCCCTTCCCTGGGAGTTTTGCAACTAAGAGATTGACTCTTATCACTGGACACAAGAAATCAGAAATTGGTGCTAGTATAAGAAATCACCTAGATAGACAGTCACAAAACTATCATATCTCACATCTGTTCCCCTAAGGGCTCATTTTTCTCTCCTAATAGATATTTGTTTGCCTGTAAGCACCTTTTCTCTCCTTCCTTGTCCCCTATTAAGATGGTTATATAAGCCCCAAATTCTAATCACCTTTTGAAGTCCAAATTTTTTTGAACTCCTACATACTTATGTGAATAAAAATCTGTCTTTTTACTCGCTAATCTATCTTTTATCAGTTTAATTTGCATACCTCTATTTCTAAACTGAAGAGCATAGAGAAGTTTTTCCTCCCTGACAAAACCAAACTCAAAAATCTCAGGAAAATCCAACCTTGTCTCTCCCACTCCAAGAAGCTATCGAAGATCTGTGGCGGTGGTGTTCTCTCTCCCCAGCAATAAACTCAGCTTTGTCCTTTTAACATGGTATTGGTGATATCTGGAGAACTAGCACTTGACTCTGCATTTCAGAAAGTGGTGAGAGACCTCTTCTTATATAACAGAAAGACTTCTACTCAGTTGGAATATTACTCTTCCACTGAAAATCACAGAGAAATTTCTTTTTGTCAGAAGACAAGTCTGAAAAATATTTGAAACAGATTTGTTCCAGAAATAAAAAAGGTTCATTTGTGATATGTGAAAACTGTTGGAAGTTGAGTGCATTGGCAGAAAGGGATAGAATTTTTCATTAAATCTCAAATAGAGATGGAGTGCTGTGATTTGATTTGCAAGGCACTGAATGTCCCACAAGTTATTAATTCTGCACTTAAACAATTAGTTTGAAGACAGGGAAGAGCTCATCCTTCACAAACTCGGATCACAACATATTGCCTGAATTCAATTCATAAAACACTTGTGGCTATAGCAGAGTTCATTCAATAATTTGCCATAGCTCAACCGTCACTTAATTGGCTCCCCTGAATGCTAATACAGTGACAGATTACAGAGGCAGCTTGTGCATAATGCGAGGGTCCTGCCCCTGTCCCTTCCAAAGGGCTCCTGAGCGCTCAGTGAAAGTTAAAGGGCAAGTCTTCAGGAACAGATGTGCATCTTGGTTTCCTGGAAACTAGTCACAAGGCAGTACAATCTTCTTCCATTCTGTGACAATAATTTGTAGAACATTTTTCTGCCTTTTAGATTGAGTTAAAATGATAGCCCAGATTCTGTTCTTCTCTGTAATAATAGGACTGTTATTTCAACAGGCAGCCAAGAAGGTCAGACCACTTCCAGAGCCACTGATTGGTGATTCCATCGGAGGAACAGTACAATTAAAATAATTGGTATTTTTCCATTATAATGAAAATTGGTTATCTAGAAGAAAACAGACTGATTTTTCAACTCTGAGGACTCTTTCAAAGGGTTCATACAGAAAATATGTAAAGAACATGGTGTTGGTAGTCTTAGATTTACAGAAATGTATAGAGCAAGTAACACATTAGATCACAAGACAAACTAATTAACAAGAAACATGTAAAGAACTAATGTTATGTTTTGGAACGGCATGATTACAGTATCATTTGGAAGAGCCAGGTCAACTCCACTAGGCATGCTCAAATTATTTTATAAAAATGATTTTGAAATCTTCCAAGAATTTTAAATGGCATAAGTTTTATTAACTTCACTCACAGATATAATAAAGACAATACACACAATGTTAAGAGCAGTTATGTGGCAAGAAATGATATAATACAGATAAGGAAAATGAAATTATGGCCTTGTAAGATTTGATCTCAGGTACCTTGGAGAATTGGCACTAGGACTGGTTATCAGGCCTAAGAAATGATGAAATTGCTCTTAAGGGGTTGTCCTTGCATGGAAACCAAAATGACATCAAGCTTCAATAATTCAATTATAGGGAAGGCTGAATATGATGGGTTTGTTTCCAATAGAGCACAAGAGAGTTCTGGTTGGTGTCTTAATTGCTGTTTTAAAATAATGAAAAGAATGAAAAAAAATTTCAAACAGCCTCTTCATATTTGTCCAAAAAGCAAAGTCAAATGTAAGTATTTGACAGTTGACACAAAGGATGCTTTGTTTGGGAAAACATCAAAAGGTAGCCTATTAAGAGCTGGAATAATACCAAGGAACCTCAAAAAAAGAAAAAGAAAGCATGAGAAATAAATAGGCAGACATGAACAGAGACCAGATAGCACCAAGGTGTGCTGGACACAATGGCTCTTTTCTTCGCCCAGGACATTTGAGATTCTAATGAGGGGAACAACTCAATCCTGCTCACACCATGGCCCAGCCAGGGATGTGACTTTCAAGGAGAATGTGCAATGACAGGACATCTTTTGCAAATAAGTCCAAGGGGCAGTCAATTTGACTCTTGCCGAAATTCCCAAGATCCCACTGTGAGGCCCGTTTCTGGGCAGGACAACCTGAGTCTTCTGTACTTGGTGTTAACTTTAATGCCCCTCCCCCAACTCCCGGCTATTTTAGTTGACTGAAAGAAGGAAAACAGTCTTGAAGGCATGTTTCCCAAAGCCATATTGTTAGAAGGCTTAGGCATTGTCTCCCCAATTAAAGACATCTGGACTGATTCGATTTTAGATTGAATTTGACTAAATTGTTTAAATGTCAAGCAGATACAGCTCAAGCGTGTCCTTGGAAACACGGCATCTTCTAAGCTGCCGCTCTACCCTCTGTCTGTGAATAGAGTGGGGGAGGGGTGGGGGAGGGGAGCCCATTCTGTTCAACAGCTCCTCCTTGAGTTCACACAGTGTGTTTGGTTCGGTGGCACAGACCACTGTAGAAGCATGATGCCTATTTTCAAGAAGTTTATCAACAGGGTAGAGTTAGCACTACTTGACTCTTCCGAGGCGTCTCTTGTCAGGCAAGGGGTTGGGTGGTTCATTTCAGGAATTTACCAACAAGATCTATTACCCCTTCAATGGCAAGTATCGACGGTTTGTGCCATAAGATCCTTTGAGTTCTTGATCTTGAAATGTTCATTTCATGATTTTCACTAATTCTGGACTGTTGTGTTGTGGTCTTTCCCGCTTCTTCTCAAGGACCAGCTTTGAAAAAAGCATTCTAAACCAAACTTCAGATTCTCAGTAACATCCAATCTTGCCCTTTTCCTTCCCAAACCCTATCAGATAGAGCCCTTCAAAGGTGGTGTTCTTCCTCACCTCAGTAAACAATGAACTCAGCTTTGTCTCTTCACGACGTGCATTAGCAGCTGGAGATGTGCGCACAAATAAATGACAGGTAAGTGGCAGAACGGGTAATGCCACCCCAGCTTTATAATTGACCGTAATGCCGACTCTTTGAACAGCTGTGTAGACTGCTTCTCCGAGTGGTGCTGGGACAGAAGACTTCTGGTTGAGATTTGAACCAAAGTAAAACTTTGTGACCGAAAAGCAAACTCAAAACCCCTGGAGTCAACCAACACCTGAAAGTTATTCCACACAGGCAATTTTCTGTTGCATTAGACACAAGTCTATGTGATTATGTAACAGAAAATCGACTCTGCGAAATAACTGTAATTGTACCATCTGACAAGTCAACTACATGAGAGAATAGCAAATTCCTTTTAAATGAATACCTTGTAAAGGAATAGAGGAAAGAACTAGATACATATAGGTCCCACTTCTAGGTTTTGCTGACAAATACCCTTTGTCAATATTCTCTTACCAGCTGTTCATTTTAAAAAGGCATCACTGTTCTTTTTGTTTGTATCCTGTTCTCTGTCTCATACAATTACAGAGTAAATTAAGTTGGGTACCACAGTATACACTATGTTATTCACTTTAATGTAAGCTGTAGTTAGGTTTCTATGAAATTTCTATTGTAACTCCAAGTCTCACTCTATTGAAACTTTTCAAAACATTATCTTTTGGGGTTAAAATTTTCCTTGCTTCTTTTGAGGCCAGAATTTTTTTTTTTTCTTTTTGGAACATAAGAAGATTGCCTGCAGCTGCTTCTGAGTTATTGGTGAATTAAATCAAAAAGGCTATTTCCATTGTAAAATACTTTATTTTATAATCTCTGCAAAGCTCAACAAATAAAAGTTATCCCAAGAAACCCTCATAACACTTAAAATCATGTAAAAGGCAAATTTCTTACTATTTTCTGATTATTTTGGTTTCTAGGTAAAAGAAAACAGAACAACTCTACCACATTAAGATAACAAAGCAAATGACTAAATCAGTAAATTCAAACACTTAGCCTATGTAAAAGGTAGCTTTCTTCACTTATTTACAAATATTGACTAAACACCTACTTTGTGCCAAATGCCATGCATCACTCACATTTAATCTCCTCCAGTAAACTCGTGGACTAGACACTGTTTTGCAGATGAAAATATCAAAGCATAAAGTGACATACATTAGAAAAATAGCTAGGTACAATGAACATTTTTGGTACATTAATGTAAACTAATTTTATTCTTTTAATGAACATTTATTGAGCACCTACTATGCCATTGGGACTCCAAAGGTGAGGGAGACAGACATGGTTTTTGCCCTCCTAGACTTTACAAGCATTTCAACTGTAAGGGTCCAAGTATCTATAAGTCGAAAAAAATATATGATGTATCTAATTCTATGCTTGGTTCTACGAAAGATAAAATCTTATTGGGACAGGTCAGGGGACAGGACACATAACATGGTACCACGAAAGAACAGCTAACATTGTGTAGGGCATGGTAATTATAATCTGTACAAAAACCCACATTCCAAATATCTTGAAATAGCAGAATTGGAAAAACATGATTGTAAAAAGGCTGTGCAGACCTAGGAATCAGTGCATTAATTTTAGAGCTAAAACCAGTTATAGAGGTAGATAGGCTAGCGCTGTGATTTTCAAACTCTACTTGTGGATGTCCATACATGCCCTGCTAGGTGTCTCACATGATGAGGGAGGAAACATAGATGAGGGAAAGAAAACAGGGACCAATGGAAGAAAGATCTGTTCTCCATTTCTTTTCTTTTAAAGATTTTATTTACTTATTTGAGAGAGAGAGAGCATGAGCGGGGGAAGGCGCAGAGGTAGAGGGAGAAGCAGGCTTCCTTCTGAGCAGGAAACCTGACATGGGGCTCCATCCCAGGACCCCAGGATCATGACCTGAGCCAAAGGCAGACATTACCTGACTGAGCCACCCAGGCACCCCTCTGTTCTCCATTTCAATAAAAACATTTCTATTATGTGTTTTATATACCGATTTTTAATATTATTGGAAGAAGGAATTATACTGCTAAAAAAAAAAACATCATTTTAAAAATAATTTATCTGGTCCAAATACCTTCTATGCAAATCTTCATATCTATGATCTCATTTCCTTCTGTTTTAAGTTGAATACAAAAATGGGAATAATTAGACTTTAGTGAATGGTCAAGACAAGAATTTCAGATATGATCATAATTAATGCAAATTGTCATCTGAGAGATCTTACTCAAGAATTAATTTCAATATTGAAGTAGCCAAGAAGATCATACAGTTCAGGAGCCATGGATTTATTCATTTCATTCACAAGGAATTTCAAATTAGAGATGGAACTACAAGATAAAACTTCATTCCAGGGAAGACACTGGAAGAAACTCCTCACTACAAAGGAAAGCCTCTCATACCTGTGAATCATGGACCCAGGATAATCATCTGTTTTGTCCAAAAGCATCAAAGGAAACCAAGCAGATCACCTTTCTTCATTTTCCAGAGAAAATCATCCACCATGTGAATTGAAGCCATTCTGGATCAGAAGCCCTTCTACTGTCAGATAAAAAGATGTTATCAAACCCATGTATAGAATATCCAGGACCAAGCAACAATTTATCAAGATTAGAGAAGTTCTTTAATCATCTAAGCCCAGATGTTTAGAAGAAACCACTCTTCAAGAGAGACTGGCCTTTCTTGCAATAAGAAGACTGTTTTTTCCTATAGCACTTTACAGCTTTGGAAATGACCACTAACCCTTAATCAATTCACACATCTAAACCCACATCCAAGCCTATGACTCATGGGAACCTATAAAGCTAGTTATGTGTAAACGGGCTCTATGTCAGATTTTGACCATCCAAGTTGGTCAGGAGTAAGATAAGAACTCAGGGCAGAACGAAGTCTTCATCATTGCCTGTATCCCTCGTGTCAAGTACTTATTAGAAAATAAATATTCGTTGGATGAATTAATGGACACACAAGAGTATTACCCAGCAAGTACACAAGAAGATTGTGGGGGTAGTGGAGCAGAATAGACAATGAAGGGAACAGAAGCTCATACAATGCAGTAATGAGACAAAGCTCATCTCCTATGGGGAGTCTCTCATACACTATACTGTGAGGGGAAAAGCCATAAATGGCTTCCTGATCATAGCCAATCCGGGTCAGAGGACTTACAGAGCTATTGTAGTGCAGCAAGTCCCTGCATTACCAAATTGATCCCCAAAATGAAATTCTCTGTTCGGGGCAACTTGAGTGACATAAATTCTCACCCGATTCTAGTGGTGATTTATAAAGTTGTTTTTATCCAAGGATAGGATCCAGGTCACATATGGTTTAACCACCTGTACTTGGATTTGGTAAAGCAATATGAAAATAGACTAACACTTGTAAGAAATTGGGCCCCACAGCTGTGTAGGTAGGCTCTCATTTACGTGAGGGGAACAAAGGGGTACTAAGAGGATCCCTTTATGAAAAAATGTCTCCCCCATCTTCTGTCACATATATTCTGAAAGTTCATCATGGAATAGTGTAGTGAAGTCAAATGAACATTGGATTTGGCATCAGCCCTAAGTCCAAATCCCAGATTTGCCACTTATGAGCTGTGTGACCTTGGACAAATTCCTTACCTCTCTAAACCTTAACCTGGAACATTTAAGAATAATTCCTAGTTAGTAGTGTAGGAGTCCAGGGCGGGCTGCCCCAGGATGGGCCACTTTGGCACAAAGATTATTTTGAGCTTTAGCTCAAAAACCAGTGGATGGTAACCCGAAACCAGTGGATGCAGGAAAAGCTCTCTGCTTAACCCTCAACTGCCTAAATTTACTTTGGAAAGGAGAGCCTGTACCAGGAAAAGACCTATTAACAGAGACTCCCCTGTACCTAAGAAACTTGTCTGCATAATAGGGCAAGCTCTGTTTTTCAAACATCTCCTTTCACCTTCCTGCTAATGGCCTTCCTCCCCTGTGTGTCCTCAGACCCTACCCCTCTCCTTAGCTCCTGGGCCTCATTGTCTTTGGAATCTTGTCTGTGTGGACTCTCCATATGTACATCCACCTGTTAAATGTGATTTTCTCCCATTAATCTGTCTCATATCAATTTGATTCTAAGTCCAGCTAGAAGGATGAATGGACAGAAGAAGGTCTTCCTCCCTGACAGTAGGGTTATTATGAAATTTAAGGGAGACAGTATGTGGAGTTTCTGACCTATGGTGGCCTCTCAACACATATTGTTATTGTTGTTATTAATTTATTGCCTTGAGCTTTGATGACCATTTTTTCCACAAAGGTCATATTAAAAGGTTTAAGAGAGGTCAGTGTTTGAGCCTTGATTAACACCTTGGTCAGGATTAGTCGTTAGTAACTAACCAGCTGTGGGGACTAGGAGCACTTCTGTTTTCTGATGATGGATTTCCCCCTCTCAATTTCTTCAACTTTCCAGGAGCCAGTCCCTTCTCTGGGCAAATTTGTCTCCTTCCAGGCAGCAAGGAACTGCACGGATTACAGGAGAAACCGCTGCCTATGGCTCTCGAGCTGCCTTTCCTTCTGTTCAGTGTGTTCCTGTGAGAATGTGGCCATTGGGTTAGCACGTGTATCTCTGGGGCCGTTCTAGTTCATGAGGATCCTTTAAATGTGAGTGGACCCCCTAGGCCAGACATTCCACTTCCGCTTCGGTATTTATAAAACCTAATGGAAATTCTTATCAATCTCACCGTGTTTCTAGGGGAATTCGAGTACACAAAGCCTTTTAAAGTCTTTGTTAATAATATGGAATAAATAAAAATAGTCCTATGTTTCCATTGGACTAATCACAGGAAAAGCCTGTTTTGCTCTTTATTCCTCTAATACCAAAATCTTATCAAGACTTCCTCTTCTGTAAGGTTGGGCCATAAACTCTGGAAGTCACCTCAGGAGCCATGCCAGCTCTTTAAGACTATAAGCATGTTCCAAGAGCACATTTCCCAATAACACTGCTCTGTAGAAATCATAGTTGATAGGACTCCTGAAAATGTTGGTCAGAATGCTTCTACAGTTTTCATGTGATGTGTTTGCTAACTTGGATGCCAACTCAGGAATCTTCTGCTAAGAGTTAAAAACAAAATAGAGTCAAGGGCCACACAACAGTGATTTTGCTTACATGTTCTACATCAGATAAAACATTGCTGTAATGAAATAAATACCAATTTTCATGCATGGACTCTGCCCAAAACATTTTGGTTCTATTTTGAGAAATGTTTCAAGTATGGTCCAATCATTATACATAAGGAGAAGGTAAAATCTTTTCTTACCTTAGTGTCTTAAATATGATTTGTAGCCTTACGTTATGCAAAAATAATGTAAAACAGATAATCTTAAAATGAAAATATTTTGAATAGCTATTAGAGAATGGGATTTGAGGAAATGTGTCTAAATAACATCCCAGACGAGCCATAGCTTTTCTTATTTTTTAAGTTGATAAAAGCAAATGACATTTACAGAATTCCTTAGAAATGATATAAAAAAAATAAACAGCCTACCCTTTAACTGAACTTTGAAAATGTGGTAAATGAAAAGTATTTCAATAAGGCAGTTCTCTAGAACATTTTCAGTTGCTGGTTTGATTTTTGCATGTGCACTTTTATTATGCATTGTGAACCATATGAGAATATGAATAAATTTATGAATATCTTCATTTTAACGGTTTTTATATCTGTTTATATTTTCACCTGAAAATTGCTTTACTAAGAATGATTGTGATTAATTGAGACTGGAAGTAAAAATGACCACGTGGTTATCTAGATTCTGTTTCATCATTGTATTGTATAAATATTCATTATTTCATTATAGGCTTATCAAGAGTAATGATGTGTCATTTTATCATATGTAGTTTTTTTAAAACTTCTACTTGATTTCAGACATGATCTTTTCTACAAGGCTCTTCTTTGAGCAGGTGTTTATTTAAGTGGGCTTCATTTTTGTTTTTTGGTTTTTGTGAGGTTTTTTGCATGAAATTAAATGGCCAAAGCAATAGACTCTAAAAATGTTTGGCCTCAACATCCTAGCTATTTTAATTATATCTTTTAAGTAGGTTTAAATACAGTTAACTCACATTTAACCCAAACAAATCTTTGAAGAATAAACATTAACCCAAACTACAGATATCCCCCACCAATTGCTACTGGAAATTGAAATCCTCTCAAAACACAAATATGGTATAAGCATGTGAATAAAGAAACAACACTTTCCATTATTTGTGTGTGTGGGGGGGAGAGGGGCTATTTGTTTTAACAGTAATGCTTAGCCATAATCTCCTTCTCTGGATAGTTTACTGACACTGGTATTTTCCTACATTTATTTTAAAAGGATTTTAAAAAAGATTCTTTGTTTTGGTCTTACATATTCACATAGCCTAACTACAACGTATCTTGAACCATGTCATAGTGATGTCTTTACAACATTCCGCAGTAAAATAAGAAGTTCAGAATATTTGATTAATCCTTGTGGATTTTCATAATCCATTTTCTCTCCTGTGTGTGCTCCTGGAGTCTGCAAATCCTTTTACTAATCCATTCATTAGGCTTGCTTATAAATACGAAACTTGGGTCTCAGAGAGGTCTGATTATTCTGGAAGGTAATTGGTATTTGCCTCTTGACCTGAGAAATAAACTTAATTTTTGCAGTGGATGACCTGTACCTCCTTAATCTCAAGCTAGATGCCTCCTAAGAATTTGCTTGGCCTGTTTTTGAGAAATAAATCCACTTAAAAGTTGATCTGTATCTCAAAGTGGAAGAGAACCAGAGGGTCAATCACAATACCATTTGTCACGTTATGGAAATACTCCTGAATCTCTACGATGATCTTGAAGAGCCAACAGGCAGCCGCTAGTCATATGGAGCCTGACGCTAGGCCCTTCAAGGCTGCTCTGAAGGAAGGCTTTGCCACTGGTATGGACATGAGAGAATTAGAATCAGGCCCCTTATAAATCACAATGTCATAAAAGTTGCACAAACAAGTACATCTCCTATGTGCTGAGAAAGAAACTACAATTACACACTTTATGTGCATTCAGTCTAGGAATCTGTAGTTCATGTGAAAAAAAGAATATGGAAGGGGCTATTGTTAGCTTTTAGGAAGGAAGTTTCAGGAATATCTCGCTTGTTGCTGCTTATTTTGATTCTCATTGTTTTCAGGCAGGTGTCTGGCCCCTTCTTGCCAGGCAGCCTGGCGTTTTGTCTTATTTTTTACTGGGAAACACATTTTAACATCTGCAAGTCATTTGTAACTCAGCGATCAGCATCAGGTTTTCATGTATCTTCTGCCATTATTTAACCCATGACAAATACATTGATTTACCATGACAAACTTCCACAAAGTTTCTCCCTTTGGCAGTGAGTTACAACAAGTTCTACGAACAAAATGCATTCTTCCGGCTCTCAGCTTAAGCAGGTGGAAAAGCCGTTCTCCATTTTGCTGTCGCATGTAATACTGCTAAAGTTGGGACCCAAAGAGTATTTAACAGGAATAGCCACCACAGATTTGCCTAATTAGAGAAATCATTTTTTAATGATCTTTAATTTAAAGTTTATTATCTTTCACTATCCTGTAAAAAACAAACATGAAACTTTGGGTTTTTAAAACTGTAATAATTTATAAAATTTCTCTCCGGAGTGTGTCTCATCAACTTTGTGGTTTTGGGCTCAGAATAAACTAAGCAAGTGAGGGGAATGGTAGAATAAGGAAATGCCTCTTTCAAGCCAGCCCATGGGGGAGAGTAAACATGGTCTCTCCGTACAACCTGCATCCAAGTGCATCATGGTTTGCAATATAGTTAAAAGTCACAGCAGATGAGAAAAAGGGAAATGGAAAATAGTATAAGAGGAGGACAGCACTGACATGTAGGTAACGATAGTTGAAGCAAAACCAAAAAGGCAAGAAAAGCACTGTGAGGCTTTTAGGGGAAGAAACCAAGAAGGTTCAAGTACAGATGACCCTCAAATAATGTGGGTTTGAACTGTGCGGGCTCACTTAGACCCAGATTTTCTTTTTTCTTTTTTGATAAATACAGTACGGTCCTGTAAATGTGTTTTCTTTTCCTTATGATTTTCTTAATAACATTTTCTTTTTTCTTACTTACTTTATTGTAAAAATACAGGATATAAGACATATAACATACAAAATGTGTGTTAATCAATTGCTTATGTTATCAGTCAGGCTTCTGGTCAACAGTAGGATATTAGTGGGTTAAGTTTTTGGAGAGTTCAAAGTTATACCATAGATTTTTGACTGTGGTGGGAGGTCAGCACCCTAAATCCCTGCATGGCTCAAGAATCAACTGTATTAGAGGTGATATGTCTTATCATACAGGGTCTTGAAAAGGTCAAACAGGGGCGCCTGGGTGGCTCAGTAGGTTAAGCGTCTGCCTTCGGCTCAGGTCATGGTCCCAGGGTCCTGGGATCGAGTCTGGCATCGGGCTCCCCGCTCTGCGGAAAGCCGGCTTCCCCCTCTCCCTCTGCCTCTCCCCTTGCTTGTGCTCTCTCACTCTCTCTGTCTGTCAAATAAATAAATAAATAAAAATATTTTTAAAAAAATAGGGTTTGAAAAAGTCAAACATTAAGAGGTAAGAAAAACAAAACAAAACAAAGGGATGGAGAGAACACTTGAATCAGACAAGAGGCAACAGGATGTTGATGATCGACATGGGCATTCCTTAGGTGAAGATGTAAGCCCAGAAGCACAAGTTCTTATTTAGTTCAATTTATATATTTAAGTAGCACCTCTGGTATGCCCCCAAGGACTTTATTTTTTGCTTAATGATTTCCTTCATTGATTTTAGGGCCACTAACCTGGATTAACGTGCGCAACTTCCTTCATCTCCCTTTTCATTTGGCTTTAGATGGAAAAAGGGAAAGAAAGGACTGTAAAAAGGAGGTTCCAAGCCAGTTGAACACAGATAATTAGTATCCTTTGAAGACTCCCGTGAAAAGTATATATTTAGGCCTACAGCTCACCAACATAATCTCTTGAATGCTCGACTACACTCTAACTGAATTTACTGTATGTCGAAAGAGTATGATTAATATCTTACCTCAATTTTTGTGGTCATCTTAACTACAGATAAACACAGTCCCCCTGCTGATATTAACTTTAGAGATCTTTCTTGGAGAGCTGTAAGTACACAATTTCCAAGTGCTCCGAACTAAATTGGAACTTCGCAATATTTATAATGAGAAATTATCTTATTTATTTTTAAAGGCTTTATTTATTTATATTAGAGAGTGAGCAAGTGAGAGAGAATGAGTGGGGGAGGGGCAGGGGGAGAGGGAGAAGGACAGGGAGTCTGATGCGGTGCTCAATCCTGGGTCTCCGGGATTATGACCCGAGCCTAAGGCAGATGCTGAACTGACTGAGCCACCCAGGCACCCCAAGAAATTGTCTTTTTTTAATTACTCAAAACATATAATGACAAAATGCACAATACTGTGCATGTAAAGCCCTTTTGGGGTTAAATTATAAAACTCTCCTTTCTCTGTCTCTCTCTCTCTTCTTTTTATTTATTTATTTATTTATTTATTTTTAACCTAATGTATTATTTGTTTCAGGGGTATAGGTCTGTGATTCATCAGTCTTACACAATTCACAGTGCTCACCATAGCACATGCCCTCCCCAATGTCCATCACCCAGCCACTCCATCCCTCCCATGCCCCTCCACTCCAGCAACTCTCAGTTTGTTTCCTGAGATTAAGAGTCTCTTATGGTTTGTCTCCCCCTCCAGTTTCGTCTTGTTTCATTTTTCCCTCCCTTCCCCTATGATCCTCTGTCTTGTTTCTCAAATTCCTCATATCAGTGAGATCATATAATTGTCTTTCTCTAATTGACTTACTTCACTTAGCATAATACCCTCTAGTTCCATCCATGTCGTTGCAAATGGCTAGATTTCATTTTTTTGATGGCTGCATAATATCCCAATGTATATATATACCACATCTTCTTTATCCATTCATCTGTTGATGGACATCTAGGCTCTTTCCATAGTTTGGCTATTGTGGACATTGCTGCTATAAACATTGGGGTACACGTGGCCACTGAATCACATTTGCATCTTTGGGGTAAATACCCAGTAGGGCAATTGCTGGGTCGTAGGGTAGCTCTATGTTCAACTTTTTGAGGAACCTCCATACTGTTTTCCAGAGTCGCTGCACCAGCTTGCATTCCCACCAAAAGTGTAGGAGGGTTCCCCTTTCTCCACATCCTCACCAACATCTGTCATTTCCTAACTTGTTAATTTCAGCCATTCTGAGTGGTGTGAGGTGGTATCTCATTGAGGTTTTGATTTGGATTTCCCTGATGCCAAGCAATGCTGAGCACTTTTTCATGTGTCTGTTGGCCATTTGGATGTCTTCTTTGGAAAAATGTCTGTTCATGTCTTCTGCCCATTTCTTGATTGGATTATTTGTTCTTTGGGTGTTGAGTTTAAGAAGTTCTTTATAGATTTTGGATACTAGCCCTTTATCTGATATGTCATTTGCAAATATCTTCTCCCATTCTGTCAGTTGTCTTTTGGTTTTGCCGACTGTTTCCTTTGCTGTGCAAAAGCTTTTGATCTTGATGAGGTCCCAATAGTTCATTTTTGCCCTTGCTTCCCTTGCTTTTGACAATGTTTCTAGGAAGAAGTTGCTGTGACTGAAGTCGAAGAGGTTGCTGCCTGTGTTCTCCTCAAGGATTTTGATGGACTCCTGTCTCACATTGAGGTCTTTCATCCATTTTGAGTCTATTTTTGTGTGTGGTGGAAGAGAATGGTCCAGTTTCATTCTTCTGCATATGGCTGTCCAATTTTCCCAACACCATTTGTTGAAGAGACTGTCTTTTTTCCATTGGACATTCTTTCCTGCTTTGTCGAAGATTAGTTGACCATAGAGTTGAGGGTCCATTTCTGGGTTCTCTATTCTGTTCCATTGATCTATGTGTCTGTTTTTGTGCTGGTACCATACTGTCTTGATGATGACAGCTTTGTAATAGAGCTTGAAGTCCAGAATTGTGATGCCACCAGCTTTACTTTGCTTCTTTCAACATTCCTTTGGCTATTTGCAGTCTTTTCTGGTTCCATACAAAATTTAGGATTATTTGTTCCATTTCTTTGAAAAAAGTGGATGGTATTTTGATAGGGATTGCATTAAATGTGTAGATTGCTCTAGGTAGCATAGACATTTTCACAATATTTGATCTTCCAATCCATGTGTTTCTCTCTTCTTCCCTCCCTCAGTGTCTGGGTATCTGTATCTGTATATCTATTGATCTATCTATCATCTATCTATTATTAAACCAAAGTGCCTTTTTTCCACCTAGTCAATTGAACCAGACCAATAGTATTACAAAAACTTCTGGCCAAGAAATAGTCACAGCATTGTTGTTAATAATGCCAAGTGTTCTTGCCCAAGGGAAGGAAGAATGCTTTCCAGACATAAATCTGCAGTATAGTGAAGCTGAAATTGTTCCTATTGTGTCATGATAGTACCAAATGTCAGGAGTCTGATTTCATCCATCTTGACAAAATAAAAGTACTACTTCTACTTCTTTTATATTTTTTGAAGTCATCTATTTCAGTTGGTCTGAGCTATCTCAATGGGTGTGGAAAAATCATAGAGAGACGCCATGATTTCTAAAGATCACACCTACTATTGAAAAAAATGTGGCTCTTCTCAAGCTCTTCTAATAGGATGAACAAGCGCTCTTTTGATATGTCACAGTCATTTATTGCTTCTCTGTAGTTTCTCAAAGACAGGAAGTGTGAGGATTAGGGTGGATTTGTAAACTGTATATTATGGGAATCCATTTGGTGTCTCCTATTTAAACTTGGTATAACTAATGTAACATTTTTCAATGGGTCAGAATTTAGTAGCATTAAAACATGTATGTCAAGAATTATTCTGACCATCTCTGACTTCTCAGTTCATTTCCAGTATCTCTGCTTTGATATAAGGAAAGACAGCAGATGGTGTTCACTTTTAGTGTGTGAAAATTTCTGCAACCAAACCAGTCAAGAATCTCCTCTTGATTCTGTCAAAAAGTCATTAACCAAATTTCATTCTTATCTGAGTCAGGATTCATTTATCTTTGCTTATGATTCTAGCCAAACCGAACCCTGGATTATATTGCCCAGGCTCATAGGAGGTCAAAGCTAAATTCCAATTCTTGCCCACTGATTGCTGAATGAATGATTAGGCATGAATTTACTCTGCCAAGGCACTGGGGGACAGAGAAGAAAGAAGAGCCTAAGAGGAAAAATAGAAGAAGAAATTATTATGAAACTTTCTTTCAACTTTAAGTCATCAAAAACTGATTCGGAAAGAAATATGGAGGAAATGACATAAACATTCCTTTGTAATAAAAGGTAGTGATAGGGTTTGTTAGGGCTGCCCAGAGCTGGGGAAGACCAGATGTCTTGGGATGGCTTTCCATCTTCTTCTTCCCTTATCAATTCCTTTCATCTCAAAACTCAGCAGGACCTCAGACTCATGTGCTCTTATAGCACTTTTGTATCACTATTAGTTTTTCAATTCTTACCACATGTAAACAACCCAATATGAGAGGGCTTATCTGCTCTATAAAATTATAAGCTCATTGAGTAGGAAACATACTTTGTTCAATGCTGTGTTTCCTGAAGTGCAAAGTACAGGATTCTAAATGCAAACCAATAAAAAAGAAAAAATAAAGAAGAAAAGAAAGAAAATTCCCCATTCAATGAGAATGGGGGAAACAGAGATTCAAGTTGAGAAAAGTTTCAAAAAAATCTTAAGAATTAAGATAGTATCTGAGAACATCTTTTTATTAAGATCTCCAAAGTTAAAATAAAGAGTGGTTATCAAAATCACAGCATTTCTGTCTGTACTTCTTTTAGGCCAGTTATGTATTTTCTCTGCAACATTACATATTTCTTCCCTTTTCATACATGGCTTTTTTTTTTTTTAGCTTTTTACTTTAATATAATTTTAAGCTTAATAAAATGTTATAAATATGATCCAAAGAACTTCTGTATGCCCTACACCAAGAATATCACTATTGCTTACATTTTACCCCCTTTGCCTTATCATTCACCATACCCCCCCTTCTATTTCTCAAGGAGAATCATTTCAGAGTGAGGTACAGATGTATCATGGTAACTCTTCGATATGTCGGTGTATGTTTCATAAGAACAAGGAAATTCTCTTACGTGTATACATCTCAATGTACAATACAGTGATCAAAACCAGGAAATACAACACCGGCATAATAATATTTGATTCACAGTCCATATACTAATTGCATCAATTGACCTGATAGTCACAGGACTACTTTTTCTTTAGTTGTCTTATCTCTCTAGTCTCCTTTTTCTGGAGGCATTCCTCAGCCTGTCTTTTTTTTTTTTTTTTGGTCTGTTTTTCATGACCTTGACATTGAGTACAGGCTAGTTATATTGTAAAACATCCCTCAGTGTATGTTTATCTGTTTCCTCATGAATAGATTCAAGTTATAAATTTTGGGTGGTAATACTACAGAAGTGATGTCATATCCTTCTTAGTGCATTGTATAAGGAGGCACATGATGTCTGTTGTCCCAGTGGTAGTGATGGTAACTTGGATGACCTGGCTCTGCCAATGCCGGCCAGGTTTCTCCTCACATGTAACTTTTTAGGGGTCTTAATTAGATAATATAAATTTTAAAGATATAGCTGAGGGAGTCAATAATTATGAAGGACAGCTGGAAAGATAAGTAAGTCATTTCACCCTTGTTGATGCTCTAAAATTAACACTTCTCAAGCCAGACCATAAGAAAATCATGTACCTGGACCAAGATAGGCTGGCTATGTATAGAATTGCTTTAGTTGAGGGTCGCCTGGGTGGCACAGTCAGTTAAGTGTCCGACTCTTTGTTTTAGCTCAGGTCATGGTCTCAGGGTCATGGGATCGAGCCCTGCATTTGGCTCTGTGCTCAGCACAGTCTGCTTGGGACTCTCTCTCCTTCTCCCTCTGTCTGCCCCCCCCAATAGATAAATAATAAATATATATACATATATATATATATTTAAAAAGAATTGCTTTACTTGACTGTGTTTGGTTTGTGCTTTGTATAATAAAGTATTTGTTTGGTCTTTGTCCATGGATCATGACACAGAGCATCTAAAACTCTTGGAATTTCCCATTAGATAGGAGTATCTTTGTTATTCATGACTCCCTTGGATCACACCTGAATTTATGCTAATGAGATGGTTCAGGATGAGGGCTGGTCACCAGCAAGACCAACCATGTGATTAGATGGTTGGGGCTCTGAGGCAGCCTGACCTCCAGGGAGGGAAGAGAGGCAGGAGATCAGGTTCTCCATCATACCTATGTAATAAAACCTTAAGTACAAACTTTGGACACTGAATCTCAGTAGAGCTTCCTGGTTGGTGAATACATTAATGTGCTAGATTGGTAACACTCCCAAATTCCACAGGGAAAGGACATAGCAGTTCTGCAGTCAAGACTCTCTCAGACTTTTCCCTGTGTGATTCTTCATCTGGCTGGTCCTGATTTGTGTCCTTTATAGCAAAACTGTTAATTGTAAATGCTGTGCTTTTCTGAGTTCTGTGAATTGTTCTGGTAACTTATCACACCTGAGGGAGTCATGGGACACCCCTCTCCCGGATTTGTAGTCAGTTGGACAAAAGAGCAGGTGGCCCGGGGATACCACTTGTAGCTGGCATCTGAAATGAGGGAAATCTTGTGTATTCTGCCCTTTAAGTCCAGGTGGTTAGTGCCAGAATTGCATTGTAATATAGCAATCGGTATCAGAATAGACTCATAGAAAGATGGGACATATACTTTCTAATGAAAGTTTAATCTCATAACAAAGTTTCAATTATGCATGTTCACATTTGTACATATAAAATGAATTGTGTGTATTATATATACAGATATGAATTATATATATGTGTGTGCTACAAATATAATCCATCAATGAAACGTTAAGTGGAAAAAATAAAGTTGTTACATAATAGTTTCATTTCTTTTTAGTTCCTGGGTGCAAATACTGATCCAAGGTTAGAGTAGAAATACTGAATCTTCCGTGTTTACTTTTTAACGAATTGTCATTTACTTAAGTAAAATTTACAGTTGGTCTTGGCATTTTACTCGAGGAAAGTGATGAGTGGTTGGTAGGAATTATTTTAAGGATTTTGATGGAAAACTTTGTTTAACAATGGTTTCCTTTGGCCCAAATTGTATTCATGCATGCTAGGTAATAATCTGGGTCCTACCGAATGAGAAAGCTTTCCAGTGGAGGAATGAAGTAGGCCCGTCTACACATTCCCCCCCTCCCTGCCTTAGGTCAATACGTGAGCATTTTAAAAAGTTGTTCAAAGATTTCTAGGGATGAAAAAAACTCAAAAGGTCTGAAGTTTGTTGCCATAGCTTTGAAAGGGATTATACTCAAACCATCTGAGAAAGATGTCAGTTTATAGTTCACATAAAAAGCAAAGGAAACAGTCAACAATACAAAGAGACAACCCACAGAATGGGAGAAGGTATTTGCAAATGACACTACAGATAAAGGGCTGGTATCCAAGCTCTATAAAGAACTTCTCAAACTCAACACCCAAAAAACAAACAATCAAGTCAAAAAATGGGCAGAAGATATGAAAAGACACTTCTCTGAAGAAGACATAGAAATGGCTAACAGACACATGAAAAAATGTTCATCATCATTAGCCATCAGGGAAATTCAAATCAAAACCACATTGAGATACCACCTTACACCAGTTAGAATGGCAAAAATGGACAAGGCAAGAAACAACAAATGTTGGAGAGGTTGTGGAGAAAGGGGAACCCTCTTACACTGTTGGTGGGAATGCAAGTTGGTACAGCCACTTTGGAAAACAGCGTGGAGGTTCCTCAAAAATTTAAAAATAGAGCTACCTTATGACCCAGCAATTGCACTCCTGGGTATTTACCCCAAAGACACAGATGTAGTGAAAAGAAGGGCCATAGGCACCCCAATGTTCATAGCAGCAATGTCTGCAATAGCCGATCTGTGGAAAGAGCAGAGATGCCCTTCAACAGATGAATGGATAAAGAAGATGTGGTCCATATATACAATGGAATATCACTCAGCCATCAGAAAGGATGAATACCCAACTTTTACATCAACATGGATGGGACTGGAGGAGATTATGCTAAGTGAAATAAGTCAAGCAAAGTGAATTATCATATGGTTTCACTTATTTGTGGCACATAAGGAATAGCATGGAGGACATTAGGAGAAGGAAGGGAAAAACGAAGGGGGGGAATCGGAGGGGGAGATGAACCATGAGAGACTATGGACTCTGAGAAACAAACAGGGTTTTAGAGGGGAGGGGGGAGGGGGGATTGGTTAGCCCGGGGATGGGTATTAAGGAGGGCACGTACCTCATGGAGCACTGGGTGTTATACGAAAACAATGGATCATGGATGACCACATCAAAAACTAATGATGTATTGTATGGTGACAAACATAACATAATAAAATTTAAAAATAAATAAATAAATAACATGTTATGAGAATAAGACACTAATTCATAAGAATATTGCCCAGAGAAAGATGCCACACTATTTGATGTCTTATTTTACCTACTTAAATTCAAAACTCTAATATCGCATGAATAAGAAATTATAATTGTAATTAATCTTTAATATATGTATCTTATCAGTTCATCTTATTGAATGCTTATTATTGTGTTGTTTGCATTTTAATAAATATAATTCATATACAATAAAAAAAAAAGTGCAGTGAAGTCTGGAGTTCTCCCATATCCTTGTGTGGCTCAGCTTCTGTCGCCAGCCAAGTAAACCGGAACTGCATTCTTTCCTCAGAGTTTCCCCTGGAGCATGACACCGTGAGGACAAGAGAAGCCATGGGCAGTGACACTGAGTAGGGCTGAGCTGTGAGCCCTCACTTCAGGGAGGGAGGCCTCTCTTGAACACATCCTTCCTACTGGGAGGTATTTGCTAAGACCTCTCAGGGGGCTTCCAGAGCTAGGGATGGAGCACTATCTGATTTTGTAATCGGAGTTCAGACTCTCCTCCGGGGCATTCTGGGTCTTGCTTGCTGACCCGGATATTTTTGGTGGACCAGTAGAGTAATGAATTGAACACTTTGACCTGCTATCTATCAAAACTTCTTGGTGGTATGGAATAGAGAGAATTGTCTCCAGCTGTTTGGTGGAGAAAAAGGGAGAAAATATTGAATACTTACTCTGTGCTGGGAACAGTCGTCCCATTTAATACTTACCCCAAGCTTATGAAGTGGATTTCTTCCATTCCTTTGTTTATTCATTTATTACACAAATATTTAGTGACTACATACCGAGCACTGTGCAAAGTGCTGGAACGCGGTGGTCTTTGCTTTCTCAGATCTTATAGTCTTGTGTATTTCATCATTCATATGACTTTAATCCAATTTTAATTAATTTGGAGCTTTAAAGTATTTCTGTAATAAAGTTAAAATATAAGAAGATAATAAATAAAATATGTAGAAGATAGAGTGGAAGGAGAAAAGCAAATGATCTGCCTTCATCACATTTCCACATGAAGGAAGGGAATGTGGAAAAAGGAACAAAAACCAACTTCTCTGATTTTTTTCGCTGCTCATAGTGGGCCTTGGGGTCACCTCTGTTACCTGATAATACTTGGCCTCTGAGTCTTTCCCTTAATCATACTCCAGTGAACTTTATTTCAAGATCAGCCTGTCTATCTCACAGGACTGATCTCCTTCCAGACTTCAGATGGGAAATGTCAGCCCTCTTGTCAACATCCCTAACATTTAAATTCTTGGGATACCAGAGATACTCTAAGAGAAGAGCCAGGAGTGGACTGTGTGTTCACGTTACTTTCCCAAAAGCTATTGGGCAGAGGCAAGAAGACTTCTCAGCCATTTTTAAATAGCAAAATAGGCCAATAACAAGGTGATACAAAGAAATCACTTCCTTGCTAAAGAGTTTGGTGGGCATGAATAAAATTATAATATTTACAGAAAAATTCAATTGATTGTTTTTCAATCCAAGAGCTTGAGAAAGAAATTCCTGTACTAACAGGTGACAGGGACTGACCAGGCATTCTGGGCTTTGGAGATGCTGGGCTTCTTTATCAAAAGGACATCAAATATACTAACATGACAAAGGCCACATTTGCCCAATCGAAAATGTTTAGGGATGTCCTAAATATGAGACTCTCTGAAAAGGCATTTCTGCAAAAGTCTGTCCTTCAGCCCTGCCCGAGGTGGCAGCAAGAGTGTGAGCATGACTTTCATGTTAAATGATCCTCCCGAGTCGTTATGTTTGGATGTGTGAACTTGTCCTATGATTTCGCATGCCTGAGTGCTCCTTAGCTGACTCATAAGAAATTTTCGAGGTTCTTTGCTATGTCGAAAAGAATCATCCCAAGTCTGGCCAGCATGCAGGGATGAATGCTTTGATATGCTTAGAAGGACTTACTGTAATTTGTGAAGCACTAAAATTAAACTTGGTGGCAGCCTACGGGGGCAGAAGGCTTTGTCCAACTGACAGAGAGGCTGCCCAGAGACACACAGGCAGGCAACAGGTGAAAGATGCCCTTTCAGAGCTCATATGAAAGATGTCCAGGATGAGCTCGTGGAGGGATTGAAAGGGGATGGTAGTGATCTTTGCAAGCAGTCTGGAGAGAGGGGGCTGTTTTCTCAGGAGATTGAGACCTGAAGAGACTGCTGAAGAGACACTGTCTTTGTCACCGTGAGAAGAATCTGTCTGTTGGATTTGGACTCTAGTGGCAGGGATGAAAAGGAGGCTCTGTGAAAGACATATCAGAATCAATAGGTAGGAGCTTGGCTGTGGCAGGAAACATGAAACAACCAAATTGAGACAATTTGCTGAGGAAAGTGAAATGGCCAATAATTACCTCAGATTGAGTGTGTGCCTGTGCGGGGAAAGTGAGGTTCTTAGCAGAAAGAAGCATGAGCTCTGGCCTCCCTGTGTTAGCTCTGGGCAGCTGGTGAGGCCTCCTGATGAGAAGGCCCGGGAGACAGTTGGAAAGATTGCTGCCCAGAAAGGCACAATGACTTCTTTGGATTTGTATGGCTATTGGCAACGTGGGCTCGAGTTTTCTTTTATGACTCAACATGGCTTAATGTGACCTACCGTGTGTGATCGAGACTGAGCCATGGGTGAGAAAGTGTGTAAGAGATTTGCACTCGATGACATATTTCAGCAGAGTTCCATTTGCTGAAAATAGAGTCCAAACCATGGTTTACCTGAGGCTAGCTTGTGTGTGACTCCCGGATTTCTGTTTATCAGCAGGCTGCGCTTTGGTGCACGTGGAAAAAATTGGACCCATTATTATTTGCATGTGAGCCAGAGAATGCCCATCTCACACAGGGCCACTGGTAAGTGCTGGATCATGATAATACCGGTAATTCTCACATTTCCAAGGCAAGTGTACAGAAAAGCTCCAAAAACCTACACAATGTTCTGATGAGGTAGGAAGGTGTCAGGAACTATTTCCCTATATTATCTTGAGGGGTGAAGACATAGGGTAAGTGAATTGTCGAAGATCAAACAAGAATGACAACTAGACTTCTTACCTATCTTAAAAACTGGATTTTCTCAGCCCTGATCTTGTTTTCAGTATGAATAATGTGCACTGAAACCTGTATTCTGAGACCACCTGCTCAACCCAGTCTTAGAGAGCATCTAACAGGCATTAATGGAAATAAAACCTCTTTCGGGGGCCAGAAAGATCACTTCTTAGAGGAAAATAAATCCGTAATAGGGAACATACCTTGAGGCTACTGGAGGCCTGGGGAATACAAGGTCTCTGGGTGATGTTTGAATTAGCTTGTACACACACACACATACATGCACGCACGTGCGCGTACCTACACACATCTTTTCCAAAGCTGTTTAAAAATTCATACACAGCTGTAAGAGATGGAGGTCACATGTGGAGCCCCGGGATCTCATTTCATAAGCTACCTTAAAGATCATTTGAGAGTCAATTAAAAAAAGCTTGCCATAGGACAAGGCACATCAGTGTGGAGCAAGGAGAAGAAAACAGGAAAGCCCATCACCAGACAGGCATGTGAATGTGGAAGTTGAGAGAGAAAATATGGCAAAGTGCCAGTACTTAAAAGAACAAATGATGCCTTTTAGTCCATGGAAACCTGGGGCAGCGTTAATGGTTTATGGAAAGGCCACTATGCCAGTAAGGGTTATTGTCAAAATTGGATTCAATTTAGCGGTACCACAGTAACTAAATGTTATGGTCATTTTTGAGCACAAACTTTACATAGAATCAAGACAAGATCATTATTCCAAAACCTCTTTAGAAAATAGTACTGCCTGATTAGAAAAGAAGATAGCATTTTTATTATTTTAAATTAGTCTTCAGATACAGTTTAGGCTTCTCATCTTTCCCAACTCATACCCTATCTACAATTCTATATGAATAACATATCTTGAGATCTGTATTAAGTGACTACCTGCTTGGCCCATCTCAGAAAGCCTGTCATGGACATTCAGGGTCAATACTAGTTCTTAGAAGTGACAGTAACTCACCTTTATAGGAATGTAGATCCTTAGTAAAACTGAACCTCTCCCAAGACAGCTGGTCCTCCCAGTACTCATCTGATCTCTGGGGAGAAGAAAGAAGATCTCTTGTTGTTGTAAAAATATGCCAGAGATAACAGAAATCTTGCATATATTAAAATTCCATTCCTAGAGATAAACCTTAAAACCATTCATTAGTTTTTATCTTCATGTTTTTGTCCCTTTTTGTTGCACCGTAGGCTCTTTTTGACAAAAGGGCTTCCATCATCTATAAGCCCACTATTTGAGAGCCCTTTCCGATAAAATGCCAAACAAGTGGAAGAAAAGTGAAAAATTAGATCTTCCAGAAGTTTTCAACATCGTTATTTGACACGTAATAACACAGATTCAGGCCATTTGCATTATCTTCTAATTTTATACCTCTATCCCCAGCCCCACTGGAATAGATGTTCTCCTGTGGAATCTCAGAGTTCCAAGACCCCAAAGAGATGATTTAGCCCAGAATGGCCATGTGTCACTCGGACCTCAAGAAGGTAAAGACCAGCTGCCTGGGTCTGAATTTCGGTTCCACCTCTGACTCACTGTGTGAGTGTAAACTTACTGACTTACTCTTGCTGTACCATAGTGTCTTCATCCATATGACAGGGATAATATTGGTGCCTCTCCCCTTTGGTTGTTGGGAGAGTTGAACGAGTTAGCAAGTGCATGGTACTCACTTGGAGTAGTTCACTGCAATCTCTGTCATAATTTTAAATACCATTAATGTCTCACTTAACTACTGATTTATATCGACAGCATCTATTCCAGTAATTTTCTGGAGCTCTGGAGTAGCTTTTTGGCCTATGGCTCGCTTTATTTTCCTTAGGAGTATGTGTTGTGAAGAATATAAGTGTGGCTATTGAAATTAAAGATACCACAAGGCCTACAAAGAGCTGTTCATTTGTAGCGTTCACTATTCCAATGAATAGTTGGTCAAATTCCCCTGCCAGGGCCAAATTTGGCTCTTCAAAATCATTACTAAGAATTTCACTGATAAAACATGGCTAAGGCAGGGTCGGATATTTGTGTAAACACACTCAGCCGCACTCACATGTGGGTGATGGCTTCTAAGAGCTGGAAGAGTGTCTAAGTAAACTCTCTCAAGCAATTGGATCACAACCACCACGAGTGCACCTGCGCCCTCACATAGGTGCTATGGTGACCACATTCCTTCTTTCTTGGCAAAGAACCAGCTGTCTAGAAGATGGATTATAAAAAGCCCAACTCCTGAAAGCTCAGTCTGTCAGGTCACAGCGTAGGTGACCAGAGCTTCCTCAGAGGCAGCTCTGGGGAGGGCTGAGAAGCGGGAGGATTTGCTCTCTCCCTCAGGACTCCTGGCTCCAGCTCCCCCCATTCTTGGCTGCTCGGTGGTCCTCACCCTGATGGCATCATAGGAAGGGCCCAGGGTGCTGTTTCTCTTCTCATCTGATTTTTCATCAAAACCAACTTGCTTTCTTGCCTGCCCTCTTAAGACTCTGCATGCATTAAAAATAATCCAATCAGCTAAATCTAGTTGCCATGGACTGTGTGTGTGTGCATGTGTTACGTGTGTGTGTGTGTGTGTGTGTGTGTAGAAGCACAAGCATGGAGGTCGCAGAGGATGTGAATGGTTGAACTCATTAAGCTCCCAGATTGAACTTACATTTTATCAAATGTCAGTGATGCCTTAATCCAAAAAAGAGAATCATGGGGAGCGGCACAGTGTCCAGATGGCTAGGGGAAACTTGTTCAAGAAGTTGTTTCTCCTGTCTCTCAGTCCGGGGATACTGCTGTGAGTGTTGGCTTTGGAAATAACATTAGAGATCCAATGATGCATGTCCCAAGTCCAAAGGTCCTGAATGACCTAAGCTTCATGACTGTTGATTAAAACAATTTATTGTTGGAAGAGACCTCAAAGATGGTGGGGAGACACATAGTGTCAGAAATTTGAAGGGCTCCCTGCCTTCTTTGTACAGTGACATCCCTGAGGAGTGTTCCTCGAAGCAATGGTGGCGGTGCCGCTCCTCCCCTCCCCCAGGCATCCAGCCCAGGGAAGTAGTCTGAAGACATCCTAGGCCTCCTTCTAGCTCTCCATCTCTGGTTAGGGATCATTTACCTAGACCAACTGGCTTTGAGCCCCAGTTAAGCCACTCACCAGCTGCGGGAGTTTGGATAGGTAATTTAATCTCTCTTAGGCTCCTGAATCTGTGAAACAGGGATAATAGTATCTAGCTTGCAATGTCATCAGGCCAAGATGACGCCAGTGGGGGAAATCGCTGGTGCAGGGTAGGCACACTCTGGCCATGTCAGTTCATCACCCACATAGTTAATTTCTTCATGGCAGAGAGGAGTTTCTGGGAGGCTAAGCAATTAACTCCAGATCAACACAAAGATATTTCTATAGATCAGTTGACAGCGTTTTACAAATTATGGCTCATCGACAAAGTTGATTCTCAACAAAGTCCATTTGCCATCCATGCTCCTTCCAGAGAGACAGAAAGCTTGGTTCGCTCTACAACGCGTTCTCGCGTTCTTCTCGGGTCCCGGGGTAGAAGTGAGCTTTCAGGCCGTCAACTTCTAACAAATTATGTCCAACACAAGTGTGGTAATTTTGTGACAATTGTTACTCTGCTGGAAGTTGAGATGAGACAACCAAATATATAATTTTCCTGTTTCAACTTTTCTGCACCACATTATTATCTTTAAATAGAAAATAATGTACAAACAAAATGGTTAGGTACTCTTTTTTCCCCCACTCTTTTCCTGTGAGGTCCCTTCAAACCTCTCAGTCTTCAAGCTGTCTACAAAGTGCTGCTTTCAAATATTAAGGGCCAAAGATTCAGTTGGCCTTCTTTTTCCATCCTTCTGTTATTTACAGGTGCTGATTCTAAATGCAAAAATTCCAATTTACTAGTGTAATTACCCAATTTATATGCACAAAGGTGGGCTGCCACTCACAAAAATTAATGCAGCCCCAAATACCGCAGGTGAGGCCAGTTCAAATGTGATTCTCACTTAACACGTTCAGACCTGGCCGGGATTTCTGCTGGCTAAATTATTTTAGTTACGCCGCATCTCTTAATTTTACATCAGTGCCATGATGGGGTTCTCTTCTGAGCGTCCACGGAGGAATATAGATTTGATCTTGTAGGCAATGGAGAACTTTGGTGAGTCCTTCGGGAAGGTGATATGATGGAATTGGGGTTTTTGCACAATGAAGCTGCTAGGGCGAGGCAGGACGATTGGTGGATGCTGAGGTCCTGAGACAGGTGAGGAGGCCATTGTCATTGAAGCAGTGAGTGTGTGGGCTGGGAGGGATGGCCTGGAGATCTGGAAGGAAAACCCCTCTCGGGGGGGGGGGTAGTGGGGGGATAAAGAAGGTTGGTGATGGCTTAATACGCCAAGTAAGATGCCTGCAAGAGTCTCAGATGCCTAAGAAAATAACGCAGGTGGTCTTCAACTGGAGGGAGAGGGAATTTAGGGATTCCTGCTGGAGAATGAACAGTAAGCTTGGTAAGGACATGGTCCGTGATGGCAGGGACCGTATATCATCCATCCTTGTGTGCCCTCTAGTATTCTTTACAGTCTTTTGACCTGAGTGCATGGGTGTTCAATAAAAAATTTGGTGGGCAATTGACTGAGGGGCAGCGGAAACTTTGAACAATATAATCATAAGGCAAAGCAGGCCCAGGATGGCAGGTTCAGGATTTTGCTCTTAAAGATTTAGACAAAGTGACAATGTTAACTATGTAAGATGGCCAGATTCTAGAAGATAGGCAAAAACAGCCTGTTCCAAGGAACGTTTTTCTCCAACAGACTTCTCTTTCTCTGGCTTACCCGATCTGCCTGTCTGTATGTGTATGGGTGGCTGGCTTTCCCTCACTCCACCGTTTAGGCTAACAGCAAGAGAAAGCAGAGCACGGTGTCTCTAAAGCTGGGTTTGTATGGCTGTGTTAGGAGGCCAGAGAGAAACAATTTCACCTGGGAACCACATGGGTCAAAAATTGTAAAGTGTCACTCATGAAACCCCATTAAAGCAGAGCCCCCACGTCCCCTGTACACCATTCCGCATCTGGACGGTGCTCACTGTGGCCCAGTGATGACAGGAAAGGCGGCAGCTCATCAAATGACAACCATGTGGATGCCGTGAGTCCGGACGTTATGCAACGCTCAAGATCTCCCCTGAGTTGACATCTATTAAAAGCTGCCTGATACCAGAGTTAAGTTCTATCTTTGGGCCTGACAAGCTCTTTTAAGCTCTTAAAACTACTTGCCATTTACGTAGGCAGGAGTCCCAAGATTGAGGCTTGAAACAGCCGGGACTACTGGATTTGCTTTCCGAGTGGCCTGCGAGGAGGACTTTCCAGTCCTTTTCTTCTCTTTCCTTTGCCCCAATTCTCTCTTTTTCCTTTTTGATGTACCACCATGCGGGTCTCATGTCACTCACTTACTCAACAATCTGTATACATTTAACATCAAATGATTAATGATTTCTCTGCCAAGTTTAAGCAGACAATTGCAATAAAACCCCTCTGATATCAATAGCATATTTAAAAGTCTAATTTAACAGGAACATGCTTGGCTTGTTGATTCCTTTTGATTTGCCTTATCTTTGTTCATTAACTTAGGAGATTTTTCAGCTAGCCTCTTCTGATTCGTTTCTGACTCTCAGTGTATGTGGGCATCCTGGGCTCCTTCAAAAAGGAAGCATGGTGATGAGAGAGGGTAGTGTACAGAAGGAAGAATGTGCCCTTTCCACTCTGGCAAGCCAGGGACGTGACCATGACTGGTGGTGCTAAAAGCAAGCTCCCAACCTGGCCTGTTTATCTGTACGGGTGGAGCCTGAGGAATTCTCTCTATCCCACTTTCCTGATAGGGAAAGTGAATTCCAAACCCGAGGCCAACACTTTGAAGGTTATGGGAAAAATAAATACTTTAGTGTCTGCAAATAATCCTTTCTTGCTACAAGCAAAATATATCTATTTATAAAATAAAAATTGTCGTGCAAATATTTTTTTAAAGAGAGGCAATAAAAATGACAAGGTGCTTTATATGAAGGCCTCCAGCCTATTGCAAATGTTCAGAGTCACTGCAAATGCTGTATTAACCCCAGAGTAAACTGCCTGTTGGACCTGAACTCATCGGCTGTGGGCTTTGGGCAGTGTCTGAGCTGAGGAGCTCCCAGCTCGTATCAAAGACCAGGAGAGGCCCTCTTCAGGCCTCACTCCTTTGCTTCCAAAGGGTCTGAGGAGAGAAGGGAATGGAATGAAATGAGTACAGTCCTGGTGTCACCTACAGTGCGAATAAAACTCAGGGTCATCTGGCACTGTTTCCTCTTTGTAGGCTCTAACCAGCCAGAAAGCTGATTTTTAGATCTATAAATGGGAAGTTAGATGTCAAATATCTGCTCTTTACTTTCTTTCTTTTCATCACTTCCTCTTGCCACCCTCCTCCATCCCTTCTTATCTACTTACCTTGTCGACCAAAGCCCCGTCTAGGTATGAAAGACTCTCAGGGGACCAAAGTCTGGTTCGGACTATGGCCCATGAGGCGGAGCCAGGGTGGCCTGGTCAGGGGCTGGGAGCGGAGCCATAAGACGACAACCCCAGGTCCAGGCTGAATGTGGGAATTGTCATAAATTATGCATGAAGACAAAGCTGTGGGTGTTCAGAAGAGATCAAGGCCACATTCTGTGGAATTTAAAAAATATGATGACAGAAAATTAGGCAGTGGCTCCAAGTGCACAACAAGCTAAGATTAGTTAGCAGTGGCAGATATTGGGCAAAAGAGAAAAGAAGAATCACAGTACTTTTCTTGGGAATGATCCTGTTTTTATTTTCATTCTTTTGTGTAGGCTTTTCCCTTAGAAGGTAATAGATATGCATGCTTTTTATTTTATTAATAAAAGTTTTCTTGTAGCAAGAAAGGTTTATTTGCAAACATAAAAATATTTAATTTTCTCCTAACTTTCAAAGCAGTGGCCTGGGGTTTAGAATTCACTTTCTCTGTAGGAATAGAGAAAATTCCTTTTTTCCCTTTGTAATTGCAAGTATGAAATAACCCTAATTAGCATCGTCATGACACTAGCCATTCTGAGCACTTATTTACATGCCAGGCCCTGGGCAAGGGCCTTTGGTACAGAATTCTGCTTCATCTTCCCATTTTACAGATGAGGAAACAGAGGCTCAAATTGTTTCATTTATTCAAGGTCCCCAAAGGGTCAAACTAGGGCTCTGGGCATGGGAGCCCAAGCACCCCGCTGCTGGCCTCACCTGGGGGCTGCCCCCATGAGATAGTGAGGTGTTAAGACAGCCCCATTGCCTACCCTTCTCTCCTGACTCACCTGTCTTTCCCCCAAAACTGACTCCTACTCATTGGTTGATTCTTGAATTTAACTGTCCCTCCACTGTACTCACAGTGAATTTGTTTCCGGGTTTTGTTTGTTTGCTTTTGTTTCTTTGAAAACAGAGTTTCATACTGTTTTGAGGGAAGAAATGGTAAAAGCTAGAAGCTTGAATGAAGCAGGGCCAGAGGGACTAATGGGTGGGAAGGAGGTGTAGAACCCGGAACTCTGAAGGGAAAGTGTTTGGCCTTTCCCCATTCTGTCGAGGGCAGCTTTGTTCCTAACCAAGGGAATACTTTCTCCCGGATCCACTATTGAACTTAACACTGATATTTGAGAGGTAAAAACAAGGAAAGGGGAAAAAAAACAAAAAAAAACCCAAAAACCAGAGATCATTTGGATAATAAATTTGGTAACTGCCTTTTCCTTCGGAAATGACAGGTTTTTTTTTTTTTTTTTAACGATTTTCTAACTGTGTTGTCCTGCAATTTACATATTATTAGTTAACTAATTAATTAATGTTGTACATCACAGAGGCAGTTTTAAAATATGCATTAATTTATTAAACTGAACAGCAACTAATCTTTGCAAATATAGTCAATGGCCCATGGGTATGTTTGCAAAAGTCTGCAGATGAATTTCTCCCAATTTTGTGTAACTTTAAAGCAACTCCTCCTGTTTTAAGATGTTCCTTTTGTTCGCTTTGCAGGTATTTTTGTGAAGAATACAGATAAGTGGACATGAGTAAAACATTTGAGGACTCTGACTCGCTGAGACTGCTACTTTTACTTTCTGAACTTGAGAGAACCAGATTGTTTTCATTTGCTGGCCTTCTAGGTAGAGGGATATTTGAAACTGCTAAATGTTTTAAAGGTAGTATTATGGGATTAATAAAGTAAAATTTAAAATTCTGTAGAACTTGAAGTATCTTTATGATAGACTCACAAAAGGCTAGTTTGCTACCATTGAGGTTTGCGCTTTTTAAAATAATACAATTAGGAGTTGAGTAAATGTCTTCAAGGGATGCCAAGTGATAAAAGCAAGTCTTCATCTATAAAACTGAAATCTTTTCTAAAGACATATTTATTTTCTACCTGTAATATATGTTCATTGTAAAAATGGAAAAATACAGAAGAATATAGAGAAGAACATTTTGAGAGAATTTTTATAATCCTACCAGCTTTAAATATTTCCGGCAGCTGGCTGAGAAATACACATCCACATAAACAAAGTATGTTAGCATCCTATTAAAAGTACAATTATATGCCCACCTTCTTCCACTTAGTTTCTATCTTGAGCATTTACTGTATATTAATTATATATAAGAAACATGATTTCTGGGGACTGAGCAAATTATTATTCTTATGGATATCCCAAAATTAATGTTATTAATACTCCATTATATGACACTTAGGGTTTCCCAATTTTTAGTTAGTGTAAAATAGCCCTTAATGAGCAAACTTATCTTTATTTATCTTTACGTTAGTATAGGTTTTGGTGTGTAGATAAATAGACCATTTTCTTGGAATATTGTATAGCAGCAGAATTACTAGGTCAAAGATTACGAGCATTTTTGCAATCCAAGTTTGGATCCTAGGTCAGTTTTTCCAAAGTCATCGATGCCAGGAGCTGCTGATTTGTGGCCAGTTTCCTTTGGCAAGGGTGGACCATCATAATGGGCAATTCCAACTTATGATGGGTATCATCCCAATTGGCACATACAAGCCTCTGTGTGAGTTTGGCAGCAATGGGTTCCATCCAGGGCTTATTCTACCTCCACCTGCCCAGAGTTCATTATGGACCCTGGAGAAAGGCCCATTCATCTACAATGAGCAAAAGAAACAATGGTGGCAGTTGAGATGCCGGCTGGATATGTCAACTTTGGGCAGACGGCTGTGTCTCTCATTCAGTTCCCCAGCTGCCCCTGGAGATCCAGGTGAACTGCTTGCTCTCCCCTCAAATGTCCTTCTTATCTGGATGGGGGAGAAGGATAATGAATGTCTACTAGATGAAGCAATTAATCTTTAGAAAAATAAGAACTAACACAGGAAGGGCGTCAGTAGAAGATGCTGTGTTCTATTTTTGGCAAAATGTGAACATCTATAGATAAATTGCTCTGTCTACAGTACATCCAGATTTTACCACCTGTGAATTTAATTGAGTCAGTACCTAAGTACCAATTTAAGTAATATGCTCGTTTATAAAGTTGGTGTCTGTGATTTATCCTCACAACAAGAGATAGTGGTTTTCTTCTGGTTTTCAAAATTTAAACAGTGGATTTCTTAGTCTAGGCTAGTTTAAAGCGTAAAGGAGGGCAGTGACCTGGGGTTGCTGGTCACTTTGTGCGTACATCTATTTTCCCCTGGGTCACAAAGATGCGTAGCCTCTCTGTTTTCAATGATTACGATATTCTCAGGGTGGGAGGGAATCCCTGCTCCAACAGCTGCTGGTTCCCCAGGCTGCCCTCAAACAGCATATCTAATAAGGTGGCTGATGTGGAATCCAGGTATACTTGACAACACAGACTAAGAAGAGGATGTGTCTGGGGGTGAAGCAGTTGACAATGTCAATGATAAAAAACTATCAGGCATTTAGTAATACAATTGCACTCAGAACTTGCATGGGAGGCATCCACACAAACAGCCCTGTTTCTCCTCAGCAAGACGGACTCCATTGTGTCTCTCTTCGTGGCTTATGTTGGAAGGTAGTGCATTCTGACTATGCAACGGGACCACCAATGTCTCCTTTATCTCCCTCTCCCCAGAGCCCAGCACTTGTCCCTGCCACACTGTGACCAGGGGTCCATGGGAAATAGCCTTAAAATAACAGGCGTTTCCCATGGCACCCAGATTTGCGCTAGACAAAAATCTGGGAAGAGGGGCTTCCCCAACTAATTCTGAAGCAGAACACTGATCCCTCAAGCCAATTTTTTTTCCTCTAGTGAGAGTAGGTATTAAAATTAAAGTGAGAATATCTTTTCTAAAAATATGCCCATCCCATGTGATCTTTCTGTAAAACATCACATAGAATGCTTTTATTCTTTGTCATCGAGTCACAGTTGCATGGACCTGGAGAGATCTTTCCTTTCTTTCCTTCTTTTTGTTCTTTTAAAGATTTTATGCATTTGTTTGAGAGAGAGAGATAGCGAGAGAGAGCACAAGCAGGAGGGAGGAGCGGCCTCACCGCCAAGCAGGGAGCCCGATGCAGGGGCTCGATCCCAGGACCCTGAGATCATGACCTGAGCCGAAGGCAGCTGCTTAACCGACTGAGCCCTTTACCGACTGAGGCTCCCGGGTGCCCCTGGAGAGATCTTTTCTGTTCTTCTTTCAGTAAGTGAATGACCAAATCACCCAGCACAGATGAGGCTGTCTAGTTTGTTCTTAAAGTGCCCTGTGACGGTATCAAGTATCGGCAAGCGTGGGGGAAATGGGCCTCTAATAAGCTGCAGCTGTAAGTCGGCGCTTTCAGAATTGCCTGTGATAGCAAAAGGTACAAACAGCCTAAAAACTACAATAAAGGAATACTTGAATACGCTATTAAAATCCACATTATGGAATACTTTGCAAAAGGTAGATCAATGTATACTGACATGGAAAGATGGGTAAGATGTATATTTTTGGAATGAGAAATTGTAAGTATAGAATAATAGGTATAGTAGGATAGTGTCTATCATATATGAACAGAATGCTACCCACCAGATATCCGTATTGGTGGTATGTGTATATGGGTGTGTAAGGAGGAGTTCCGGAAAAATGCAGAGAAAATTGACTAGTGTGTTGCACACTTTTTTGAAACAAATTAGGTGTAGTGGGGGAGGGTGGGTCTAGGGGAACTTTAGCTTTAGTTGTGATGTTTTTAATTTGGATAACTAACATTTATTGATTACTTACGTATTTTATTTCTGTATGTCTTGCTTTTCATTTTAGAACTTTTAATTTTTATTACTTTTTGATATTACTTTATTACTTCATTATATTATTTATTTATCTATTTTAAAAAGGTAAAGAAAAGCTCTCCAGAGCAAGGCAGACAACAAGTGATCAATATATGTAGTTAAAACTACCGTTAAGTCGTGGTGCCCGGTGGCTCAGTCGGGACCACTTTTGATTTCAGTTCAGGTCATGACCTTGGGGTCGTGGGATCGAGCCTAAGCTCCGGCTTCACTCAGCAGTGAGTCTGCTGGAGATTCTCCCTCTCCCTCGGACCCTCCCCACCACTCCCGTGCTCTCTCTCCTCTAAAATAAATAAAGAAAATCTTTGCCAAAAAAGAAAAGACACTGTTAAATGGGTGAGAGTTTCTTCTGCAGCTCACCGTTCAGTTTGTTGCATCCTGGAATCACAGACCTCCATCCTTGTTGTCAAGCTGAAGTTTTTTTCCCCACCTTAGCTTTAGCATATGCTTATTTTTTTCTGGTTTTGCCCTCCTATTGGGCATTTTGAAACTTCGAAGAGTCTGGTGAGTTTCCTGCCTATTGCCAGCCCACCGACATGCCTGCTTTCCCTTCTCTGAGCTTCTGCTTCTCCCATGGTGTGTCTGGATCTCACTGCTGTTGGACCAGGGTTGCTCTCTCTGGGGAACAGGGGCATTGACTCCTGCTCTGTCTCAACATGAGCCCTCATGGACAGGTCTGTCCACATCTCATCAAAAGAACACAGGAGTGGTCCCTGTTGGCTGAAAGGGGAAAAAAATAAGATTTGTTTTTCTTTTTGAAGGTGACTGACCCAGAGGAAGAGTGTCCTACTGAAAGTGAGCTGCCAAACTAGTCTGAGGACAATTAGTTCTCTGCAGCTCATTGCATATCAATACATATGTGCAAATTTGGAGATTTAATGACTGAATCCAAACATATTTATCTACCCACAGTGGGGAAAAATGTTCACAGTACATTATGTTAACTGTCGATCCAACTTCTTTTTAAACACGTAAAAACAGCTGTCTTACTTTTCTCACAAGTCAGCAGCCTGCAGAATTCTATTACCTGAGTGAAATTTAACACAATTAAAAGAAAAACAATGTGTTTTATGCTGAGGGACAAATAGAAGACTCCATCTCTATTGGTGGCAAGAGGGCCGGGGAGCCGGAAGAATCTATGGGACAGTCCTCAGAGCGAACGTAAGGGGCTCTGGTTTTTAATTCCACTATGTGGCCCTGTTGGGTTCCTCACGTCAAATAATGACGTTAGTCTCACCCCTGTCCCCGCCAACTGAACCACAGCATGATGTTCAAATGAAAGCCAGCACCGACAAGTTCTAGCTTTCCCTTCTCGGGTAATTTCCTAACTTTTAAAAAATGTCTTTCTTAGGTGGTTTCCACCCACACGAATTGATGAAAAGCATACGCTGAACAGACTGCAGTACCAGAGCACACCACAGGAGACAGGAGTTCTTGTGACTAAAACATTCCATCGTCTGGCCCTTCGTCTCGGACAGGCAGCCCCCTGGCCTCTCTATAAGCTGCAGCTTCGAGAGTCTCCTCTGGAAGCTCCATCCTCCCCCCACCCCGAGGGCCCCGGCTGGATCCGGTTTCCTTGTTCGTGCGGAGAGCAAAGGCCGCCTGCAGACTGGGACTGGCCAGATGGGGTCCCCTTCCTCACTCCCTATGCCTTCCTCCATCCCACGCTAGCCTTGAGAAGACACAAGCGCACCTTTTCCCGGGTCAGGGTCATGTGAGCTCTGAAGGACCCCTTCGCCTTGAGTTTTTCAAGGTCCCAAAGTTACCAATAAGTCAGATTCCTCCTGCTGTTAGTTAGAAATGTTACTGTTATTTTGTCTGTGTCTTTTAAGATGCTGCATTATCAACATGTAGCCAGTTGTAGGTTCAATGCCCCCAGTGATCTTGTGAAACTATACATCGGAGAGGAGAGTTAAGGAGGCCCCAACTTTACACCTTGGAAGTGAGGTGAGCAGACCATTACGTCCAAATTATCAACAGTGGCTCTGTGTGGAATGTTCTGTCTACAGAATGGGCGAACAGAAGTGCATCTGTGGCTGGAACAGCCTCTCCTCCACCCACCATGGTGGGCCCCTGCTTCGATCACACCTCCTCTGCTGGACCGCCTCAGTGGCCTCCTTCTAGGTCTCTGGATTTCTCCTCTCTTGTTAGCTGGCCCATGTCTCTCCCCAGTTTTCTTGTGTTGCCTCCTCAATAGTACTAAAATTAGACCTAATACTAGTAAACAGAGATCCTTTACTACAATCTGCCTTGCCACCTGCCATAGGACGAGTTGTGTCCTCCAAAAAGATTCAGGTCCTATTTCTGATACCTGTGAATACGATCTTATTTGGAAATAAGGTCCTTGCAGATGTGATTAGCTGAGATGAGGTCTTACTGGACAGTAGGGCTGGCCCCTAACCCTAATCCAACATGACCGGTAGTCTTGTGACAGGAAGAGTCACAGGGACACTCACTCAGAGGGAGGAAGGCCACGTGACGACAGAGACAGAGATTGGTATGATGCAGCTACAAATGAAGGGACACTTGAGATTACCAGGAGCCCCCAGGAGCCACTGGAAGCTAGGAGACTACATGGAGCAGATTCTTCCTCAGAGCCTCCAGAAGGAATTAACCCTGCTGACACTTTGATTTTGGACTTCTGACTTCCAGAACTGTGAGGAGATACATTTCTGTGGTTTGTGGTAATTTGTCATAGGAAATACTGCACCCAAGCCCCGCCTCTACCTCCTTCCCCACCCTGAACCCATCAGAATGCTGCACTGTCCTCTGCACACACCAGCCTCTCATCGGTGACCTGAGTCTCAATGGGAGTTTTTGTATGTTCGTGATCTAACACTGGAGACCACAGAGAATGTACGCTCAGAAAAAAAGACAGTCAGATTGTCTTAGACCATGATGACCTCTGACTAATGAGGCATTTACTTCCTGGGTGGAGAAACTTAGCTGGTCAGGTAAAAAATCTTGACTAGAAAATAGGTAAGCGCAGATTATCTAACATGACATCCATATAGTCTTTCCCCATAGGATTTAAATGTTTGTGGTCAATATTGAATGCAGGCACAATCAGAAGGTGTGAGTATAGTAAAGTTGGGTGCCCCAGAGGAAAGGTGTCCTCAGGGGAAGACTGTCTTTGGTCAGGTTTTCTAGAAGTGGAACCATCGACATCCAGGCCACAGGAAACACTCATGTTAGGTGACTGCTCACGGTTCTACCGTGGACTATGACCAAGTCCATTAGGGCTTCAACCTGCAAGGTCAGATCTTTCTAGCTGTAATGAAACTACAGGAAATTGGAATACATTTCCATTTCTGCTTTTAGTTTCTTTCTCTTTTCACTCTTCAACTATCCATAGGCAGGACGTTCCTTGACTTTAGTTCGAGAAAATGATGTAAGGTTTCTTAAATCTCCCCCCTTCCCTTATTTGTAGCGCTGGTGACACTTAGGAGACATCTGTAGATACGTACACAGGGAAAGAGAGAACAGTTGACTGAGTGAGCAAATGAAATCTTTACTTTTTTTTTTAAGATTTTATGTATTTATGTGACAGAGAGAGTGAGAGAGCGCAAGCAGGGGGAGGAGCAGAGGCAGAGGGAGAAGCAGGCTCCCTGCTGAGCAGAAAGCCCCATGCAGGGCTCGATCCCAGAACCCTGGGATCATGACCCGAGCCGAAGGCAGACGCTTAACCGACTGAGCCACCCAGGCGCCCGGAGCGAATGAAGTCTTTAAAACCTAAAATAATATGCTGAAGGTTGTCAACCTGATATATTTCCCGGGGCATCCGTGATGGTGCTCCCGTGGGAGTAGGCAGCCTCCCCAGGATTTGAGGACAGCAACTTTTCCTCACTCAGTAAGAACAGCTGGTTCTTCTTTCACTATTTGGTTAGGAAGAAATTCTTTTCAGAAATCATGAAGAATTTTTGTCTTCATTAAGTTATAGATCTTTTTTACATTTGCATATTTCTAGGTTTTTTTTTTTTTTTCCAACTCTAGGTTATATCCATGGGATTTGTGGAACTAATTGGAAACAAAATTCTGATATTCAATCCAGTCAAGCCTTTCCCCACATGCTTGCTTTGTCAGGGGGATTAGAACTTTCTCCAGCTGTGGGCAGTACACACTACAACTTCGCTTCAAAATCAGAACGAAATGCTGGGTTTCAGTTGGCAGCCCTGGACGGACCTGGGTGCCCCGGCCCTGTGTCCATATCTAGTTCTGAGCTATGTGGAAACACTCGCCTACGTGTACCTACACACGTGGGCACACACAGAGGCACATACAGACATGGGTGCTTATAATCCTATAGGGAAAATGATAAGTCACTGGAAGGCAGGATCATTTTATTGTTTAATTCACTTCGTTGGATTCGAATTCTCCATGCGCCGTTGGCTCTACCTGGAAGCCGCCTGATCGCCGGGGAGTGAACCCTGTTTCAGCACAAGGCAGTAGGCAAAGCTGCACAATTGAGCAGCCAGAAGTGTTTAGTGCTGCATTTGTTGTTGATTTGGAAAACAAACAAATGTGTATTGACGTAAAGCAATCTAAAAATTCAATTCAGGCATACTGACTTTTTCACACTTAGGCATCAGAGAGTAGCTGAGAAATGAAAGATTCAACCAATGATGGATATGTGCCAGCCCCTGGTTGTAATGCACATTTGAAGGCTTCTCATCTCAAGTGTCTCTCGCAGTGTGTAGCACGAAGAGAGCGTGCTGGTTGGTGCTTTGTTTTAAGGGGAGTGGATACAGGCAAATGCTTCTGTTTCAGCACAATTATTTTCTCCTCCCGCCCCTTCGTTCTGTCAGGATGCACACGGAGGGATCTCTACGTGAAATCCATCCCCACAACCTCTGGGCTTCGCCAGGCCCCCGGCAGAAACACTTGAACTACATTCCATAACCCAGGGCAGCCCATATCTCTGGGTCAATCAGAAATGATGGGAAATTTGAGAGACCACGGTTTCATGCTGGCCTCCCAAATAAAGTTGCTACTTTTCCATAGATGTCTCATCTATGGAATTCCCAACCTTGTGGCAATCGCCACACTTTAGTGACGCTAGGATTGTGCTAGCGTCAGCTCTCCCGGTTTTCTAAGAGCTCATATTTTAGACCCATGAGCTAGAGTGCTAAGTGAGTTAAAAATCACTGTTATCTCTTGAGGTAGTTTATACAAATGTGGGAGTTTTCTGTGTCCCAATCCCTGGGACTACACCAAGGTGGCGAGGCGCTGATCTGTCGTCTGTGTGTCGTGCAGGAAGAGCTGTTATTCCCTGAAACGGGGTATTGTTTAATACAGGTGCTTCTTTGTACATACACCAAACAGTACGGTCCCCCGATAACAGGCGGCTGTTATTTAACGCTCTGAGCTAAACAGAGTAATTATAGGTTCCGAGGAGACAGGCCGCTGTGGATTGAAGCCACCCCAGTTCGGGCTTTCTTTTTGTGGAAGTGTTTTAATTATATCCTTAATGGCCTGGAATTCACAAGAAACTGAAAAAGCAATACATAGATATTCTGTCTGGGGGTGTATCGGTTATTGTATTTGGTTTGTAAAGCGATGCAAGGAAAGGTTGAAAAGGCTATAAAATACTTCAGAAGAGTTGCTTATCTCCAGGTTTCTAACCTCAGGATGAACTCGGAAGTGTCAGACTTTAGATTGTTTTGGCAGTGGGTGTGTGTGTGGGGTGGGGGGTGGGTACGTAGCCCCTCTCTTCAGTTTTCAAGGTCTGAAGGACGGCTGGCTTTCTTGTGTTGGTGTTCTAGCAAATATTGATTGCAATCATCTTGAGTAGCTTCAGTAACTCTAAGTTATAAAGTAAAACAAGAAGGTTTATACTGTTGGCATTTTCATAATGGCATATAGTTGAAGAGCTTTGTCTTTCATCCAGATCTGAACTTGCTTTTATAAGTTTAGAGGAAATTTTTTTATAACTTTAGAAGAATATCATATTCATTGAGAGATTATAAACATGCTTCCTCTTTCTTGAGCCATATGGAATGTATGATTAAATGAACTGAGAAAACATATAACAGTGCCTACAAAATTATTTATATTGTATTTGATGCATTAAAAAAAGCAAGAGGATATTTTTAAACTGAGACTGGTGATGACTTCCTTCTGGAATCTACTGTTGCTGTGTGTTTATCACATGCCAACCAACCAAGCAAATCTATGTATCAGTCATTTAGTGGTGGGGAAAAAAAAGGGGGTCAAACCAATTATTTGGCCTTATATAGCTAAAATGATTGGTTGAATGACCCAATTTTTTGCTGGCCAATACGTTGTCGTGACGTAGCTGTGGTCCAAATTAGTTTTGGGTGGGGAGTAGACAAAGGATTGAAAAGACTATCTGACTAGCTCCTTGTTTTTTTCTACGTTTAGTATCATGTTACTTGCTTTTTTCTCTGCTGAGGACAATGTGATTCTCCCAAGCTCAGGAGGAATGTTACCTCCCAACACTCTTCAGTAATCTCATTTACGACAAGAAGAGAATAGAGAAAAAGTGAAATCATCCCACTTTACAGATGCATGAATTCTGTTTGCACTTGCAGGATGGTCATCTAAACACCTACTAAATTATCTCATTGGACACTTAGTATTGGCTCAGATAACACTGGAATTCAAAGGACTGTAGAATTATTATTCTGTTCAACTGTTCAAGCTGTGACGTTGGGCCCCAGCTTGGCAAAAGGGCCTTTGCTGTGCCTTTGCTACGGCACTGCAGCACCTTGTGGGTACCTTTAGTTAGATGCACTTCCGTTGACCACTGCAGTCTTTGGTACCAGGTCCGAAGTGGCATGGTGTCAGTGGTGGAAGGATCAGTCCCCCTGCACCACTGTGGCATTGGTGACTTCTTCATCTAGAGCAAGTGACGGTGTGTCAGCAAACAGTCAGAGTAAAGGACAAAGGCAGGTGCTACATAGTACTGGGAGGGCTCAACATCTGGGAAATAACCTCCAGAGTCCCCTAATCGGGAACTCTGAGTGAGTGTTTGTGGGGGCAGTCCAGTCTGTAGCTGTGGGCGGCCAGAGGAGGGTAGAGACAGAGCAATACCATTTTGTTACAATTAGTGACCCTATTGTTCCTAGGCTGGTGTGGTGTTGCTGAACATGGGCTGTGCTTCAAAGACTTAGACTAAGTTGCTCTGAAAGGCTGTGAATTTCTTGTATCCCAACCTGTTGGCAAGAATTGGCTTTTTGAAAATTCGAAGAGAAACTCTTTCAGTGCAGAGATGCTGTCGAAACTGTGTTATCTTGTCAACCAGGGTGTCAATTACACTGGGCTTGAAGAAGCATGTTTGTAGCTCCCCGTCATGTATGGTTTCTGGAATTTCAGACAGCAATCCATACAGTGCACATAGCATTTCTGTCATAATGTGAGAATGGGAATCATATGCTCTCCCTTCCTGAGGGGGAGAAAACTATTCTGTAATGTTTTCCAGAAATGACACTGTTTTTCATTATCTGGTGCATTTCATGTCTTGTTGTTCAGCTCAATGCGTTGGATTCGCATCACGGTGGTTGTCTCCACAGGCTGCAGTGGGGCACCGGTGTTTTCCTCTGCTGTGAGTTTGGAAAGTATGTCTCCATTTCTCTTGAGAAAAGAAAACAAGACTAAATTCTTCTTCCCTGTCTTTCCACCTTACCCTCTGCCACCTCATTTATGGTATGACAAGTGTGTGAGTTCGGTCTTGAAAACACAACCTCAGAAATACAAAACTGACATTGAAATAACGGACATAGCTAAGGTGTCATAAGCATTTTCATTGCCATAATTCACTGTGTAGAAATCAACTTGGTTCTTGAAGGGATTTTGCAAAATATAAGCTCACAGTAAATTTCAAAACAGAAGGAGGCCATATGGTCTATCCAAACCCATCCACCTGTCTGTCTAATGTTTGTATCATGGAATTTTTTTCTTCCTTGTCTGGCTCTTCTTTGAATATACTCACAGTTGCATGTTTCATTGTTGCCTTTGGTGGACCATTTCACACATTAATTATTCTCTGCATAAAGAAGTTGGGTACTTTTTTTTTCTCCTTCTTCTTCCTAAAGGCTGAAGGGGAAAAGGCTGACTATGACTAACTTGAATCTTATAATAGCAGGTGGGCAGTTAATTGGGAAATGAAAGCAACCTAACACTAATTTGCAGAAGTGTTCAGATTTCCTGAGTAATTGCCATGTAAAAGGTAACTTGGCTGCGGGCTCAGTGAAGCTGAACGACAGACAACATCTAAATATGGCTGTGGCATTTGTGACATATGTTCTTTGCCTAGAGGTGTAGCAAAAGAAAAGGGTTGTTCTTGGATGTAAACTTTGAATCAGAAGACACAGGGCATTTTTCAAAGGAAAGGAAAAGCAAATGGGGCTGCGTGTTTTCCACGGAGTCAGATATTCTCTCCAATCTGAAGTGCCTTTTCTCATTACTGGGGCTGGGGCCGCTGTTACAGTGTTTGGATGAGTGCAGATGCACGCCTGAGGCAGCCTTTCTCTCCCCTGAGCCAAGAGAAGGCCTGTGCCCTGCAGTCGTGAGGAAGGAGTCTGCCTTTTTTGCTCTCCACAGCACACGCAAGACCTAGGAGAGTGCCTGGCCCATGACGGTCTCAATAAACAGAAAGATGTCTGATGGAAATTCGTCTGGTGTGGGCTCCAAGGCCATCCTGATGGGCGTGTCCAGACTGAAATGGGGAGGGGCTTATTGTTCTAACCCAGTACCAGCTCCAATGATAAAAAGTGAAGAATGGGTTCACTTTTGAATTCCTTCTCCTGTATGTCTCTAGCCTCCTTACAGTCTACCCTCCTGCCCAGATTTTAATCCTGGATATTTAAGTGGCCTCATGGAAAATGAAACTGTGTAATTAGCTCGTGTCCCTGAGTCAAACCAGGAAACAGAAAGAGCTTTACTGGGTTCTGTGCCAAAGGCTGCCTCCTGTGCGAGAGAGCCTACAAAATTAGCCTGAGGTTCTGGGATTACAGACCAGGGATGGGAATCCTTTGGATCGGGTATCTACTCGAAAGCAATTTTGGACAAGAAGTCCAACAGCTTTGGGGCCCATATTGTCAGATGGCCCAAATACCTCTTTTATATCCATAGACATCTCCCTGAGGGTGAAGAGATAGAAACCATAACTGACTGTGCCCTATAAACAACTGTTGTGTTTGGCTGGCAATACAGCCTCGATTTCTGCCATATGGTACCAGAGGCTCCTGACCAAACCATGGCTAAGAGAGGACACGGCAGCCTCAAGAAAAGCTTCCCTTTAGTGAGGCACAGAGGTGGTCACTAAGACCCAGAGAATGTGTGAGCACTGAGGAAATTGACTTTAATGAAAGTATTTAAGGCATATGGGAAAGCATTTGGAAGAACCACAGTTTTAATACTGGCTCCCAAGTCCCTAGGAAACAATTCAGAAAAGGTCCCCTTACCATTTGTGAATTGTGAAATAAACACATCTCCAGGGGGGTGCGTGGGTGTGTATATATATTAATATTCCAGGGGTGTGGGCAATATTGACACCGACAATTTTTTTAAGTATTTGCAATTCCTACCCGACTCTGACTCATCTGAAATTGGCACGCAGCAAATCCTTCAAGGCTGCCAGATTCCTTTTGAAAGGAAATGTTTCTTCCCATTACCTTTCAGAGTCAGCTCTCCCGGGTTTAGCCAAGTGCTGTATTTCAATGTGTTGCTATCACTAAAAGAGAGGAAGAGGAAGTTTGCCTCTCTGAATGGGGATAGAGGAGGCCAGGGGACTAACTGCAGCCACCTTCGAGAGGAAATGTACCTGATGACTTAGCTGGGGCTTTTGTCCTCACCATTTACCAACAATTGACTAAATGCCTTTGCTACACCGCATCTTTTTCTGCTCCCATTGTTCTACCTAACTGAAACAAACCAGCATAGCCTTGTCATCTATGTCAATAACGGTCACAAAATTGCTTTTTCTCCTTCTGCAGCAGACTGCCTGCAAAACATAAGGGAGTGTAGTGATGCACCCAAGCAAATTACCCTCCCAAACTCATTTAAATAATGTTTTCCCGTCATATATGCAAAATTCGGATGAATATTTACGACATCCAGGAATAGGTAGCACAGGAAGAAAAAAAAAAGATGACACACGACCAACCCACCCCACCCCTGCAAGTGTAATCATTCTCAAAATGCTCCCCAAACAAATTGTTCTGGCTCCTGTTGCCCGGCAACAGCCCCACAGTAGTATTCTGCCTGGGCACACGGAAAGTGGGGCTGTCTCTTCCACTCCAAGTCTGCACAAGCATGAGCGCACTAACGGTAGGCATGGGGATTGAGATGCAAAGAGGTTAAAAGTCAGGGTCACAAGGGCAGGTTGCTGGGACCCTAAAATCAATTTCAAGCACTAAGAATGACATTTGTTCTGTGTTCTATCACTTGATGTTAGTCTTGCAATGAACTACCTAATCAGACCTTGGAGACCAGGGGACCTTTGGGTTCCAGTGGTGTCAGGTCAATTTCCACCCGCCAGGAATGAGGCAGACCATTATCTAGGCTCTCGAGAATCTCAAAACTGTGATGCTGTGAGCCGAGAGAGTGGACAGAGCTGCTGGGGCTCCTGTGCCATCCCCCCAGGCCCTGATGTCACTCACCCTGTGGCTTTGGCTGGACCGAGTGCAAGGGGCCCATGCAGTGACAACAGCCTTACAGAAGACCTGCCCTGAGTGATGGGCATTTCTCCTAAGGCATTCTTCCTCAGACACAGGAATCGTTCTTTTTTCATCTTTCTAACACATGTATATGTAAAGAAGAAAAAGAGGAAAAGGAAGGAATCGCATAAAATAATGCATCTCCACATGGCACTAATCACTGGTCTAAATAGAATTACTGAAGTATGGATGGATGGGCCGTTAGTGTACTCAGGCCACACCAGGGCTGGACCTAAGGCCTGGGTGGTTCCAAATATCATTGGATCTATTTCCAGATGTATTTTTTAAAGATTTTGTTTATTTATTTGAGAGAGAGTGAGCGAGAGAGAGAAAGAGCATAATTGGGGGAGAGGCAGAGGGAGAGGGAGAAGCAGACTCCCCACTGAGCAGGGATCCTGGTATGGGGCTCGATCCCAGGACTCTGGGATCATGACCTGAGCCGAAGGCAGACACTTAATCCACTGAGCCACCCAGGCACCTCCCCCGCAGATATTTTTAAGATGGTATGATGGACCGAAGTGAGGGATGACTTAATTCATAATTGTGAGTCTACTTATTTACTGGTTATTAATTTCTGATACACTTAAGGATTATTGTGGATTATTTAGGAAAGCAATTATTTCATAATTGCCTAAGCTGTGACTGGGAATGGCAAAATGTTGACCGTGGACCTAAACACTACCACATAAAATTTCCTCCAATACCTCTTTCATTATGAAGCCTCTCCTGCTCAGAACTCTTTAGTGAGTCCCATTCCTCAGAATAATATGTAAGCTCCCTCTTCAACATCTTTCCAGCATAGCCTTGACTTCTCTTTCTAAACCTTATCTCCCCTCAGTGAGGACTGGACTCAATCAAACCAGAGATGTAGCCTGATGAGCAGAAACAACACAGCAAGTGTCAGGACTCCTGAGTTCTGGGCTCAGCTCTCGCCTAATTAGCTGTGATTTCTGAGATGCCATGCACTGAGACTCCGGCTTCTCCCTAGTGTTCTATGCTGTTGACTACATTCTCACTTTAGATACGTTCTTCTCTTGACTTTCATGATGTGGCTCTCACCTAATTTTCTGTTACTCTGATGCTTACTCTTTGTCTCTTTGTCAGGTAATCCTTCCTCTATTCCACCCTTCAGAGTCGATGGAAGTGTCCCCAGCATCCCCTTCCCTCAGTTTCTTGAATGAGCTCAGCCCTGACCACGACTCTGTGGTCTCTTCCCCAGCCCCAGCGTGAACACCCTGGTACAGGCCACTGTCACGTCTCCCAGCCAGTCTCTCTGCCTTGAGGGAGGCTGCCCACATCTACGTCCTTCCTTCCTGTGGCCAGCACCATCTCTGCAAGATGAAATGTCATCAAGCCCCCTTCTTTCCACAATGTTCCTGTTTCATCATAGCCCACTAGAGCTATGTCTTTAGTTTGACATACAAGACCCTTTGTGATTGGAAGTGTCTCATTTCTCCCAGTCTGCCCCTTGCTCCAGGAAGATGGAATTACCTTTGCTGTGTGGTTCCCTCTGCCTGAAATAGCCTCACTCTTCCCCTGCTCTGTGCTCCCCCAAGGCCCTAGCTGTGCTTCTGTTATATCAGCATCTTCTACATTATTTTGTAAATTTCTGTGCATGTGTGTTTCTCACCATTAAACTGGGGGCTACTTGAAGCTTAGGACTGTCCTCATTATTGTGGGCTTAGCTCAATACTGGTGGGAGGCTGGCATTTATGTAAATATTCATGGAATGAACAGTTGAATCCATATGGTTTATTCACACTTTACTAAATGGGCCTTGCACTTTTCTTGAATGTCCCTTCCATGTCTCCCTGACTTTGCATATAATATTCAGATTTGAAGACCTATTTCTTTCTTTCCCTAATCCTATTCCAATTATCTTAACCTAAAGAATAAAGTCCATTTTCAGAAAGTATTACTTGTGTGTTTGTTTGTTTTTTAATTTCATAATTAATGTTCCCATGTTCTTAGCTCTTACTCCCCGGGTAAGTTAACAGAAGTGCTTACTCACACAATGATTTGCCGAACATTGGTCTTCAGAAATAATTTCTTTTGTATTGATTACTACTAATAATCCTCTTTTATTAATACCAGATTTGTCTTTTCTATTTAGTGCTATTTTTATCCCATCAGAGAAAGGTGAGAGATTTTCAGCTCACCAGTCCTTTATCTTAGTGATAAGAAACGTAACTGGTAAGATTTCTTTTTTTCGCACTAAAAGCCTACTTCCTTTATTTATTTTTTAATATTTAAAGAAGAAAAGCAAGATGTCATAATGACATGATAGAAAATGTTATCATGACAAGCATTTATATTAAATAAATTCTAGTCTTGTCTCTGCTTCCACAGCATGTCCATTTTAATTAATCTTACAGGAGGAACTCAGATGAATTTTGTTTCTCAGAGCAACAATTATAAAAGACAGACTCCAAATGCCTTGGAATGGTTTGGGAAAGCTGATGGGAGGAAGATGTGTTATGAAGATGAACTTGTTGCTTAGGAGCTATTATTATTCATGGTCCTCCTTCAGATGCCCAATATTTCTTCAGAGGCTTAGGCAAAGATTATTACTACATTTCTGTGGTCAATGGAAAAGCCTAGCATGAAACTTGAGACTAGGAATAAATGAATCTTTTTTAAAAAATAAGACTTAGGTTGGGATAAATAAGTACACTGTACACTGGAAATCTCAAGGAATGTATTGGACCTTCTCTCAGGAGACTTTCAGAGCTTCCTGCCAGCTTGCAAATGCCAAGACAAGATGCCTTCTGGGGATAGTTCTGTGCTCTACCTCTGATTCCGACAAAGAACAAAAGCAAAAAACAAGCCCCTCCCCTCAAAAATGTAAAGATTTGTGTAAATAAAAATGTGTTGATCAAATTCCCTTGGGCCAGAACAGAGCCTGGACTGGAGTTTAGGGTATATGGTTTATTTAGCACTTAAATTTATAGAACAAAACTGTAGTCCTTGGCAAAACTTATGCTCATAGAAAAAAAATGAAAGGAAAACAATTGCTCGTCATTTGAAGAGTAGTTACCATTTCTTTTAGTGCTTTTAATGTGGTGAGCAGTATTCTATATCGACCTCAACTTTTAATTGCATGAGATACAACTGGTCAAATGTACTCAGCTGTCAATCTCAAAATTCCCTTCTGTCCTCCTGAGATTAAGAAAGTTTCCTAGCAGAGTTCAAAGGACATGTTGGAAGACTTCATCGGATAGAAAATATGCTAGGAACAGATATGATAAAAGAGTCACACTATATTCCGACTTCTTGGGCTTGTGATATGTACTAACTTGGTTCATGAAAAACGGGCCTTGGAACTAAATTTGTCTTATGTGAAATAGATTTAACTTTGCTTCCATGAGGTTTCATAGGTAAAAGTAACAAAATCCTCCTACTCCTCTCAGCTCACGGCACTAGAGAGCTGAAACCAAAAGCTGTAGTGGTGGATGAAGACCTCAAGAAGCTAGACTCCCACTAGGCTGTGCGTGGGCCACTCCCTCACCCCAATGCCGAAACGGCCTGGACTGACCCATCACTCACTCAGGGTGCGCAGATGCTCAGTCTGTACCTTTCAAAAGAAAACTGAACATCAAGTCATTCCCCCATGTTGTTGGAGTGTAGCTCAAGGTGACCTCTCTTGCCTGGGTAGGTGTTGGCTCTGAGCATAACTGCCCCATCCAGTCCTTGACCAATTCCAGGCCCCCGGAGGATCTGGAGGTCCAGGGCCATGGCATGGAAGACGTTGTCAGAGCACCAAGCTGACCCAGGCTGCAGGTGGAGTTCAGCTGCCCAGTGACAGCCCCCAGGGCCACTCATCCCTCCAAGTCTAGTGAATTTAAAGTAGTATTCAAGACTTTCCTCATCAAATATCCATCCACATAGCAAAACTAGCAATATTCTGAGGTATCAAGCTATAGGGTAAAGTTGCCATGGTCTCTACCTGTAGAAATAGAATGTTACTTCATAAAGCCCCAGACCAAAAACACAAAAACACAAAACCAAAAACAAACAAACAACAACAACAACAACAAAACCTAATTTACCTTGAATACCTGGCCAGCCTCCTCCATCACTTTTACCTTCTCTCGAATACTGGCATGGATGCTCTATGTTCCTCCTGGCAAGGGACCTCTGCTTCTTACTCCCAGGTGACTCTGTGCTATAAAGTCCATGCCACTTGGTCCACCGTGGCTTGCTTTCTTGAATCTATTGTACTTCAGAAATGTTCCTTCTTGTGCCCAACTTTGCATATTATTTTCTTTCCAGTGTCGACTAACTTGGTTCTGGCCACACCAATCCTTATAGCCATCTATCTGCACTTCTGAATCATTACGTTTCTTTTGCAAGTCATAGAAACCACCTCTGAGTAGCTCAAGTGATAGAAGGAATGCATTGGAAAGATAATGGGATTTATCATAGAATTCCAGGAAGAACTGAACAGGAAAACTTCAGAAGGGAAGAAAGAAGTGCAACTCCAGTGACTTCAGAGATAAGACAACATATGTGTCCTCACTGGAGTGCCACCAATGTTATTGAGATGCAAGGATTCGCACCCCAACAGAGACTTGACTGAAAATTCTCATTTCCCACAGAGAGGCATCTGACTGGCCCAGTTTGGCTTTGGTCACCCAACTGCTGGATCCTGCATGAAGTACATATAGCCAAGAGGACAGGGCGTATCGTAGAGACTTCTCTGTTTTCTCTACAGAAGGGTCCGGGCATCAGACTTAATTCTCTGAGAAAGAGAAATCATTGTGAACTAAGAAGATACTCCCAGTATAAGTTCTTTATACAGCTAGATCACAGTCACCCTTTTTTGTTTTCTGCTTTTTGTAGTATACATTAAAAAAAAAAAGTGTCCTTCCTGGGCTAGGATGTTAAGCTCTTCCATGGTGAAATAGGTCTGTCTGTGTGTCCTTGTTTCTCATCCTATTGAACTGGTGAGCTTCCAGTAGAGGCCTGACGAGCCAAACCAACTAAGAGCATGCCAACTCTCAGATGGTAAGTTTTACTTGGCTGATATTCCTTCCTCAAACCTAATACTTAATAAACACCCAATACACACCAAGGTGCCTGAGAGGCATTGAGTAAAGATAAATTGGACATGACCACTTAAGACATATAATCTAGTATATTTTCTTTATTGTTTTAAAGATTTATTTTATTTTATTTTATTTTATTTATTTGAGAGAGAAAGAAAGAGAGCATGAGCAGGGGGAAGGGCAGAGGCAGAGGGACAAGGAGACTTCCCACTGAGTGGGGAGCCCGACATGGGACTCGATCCCAGGACCTCGAGATTGTGACCTGAGCTGAAGGCAGATGCTTAACTGACTGAGCCACCCAGGTACCCCTCTAGGAGATTTTCTATATGATTTAAATAAACAAATACTTTAAACAAATCATTATCAGGCCCATTTTGAGGGTTCTCAGAAGTTGGGCAGTTTCTATCTGGTTTATCACGTGGATTTCACTTCAGACAAGCATTTAGAAAATTACCATAAAGTTCAAGTTTCTGATGGACTATCTTTCCCAGCTTCTATCCTTAAAATAGTGTGTTTGGTTATCATCCACCAAAACTGCCCTTTGGAGCTGAAAGAAATACACAAAAGAAATGTTATTTTTTCTCTTCCACTATCCAAGATAACATTGGAAAATCATGTATATTTCTCTACTTTGTTGTCCACATTTCTGCATTGCGCTCCTAGGTGTTAGTCTAGAGTCGTCATGCTACTCTGGTACCTTGTATATAAGCGGGTTTCTATGACTCAGAGATCTTACTGAGTTTACATGAAAACTGTTACAGTAGAAACAGACTCTGGAGTAAGCCAGACTTAGGTTGAAAGCTTGGTTTTATAGCTTACTAGCTTTAGGACTTCGGGCAAGTTACTTTCTGAGTCTTGGTCTCTTCATCTGCAAAATGGGGTAATAATGCCTCCTTGACGTAGTTGTCATGGGAAATAAATGAGATCCTATATGTGAAAGGGCTTGACAAACAGACCGAGGAGTGTACATGTCCTTGTGTCCCACAAGGTAAAACCACGAGCCCTCTTCCCTGGGCCAGCTTGTTTCATTGGTCTCCGAGCTTGCAATAACAAGCAGCCCAGGGGGCTGGGGGAGTGGGCTCCTAGTACTTCCGACGTCACCCTCTTGATGCTCTCCAGTGACTCCTGGGGGTGTATGGCCAGGAGGGGCAGTCACACTCTCGGTATCCTAAACACAGGCTAAAACTACGGAACAATGTCCCTGCAGCCTCGGGCACAGCTTTGTATGTTTTCCAGAGGCTCATCCTATATTGTGTTTCAATAGGTAGGTAAAGATGCTTTATATAAGGAACTGCCACCAGTTTAGCAATCGGTGGCTCCTCTAGTGGTTTTTATTTCTTTTTTTTTTTTTTTTGTGGTTTTTATTTCTTTAAACAAGTGGATGAATGAACAAATTTGGCCTTGGGATGCCATTCAGCTCAAAGTTGGTGGCAATCTCAAATGGCTTTAATAAATGAAAGAGGTATTTTGGCATAGTCCATTGAGGCAGATGAAAAATAATACCCTTGCCAGCATCCTAGAGTATATTAGACATTTTACTTTAATTGCTCCTTATGAATGGAGGGAATACAGGAAATGGAATTTTAATTTGTACATCTAAGCTATGCTATTGAAGGCGAAGGTCTTTGTGACCTTATTGATTTGGGGGGGGAAAAAGCAACTTTACAGGGCATAGCTGAAATTGGCATAAAAGTTATGTCCCATGGCTGACATTGCTGCTGTCTGATGCTTGCTGTCAAATTGTAGAAAAGCAAGACATGAATCCCTGAGTGATTTCCGGTGTGTGCATTCACCAACAAATAAGGCTCAGTCTAGCTGGAACTGTGATGTGTTCAGAAGCAATAGAAACAGTCTGTTCGTGTTCTGTCCCCCATTGTGAGTTCTAGAGTCGGTGGTAGCTTTAACTGTTTATACATCTCTTGCTTGATAATCAGACACACACAATGTGTTCTGTAGATATACTGACGTATTCTGTCAAGCCTTGGGGGTTTCCAGCATGAACTAAGAAGAAAGCCCCAGACTGGTATTGGCATTTCATTTTCAGAAAAACAAGGAGAAGGAAAAAAAAAAAAGCATAATTGGGATGCAGGCTGCAGTAACTTCTTTTTTTTTTTTTTTTTTAAGATTTCATTTTTTAGTAATCTCTATACCCAGGGTGGGGCTCGAATTTACAACCCCTAGATCAAGAGTTGCACGCTCTACCGACTGAGCCAGCCAGGTGCCCCAGGTCACTTTTTTTACTTCAGCTCTGTTATCATCTTCCACGGTGCTAAGTTGACACACCCTCAGCTGCAGCCTTTGGTGGGAGAATGATGTCTCCAATGCTGGGTCCCCATGACTAGTTCTAAGGACGCCCTCAGTTCACTGTGCCTTCCTAACCGTAGCAGGGGTGCAGTCACATCTCTGCCTCTGCTCCTACAATTCTCAGACCATCTTGGATACCCAGAGATAAGCAGCTTGATATGTGTATCAAGCAACCTAATCTCTGGTTGCATCCCTAATTCCCCAAAATGAGTTCATTCCTCACAGTATATAAATAGATATTTGATATACATCTGACATATCATATGCCTGAAAAATCTGATACATACACACAGCGTATGAGGGGCCACATGGTACAATGAAAAATAAAAAGCATTAGACAAAAAGAAGAAAAGAAAAGCAAAAAGGTGTCGGACTTTGCTTCTAACTAATTTTGTGATCTTGCATAAATAAATAATGTGACCTTTTTGGATCTCCCATTTCTCACCATTAAAATCCATAAACAAAACATTATTATTTTATTGATATAAATATTATAAAAATCAAATGAGATAAAAAGTATTTGGAAGCTATTAAGACCTACGTAAATGGGAGGCAATATTTTAGGACATGCTCTGACCTGAGCACACTGATGGGCATTATGAAAGATGACGAAATGAAAGACACAGTACCTGCCTTCGTAGGATTTATCACCTGCACGGGAAGAGTATGTGAGATACTTAGTCATTCATGTCATTATAAACTGATGCATGTAATGGAGGCAGATGGCATTCATCATGATAATAGTTCACAACAATTGAAATCTTATAAACATTAGATTTACTAATAAGATGTCATTATTAGTGATAAGCGGTATCATCATTTACCCCCTCCCCATCATCTAGATTATTTTAGGCATTATCTCCATCCTTCTTTATGTCTTAGCTTACATTCCAGATAAGTCTACATTTAGACCAGAATGAAATATCCTTCATTTATTTAGTTCCTATATATGTCTTGTTTATCACTACATCCGAACACCTAAAACAATGTCTCAATAAACAGCATTGAATGAATGGATAAATCAGTTAGTCAGTCCACGCAAAAAGAAGCAGGCTTTCATTTGGGTGCACACGTGTATTTTCTAATTCTGGAGAAAAAAATAAAAATAGTGCAAGGAGCACTGACACACACACACACACACACACACACACATGCAGACAAGTTAGCTGGATCATACGGAGACCTATCAGAATCGAAGAGGGCAAGGAAGAAAACTGGAGGGCAGAGTTTGAAAAGGTTATCCAGAAAACTCTGTGACTCTCAGATCCAGTGAGAACCACTGGTCTAACATTTAAGGGCTCTACCTCTCGAATACAATGTGCTAACCGAATGGGCACCTCTCATGGACAGTCTCCTGCCTTCTGATTTTTCCTGATTCCTTTTAGGTCCCTAGAACCCTGTGCTATTAACACAGTCACTTAAGGTTAGCATGTGCATTTGGGTCTGATTGGACAATTGATTCCTTTAGCCTGGATATTGTTGTGAAAGTAGCTGGAGGTATGGAAAGCAAACTCTCACCCCATCGATGTTTACCTATTGCTGGGAATGATCAGTTCGGATGGAGTTGTTTTCTGTGAAGATTGACTACGCTAATCAGCTTCAGTGTAAGAGTTAACCCCTCAGGCCAGAGCATATGGTTGTCATTGTACAGCTGAGCTGCTGGAGTAGTTTGGACCGTCTGAATGTGCCCCATTTTTATGTGCTTGCTGACCACCCATTATCTGTAAAGGGCAATCCGTTTTTTTCTTTCCTTCTTAGTTTCTAAGGAACAAAACCCGCCCCCACTCCCATTCCTTTTTGCCAACAGTCTGAGAAAAAGCAAAAGCTGAAGAACGAGTGCCTTGCATTGTGGAATGTCTCTACCCTGGTGCCCCTCCCCTGACTGTTTTCAAATATTTCTGCAAAAAAGGCATTAAAAAAAAAACAAAAACAAAACAAGATGTTGCACGTGGAACTTAAATCACAATCTTCAAGGATAAGTCTTTGCAAAATGGCTTACAACCCCAAAAGGGAATAGATATGGCTGGGAATTAAAACAATCTTTTTTTGTTTTAGATGGAAATACTAGCAGATGTTGCAAGAAACATATGGAGCTAGCTGCAGACAAATAGAGAGTACTTTTTGTGTACGGAGTGAGGGCAAAGGGGATGCCCTCTGGACTTGGACTTGGACTGTCCTGGAGAACAGTGAATCAGCACGCGCCAGGATTTCAGTTGAGGAGTTTGTGGAGTCCAGAATCTTGCCCCAGTGAAACAGTGTTACCGTCGTGACTCAGTCATTTAAATAGTTCCTCTTAGGCAGCTTCAGGACACTATCCATAATTATATCTATTTCACAATGGATTGATCCCAGACATCTTTTTAATGTGCTTGCCACTGAATGTGTGCATTGTTATATGTTCTCTCTCTCAAAGTGAAACAAAATAGACAGGCAGACAAAATGGGATATGGACATGTTGTCCACAAGGCATTTCCCACTCCAGAGGTCTCCCAACCCTGTGCTAGCTTGTTAATTTATTGTTATAGCTTGTCTATCAAACCAGGAAGACATTATTCGACAGGCTAGTTATTTTTCTAACACAATATTTTTATACGTTTTCCTGATTTCCAAAAATACGACCCATGTTATTCTGGTAGAGGTATTTTCTTTCCCTGAAAATGGCAGTAATATAGTAAATGTTCTGTCGCCATGTGCCACATAGAATAATGCTATTACAAGATATAGAGAAGGCAATCACAAGCCATCTTTCCTTAAGTGATATTTATCCTTCCCAAATAGTTCCGTGGGGGCCGTGACAGGAATAAAATAGTTTCTATCTACAGAAGTATTGTTTCTAAGGATGAAAAAGCCCTGAAACCCTGACTGACATTCAAGTTCGAGGTACTGTGAATATGTGGAAAAATGGGATTTTACACAGTGACAACACCAATAAGAGTCCTGAAAGGCACACTTGCAATGAAAGAGTTCCATTTGGAACAGCCCAGATTGTGGCTAAAATGGTCTCCATGTGGCAGAGCGTATTTGTGAATGAAGTGCCTTTCAATGAGGAGAAATCAATTTTAACAGCTCATTTATTGATGAAACCAAGTCTAGTCTCAGCAGTTAGAGTGCTTTCTTGGAACGGGGACTAGAGGATTCATCTGTCTCACCTTAACGGATGAAAGAAAAGCTTCTCATAAAAAATGTTTATGGCTCCTTTGCTGCTGGAGCTTGGATGAGCTAATATTTGATAATTAGTTAACAGAGGATTTGGGAAACTTAGAATGCCTGCTAACACTTCCCATGCCTGTTGCGTTCAGTGGCATTACAATTATTCAAATATGCCTAAAAATGAATCCTATAGTGGCTGAATCGTGAATTCATTTAACATCTTAACTCCACTAAGCTTCCTTAACTCTACCTTTTGCTTTAGCTACATTGGTTTATTTACCATGCCAGCCTTGTGCCTGGCTTTTTCCCACCTAAAGGCTGAACTTACCCACAGCCCATGTGACCAGCGCCCCCTGGAGGTGTGCAGTGCATAACTGGAGGCAGTGACCTATATGAGTCATCTCTCCTCTCCCGTGCCAGGTACCTGCTCTCCATCCTTCTCAGTTGAAGTCTTGTTCATCCTCTGGTTTCAGCTCTTTTGTGAAACCTCTCTAAACAAAGCTAGCCATAACTCCTCTGGATTCTGTGGTTACCTCAGTCGCTACTTCAGCACAGATTATGTTCTGCTAGTTGTTTACATGTGTCTTTTGACAGATTGATCAGAAGCAACAAGGCAGAGTCAGAATACCCTTCCCACTTCCCAGTAATGCATAAGTTTTCTCCATCTTAGTTACGGGCACCAAGTCAATAATCTAGACACCATTCTAGACTATTCTCTCTTTGTTACCTATTTATATCCAACCAGTAAATCCACACAGTTCTGTGACCAAAATATATTTCCAGTCTTACCTCTTTCCACCATCCCATTGCCTTTTATGTCCCTAGACCACGCCACCATTTTCTCTCACCTAGACAGCTGCCATATTCCCCTAACTGGCTTCCTGTTTTTGTTCATTTCCCACATCATCCACCCTCCGCATAGCATATAACCTCTCTCTCCACTCCTATTAAAAAAACACCCCGTAGCTTTTCTTTATGATCAGAATAAAATTAAAAGTTTCATAGTCTATAGTTGACATTTTTTTTTCTTTTAGTTGCCTAGAATCTGAATCCACTTTCTACTTGGGTGAGAAGCCATCACTGTAGGAAACGTAGTGAGGGATGGGACAATGCTCTTCTAGTGAGTTAACTTGAGACCCAGTAGTTGCTTAGTTGCTTTCTCAGTTAGATGACTGAACCCATGTTCAATTATGTTAAATGGGGTTGAGATGGGATATTCTTGGGTAAAATAAAAAGTAAGGAATTCAAATTCTTCAGAATTAGAAATGCTGGAGTGAATTATTATTGTAACTTGTCCCACTTTTTTCCCCTTGAGAAGGCCTAGAAGACATTATTCATGAAGACTTTGAAAAATACATTGGTGAAAAACTACCATCATCTTTGAAAAACATGTTAGTGCCTGTTTTCTGTGAGCTCTACAGAGAATACCTCGTTTCAACGTGACCAGAAGGATCCCGGGTGACAGAAATTAAGCAAGAGTGAATAACAGCTGGAGGCAAAGTGGGAAAGGTAACCCTGATAAGCTGCAGGTCCTCGCTGGTAAGCAGAGCGGTTTGACCAACAGGGATATGGAATAATAGTTAATTGATGGTAGATCCTAAGAGTGAGAGAGATAGGCATTCCTTTAAGGTCCTACTTTATATTAAAGACCCTATTTATATTAAGTAGAAAACAAAACTCTGGGACTCATGAAGAGGGTCCTGAATTGAGCCACATTGAGAGAGTAAAAATCCTTCATTTTATTCCCAGAGCTTTGCTAGTGCTAGAGCCCTTTAAGTGAGGGGAAGAGACAGAATCCTGGAGACTGTGCAATGAAATCACAAGTAGGGACGATGAAACATCCTCCTGGTTTTTGTCATGACGGGGGTATTAACCAGGGTAACTGTGTACTGAGGGAGAGGAAATATCCAACCATTCCAGGGGTCATTAGATCTTGGACTGAACTAACGTTAATTTCTGGAGCCCAAAACAACACTACGGTGTACCAGGCAGAGTAAGGAATTGTTGGTGGTCAGTAATTCAGTCAACAAATATTTATTGAACACGTACTATGTGATCCGTGCTCTTCTATGCAGGAAATACAATGGTGAGAAAGATAGAGTCCTCAAGAAGCTTATATTATAGTGGAGGAAAGAGGTAATAAATAAATAAGTTAATTTTTGGAACGGATAGATGCTCTGAAAAGGATAAAAGATGGAAGATACTAAAGAGCGATGTGTGGGTAGTTACTAAGGAGTGATCATTTTTTTTTAAAGATTTATTTATTTATTTTAGAGAGAGGGCACAAGAGGGCGTGAGTGGGGGGAGGGGCAGAGGGAGAGAATCTTCAAGCAGGCACTACCCACTGAGCCCAGAGCCCCATGCAGGACTCCATCTCACAACCCTGAGGTCATGACCTGAGCTGATACCAGGAGTTGGACAATTAACTGATTGAGCCACCCAGGTGCCCCGTGAAGTGATATTTGAATTGTATCCTGAATTATGAAGAGAACCCAGTCATGGAATAGAGTTCCAAACAAAGAAAACAGATGCTCAAGAATGCTGAGATAGAACAAGTATGTCACAACCTCCAGGGTGAGAGATAAGGCTAGAGTGGATTGCAATAAAGTGAAGATGGGGGAGAATGGGAAAAGGTGAAATGAGAGGAGGAGGTAGGAGCCAAAGACACTTGTAGGCTATGAAGTGTTTGGATTTGAAAGCCATTTGAGAATTTTAGGCATTGCAGGGACATGATTTGATTCATGTCTAGAAAAATTACCCTCGATTATGGGAGGTAGGGTGTGGACTGTAGCTAGACAAGGGTGAAATTATGAAAACTTCTTTGGAGTCTGTTACATTAATCAAAGGAAGGATGATAGTGGTAGAGACAAATGTGACAGCAGTGATTGTGTAATGTGATCAGATTTGGGGTCCATTTGTAGGAAGAACTGATGGATACAGTGAATGTGGAGATGGGAGTGGAATAAAAAATAGTATCAAGATTTTTAGTCTGAGAACTAGGTAGATGGTGGAAGCAATTGCTTGGGAAAGACCCACTTTGCCTAGTGGGGAGCAGAAATCAACTAATGTCTTATTAATTTAAGATGCTTATTAATATCCAAATGGAGATAGAGAGTAGGAGAATATATGAATTCAGGGAGGAAGATGAAGCATATATGTTTATGTGAAAATTTATGTGTATGGGTATGTACATACACACATATGTATATGTGTGTATGTAGTATTTGGAGTCATGGATTGGGGAAGGTCACTTAAGGAGAAAGTATATGTTGAAGAGGGAAGAGAGAGAAGCACCAAACAGAGTGCTGGAACTCTCCACATGTTGATGATTGGAGAATAAAAGGAAGATAAAAATGTTTTCTTTGCAGAAACAAATGATTGCACCCCTGATATGTGGTATACAGTCTTAAGTTAAGGAATATTTTATCTCAGTCTCATTAAACAAAGAACACCAGAATTTATTTGCTTTCATCTGGCAGAGATTATAATACATCTCCCCAAATTTGCCTCAGTGTTATACTTTAACTCTGACTCTGGGCCACATATGGTCCAAAGACATATGGATCTTCTCTCTGTCCTACACAGTATCACGCCAGTCCATTAATTTTTAGTATTTTGCTGCTGTGACCTAGAGAACTGGAAGTAAGACATATAGATGCATCAATAAGAAACACGCAAATCTGAGGGTCTCAGATAAATCCCATGAAAATACAGGCATGACCACCTTGGCAACATTTTGGGGACTGCTGACTTTCAGGTGCTCTTGACAAAGCAGTGCACCCTATGCTTCATATCACTAAGAGGGGGCCACCTTGGATTTTGGAGGTGATACATACAATGTTTGTAGGTACCATTCTAATCCATTTACAATGTGAACTAAAAGACTTGAGTGGAAGCTAGAGCAAGAGGCTGCTCTCTGATCACCTGCAGCTAGGGGATATGGGGGTAAACAGATCACCTCTTAAGTCCTCATGACCCAGCAGAATCCTGGTGCTTTAAGTACCTTGGAAAATAGGAATATCACACAGAACACTGGCAACACCTGATGGGAAATCACGAGCATTTTGGAGCAAAACCATGACTTCTTTAGAAAATATTACTCTTTTTGAAAAAAAAAAAAAAAAAGCTTCTTTATAGTCCGGATGCCTGGTCACAATCACCAAGTGACCATGTGACCACATTGCCTATGATGGACCAAGGATTTTCTGATCCCATTGCCATAAAATCAGGCATGTCCAGCATGTCTTCGTCACATGAAAATAATCTTTGAAATAGGGACTAAGCAGGCTGTGAAAGCATAAGTCATACATAAGTATGCAGCTCACTATGCAGCCCAGCGTACCTACTCCTACCTCATTGCCACGCCCACACTCCCAGTGTACCCACTACCTCACTGTCACACCCTCTTTAATCTGCCTTAAGAGCTTGTCTGAGGCCTCATGTACATGGTGACAGAGGAGTCATTTTTAGGCCTGGTTTCCAGATGGTTATGCTAAGTGTGGGTGTGTAAGTCTCACCGGAACTGGACTGCTGTGTTATTATAGCCCCATTTATCACAGGTGGTCCTATGGGGGACTAGAAAGAGGGTATTTTTCCAGCACAAATACCTGAATAAAAGATCTCACAACTATACTGTCAGAAAGGAGAAGGAACCTGAGCTAAGAATCTATATCTGCTTATGCTCAGTGGTTGGATAATGGTGTGGCTCTATTGTTGGACACTCGGAAGGGAAAATATCGGGAGACTAGGGACGGTGAGGTTTGGATGGCAGCGTGTGGATGGACCTATTAGAATATGTTCAGAGCGAGATACTCATTTCTCATATTATGTGCTCATGAAAAGGATTCCACAATAGAAATATATCTCAACTCTTAGGGTGCCAAGATGAGTATCCTTGTGGGTATTAGTTAACCTTATTGCCCAGCTCTTTCAGGCTTCTCAATGGGCTTATGACCAGAATGACCACGGTGGCAAGGAGGGAGGCAGAGCATAACTTCAACAACGGGGCCTTTTGTCAGTAAAGTGGATGTCAGTATCTGGATACTGCCATCCCTAAAAGCGTAATTAGCATTAGTAAGCAAACTTGAATCCCTGGTGGGTGTAGGCAGACAGTTGTAATCTGGTGGCAGGCTTTCCATCTTGGAGAACAAAGTGTCCTCAGAGTCTAATGAACAGCATTGCTTCTGATCCAGGAAGCCACTTACACACACACACACACACACACACACACACACACACACACACAAAGCCTGAGGTTCCTTGGAGTCACTAGTTTTACGTGTACCTCCATCTCCTGCAAGCACCTGGTTTTACAGAATGACAAAATGCCTATCAGCTCAAATGTCAACTCCTTAGAAAGGCTTTTCCTGACCACCCACGTAACTATCCTATCACTCTGTTTTATCTTTGTCCTACCATGTGTCTTTATCCAACTTTTGTTTTAATTTGTTTTAAAAGAATTTTAATTTAAAAGAAGTGAGTTTCCCCAGTAGATTGTAAACCAGATGATGAAACTGAACCACGCATTCATCACCATATCTATAACACCTAGAACAGTCCTAGGAACAAAGTAAATGTTTAATAAATATTTGTTTAATGAGTAAATGAATAAATCATGAATTAGAATGGGTAGTTAGGACCCAATACAGATTTAATTAACCACTGGAAACTTAGGGCCCAAATCACTTAACAAATGAGTAAGAACATAGTGTCCGTTTTTGATTGGCTGATTGGATTCCTGGTCAGGAAATAATCATTTTAATACCTGGGAGCAAATTTAAAAATAGATCAAATCTGCATTCATTCTATTAAAGCCCATTGCTTGTGAAGCACTATGCTAGATAGTAGGGAATATACTGATGAATGTCACATGACTCTGTACTCAAGGAATTTATAACTGAGAAGAGAAACAAAGAGAAAATAATAAATGACAGAAATAAGACACTTGAGGACTTGTGTGTGTGTGTGTGTGTGTGTGTGTGTGCAAACAAGAAGTAGACATTTATTCAGCTGAGATGGAGAAATCAGAAAGGTTTTGTGTAAGAGGCAATGTACGAGCTAGGCCTTGAACAGACAAATCTGGAGAATGAGATGGAGGCGGCGGTCAGACATGCAATGGTGTGTGTGGAGAAGGGGGGACCAGAAAGCACAGAGAGAGAGAGAGTGGTTGGAGGTTTTGGCCAGATCATTCGAAACTTTGGATGTCACACTCAGGTGGTCCACTTCATCGTATAGGGGTGGTGGGAAGAGCAAATATTTGTGAGGAAGGGCTTAACACCATCTAATCTATGTTTTAGGCTGCATAGTGAGAAACAGATTAGTAAGGGAAGAGACTAGAGACAAGGAAACCAATTAGGAGATTAATCTGATAGTCCAGGGGTGAAATGAAGCCAGTGGACTTGGAATAGACTCATGCCAGAGGGAATAAAGTGAAGGGGGTTGATGCATAGATATTAAGAGAGATTTTAGAACAGGATTTGACCCTGTATTATATGCTGATGGACTGAGAGAAAGCGCCGTGTAGAGTAACCCTCGTAGTTCCAGTCTGGGTACTTTGGAGGATGGAGGTGATGTTAAGTGATGGGAATGCAGAAGAAAATCATGGATCTAGTGGAAGATAAACTTCATTTGGCTATATTGAAGATCAGTATGTTTGAAGATCAGTAGGGTATCTATCTTTATATGCTAAGCAGGCTTGTGAACGTTTGGAACGAAAGCACAGGATGGAAGTCCACTCTGGTGATAGAGTTTGACAGTGATACTGAAATAATGAAATGAAGTTAAAGAGGAGAATGTCGACCCTTAACAGGACATGGTCTGTTAAGAGAACAAACAGGTCTGCCCTAACCAAAATGACAGAGTAGAAACCTGTGGATCATGGATGTTCTTGGTTCTGCTCTTCTATTGTTTCCCCCGTGGTTCTTCCTTTTTCCTCATCAAGTTTCATTTATAGCCGTCTTATCTTTCTTATGGGGAGAAAAGAAGCACCACACCCACTTGAGCCTACAACTTGGATTATGGCAGCTTCCTACTCAAAACACCACTAAGGATTCATGATTGTCTACACACCAAAGTCCTGACTCTCTCTGTTTCATTCGGCGTTCTCGCAGATATGGCCACTGTTTCACCTCCTATCCCACCACAACCTCTCTTCCGTTCACACGCCCCTGTGCTCCATGGTGAGCTTCCTACTACTTTGTTCCTACTGCTCCTTCTGCCTGGTATCCCCTTCCTTTCCATATCCAACCACTGGCGGCTGACACACACTTCAAAGTTTTCAAGCCTTCCCAGCCCCTTTCCACTCAAAATTCCCTCTCTTGACTGACTCTTCTAGAATCTTGTGTGTATTCCTATCATAGTATTTGATTCAGTGTTCTTTGCTGTTTATATGCCTTTGACCCTCAGTAGACTGTAGGTTTAGAGGACTGAAACTTATTCCCCTTTGTGCTTTTACAGGTTTTCTTGAGACTCTGAGCACAGCAGTGATTAGCTGGATGCCTTTGAAATGAGAGAGCAAAAGAGAGAATGGTAATTGCAGCCTGGCACATTCTGGCCATGTGTATTTCCTTCCTTAGCCTGACTATCTGATATGAGGATAGGAAACATCACTGAACTCCCATAAACAGGTGTAAAGGTCTCTGGTACTGCTTCACTCTTTCGACCAATTACTTTCACAAAAAAATGCAAAAGAAGGAAAGAAAGAAACCCACATAATGTATTAGGGTCTGGGACTGGAGGGAACTTCATTATTTTTAATGTCTCAGTAAAAGATCTTTTTTTCTCTCCACATTTACCAGACTAATCCCAATAATGTCTTTTAAACAATTAATTCTAGTTTCAAAAGCATTCTACTCTGCAGTTTGTCCAGAATTAAGTGACCATTAGAAGGCATTAGCTTAGAAATGAGTGCCCTAATTACTTCTGAAAGTTAGCAATAAAAGAAGGGAAAAAAAATGTCCGAATTTCAGAGACATCAGCATCCTTGCAGTCCTGGCTGTTTTTTTGCATACCTTCCTGTCTTCCAACCACGCAAACCGTCGGTCAGAGGAAAGCACTGGGGTGTTTTGATACCTGCCGATTTCATTTTGTACTGGGCAAAGATTGCTTAATCTTGCTCCACTCTGGAAAATAAAGAGTATGAATAGACGACTGAAATGCAGACCGTTTACTCTAGACCGATGTCAGGGAATGCCATGAGACCTGAAGATGCAGATGGGCTACAAACAGTGCCTGTGTGGTGGCGAGTCCGGGAGTTTGGTGACGACTTAGAGTGTCGTGAGCATGATCCTCCTCTGTGGGAAGCATGCTCCTTTCATCAGCAAAGGCCATGGCAATTTGCGGTCTGAGTTCGGACTGCACTACTGTTTGTGTAGGCCTGGTGGATATTCTGTTCCTAAGTCTAGATGCAGTGCCTAAGTTTCTAGCATCCTCTTTCAAGGTGGGGGGAGTTTTTGCCATTAACCCGGCTCAGGGGAGAAGATGTGCTGGGCTGTACTTCTATGGCTGATGGAACAGACTTCTCTCAATGGAATCGTTCCATGCGTCCTATGTGTAACCTATTTGCACATGTTAGATGGGAGAGTTGGGAGGGCTCTCGGCCTTAATGTCTGCTCTATAGGCAATTACTTACAGCTTCCATGTCCGCCTGTGGAAACGCAGGTGTTCTCAAAAAGGGTTCTTGCACTGTGGGGGTGGAAGCTTCTCGTATTTACTTCTTCCCCCTGCCCCCCTATGGAGTATAAGATCTTGGTTGTCGTGACCCTTAAGGGAATAATAGGGGGTTTTGGGGGGGTAGGGTGGGGCTTGGGCTCATGTAGGCTGCTTTGTGAGGATTTTGAGATTTAGGAGCAGAAAGAAGAAGCGAATCAGTCATTTTCTCCCCCCTTGGCTTCTACTCCAAACCAAAGGAACTATCATTTCTCAGGTTAACAAGACAGGGGGTAGTCTTTGAGGCCATCGACTTGAACGGACTCACTGGCCAGTCTGCTCTGGGATTCCCTCCCTCCCTCACTGAGTGGACAGTAGGAAGCAGTCTAGCTGAGTGGGGCTCCACAGTCTCACGCTGCTGCCTAGGGGCCCTGGCTATGCCCCTGCCTTGCTGTGGGACATTAGACACCTTCCTTATCTCCCAGTTGCAGTGTGAAGATTCAATGAGATAACTTGTCTGAAGGATCTGGTGCAGGGCCAGAAACATACTTAATAAATGTCGGCCATTAGCAGCAATAATGACAACAACAGAGTCTTGTTGTCCAGTTATCTGAAGCTTCACAAGAGACATATCCAGAGGAGGAAACACAGAGAGACGGCATCACTGTCCCCATGTTGCTGTTTTGTTAGGAGTCCAGACTTTAATCAAATGAAAGCATATTAACGTGAGAGCCCCACAGCAGTTGGACCCTCGGTGCTGTACCTGCCGGCCTAATGAAGTCTTTGATGTGGTTCGCCCAGGTTGCATATGTACCTACCTTTAATCATGGGAAGCGAATGACAGTAACTCGCTGGACTTGCTTTCATCTCGAAGTATTCTTATAGCATGATCTTAGAAGTAAATACCTAGGCATATTATTTTTGCCTTTATACCAAATTAGAAGCAGGTGAAAGGATGCTATTTTGTGGCCTTTGCCACGAGAAGATGAGTTGCCCAGAGAAAAGAAATATGTATTCTTCCTCAAAATTTATGTAATTCTCTGAACTCTGGTGGTTTATGAATGAGCTCAGGGCTAGGAAACTTAAAAGTTGTGGAAACTGTAGATATTGTACCCTGGAAACTGGTTTCCACTCCTTCAAGAAAGGTTGTCAAATGCAAGACTGTTATGAATTCATCAGACATTAATCATTTAGCCCCACCAGGGAATTTTCTGTTCCTCGCCTTATCCGTCATTGAAAAAAAAATCACAAGACTTACATTATTCCATTTATTTTCTGGTTATAAATAATCAAATACAATTTGCAACTCTGTGGTTTGTAATGCATTCAGATTGACTTAGAACATGATGGAAAAGAACAAGCTTGGTTTGTACTTGAGGTTTGCTAAGGACTAGAATTCCCCAGGTAGTGCTCTCTCATTATGTAGGGCACAGTTATGTTGCAGAGACCTCTCCAGAAGCCCAGGGGAAGGCCTCCTCTCATTAGGCACGTCCCAGTGAGCACCAGCGATCGCAGGGTGTGATGTACGTGGATCTGTAGGCTGGGAGAAGAATGATCAAGGTTTCAAAAATGGAAATCTTTTGAGTCATCTTGGCTAGAGATTTTTTTTTTTTTAATCTCCAAATCCTTCAATGCAAAAAAGAAATAGAGGGCGATAATTCCAAACTGAAGATTGTTGCTGTGAATTGGGAGTGACAACAATATGGTCAAGGTCTATTTTTCACAGTTCGGTTCACACTTATTTCAGGGCTGGGGGAAAATATGTTCTTGAAATAAATCTGAACTCATTCAGAGATTGTGCGCATGAGATCTTAATGGAGAGTCTTTTCTTTTGAGATTATGAGCGTCATTCAGGGTCCAGCCTCCCTGCCTGTCCACCTACGATCCTCCAGCAAACTGGAGGTGGCCGCTTATTCTCTTTAGCTGCTCCCACCTGCCCTGTTGGCTGCAGTACCGGGTTCTAATTAAGTCATTGCACATTCAGGCTGTCTCCTTTGGTGACAGAGTCCTGCATAGGGAGACTGCTGAGCCTATGACACAGTTGTATTCCTGAGGCCCCATCCCTGGCACATAGGCTGCTCTGTTCCTGGCACTTGTCCCCTACAGTGAGCCTATAGGCTTTGTTCGGATGGTGTTCACATGAACAGGTGAGTGATCCACGGTGATCATTGCCCTTGTTAAAACATTACTAAATACTAAGAGTGTCCCTATACCAAGCACTCTATCTGGGAGATAGGGAGGGTGGCTAGTTCCTTGATAGAGCAAATAATAACTACCCTGGTCAGATGAAAAAGGCCAAGATTAGAACAGGGATTCTGACTCTGCTGACTTGGTTCAAAGGGGCAAGAGGGAGAGAGAACGCTTAGACCCCGGATCCTTGATTTAGCCACAACTCTTGAATTGGCAACTTGTGCCTTGATTAGGCACTTCAGGGGATCTTATCCTAGCAGATGTGGAGCCAGGGGAATCCACCTGAAACCTATCTCCATTGTACCCACAAGATTAATCTTACATATACGGGGAATAATCCTCAATCACCTTTAGAAATTCCTCCCCTCCGCTTTTTCCTCATCTCCTTCCTCATCTCCTTCCTCTGTGCCCTGAGATCTAGCACTGTGAGCACTTAACCCAAAGGCTCCAGGCCTCACCAGCTTAGGGAGGTTTGATATATTGGTAGATTGATAAATAAATACTGATATTTAAATATTCTTGCTTTTGCCCCTGTAGAGCCAATCACTGTTCCATCTCCGTCCCCTGTCACTTGTCCCTTGAAGTCTGGGATCGTCACATATGCAAGCAAACCACTCTGCACCTGACCTATTCAGGTAACTCTTTCTTTATCTATGCCGTCTGGTTGTGAACCTGCTCAAAGGAGCCTCTGTGCTGAGAAGTCGTGTGTGCCAGTGGTGCTGAAGTTCAAGGATACCCACACTTCTGATCTATGAAATACCGGGAGTGTTGGGCGCTGAGCCCTCCTTCAACGCATGCCTTTAACCCCCTACAGAGGACAAAAGCCAACCATGAAGTTTAGTTTGGGGCAGATGTCATTCTACCTTGTTCTCAGATAGTCCTGTGCAGACTAAATACAACAGCAACATTAACAAAAACCTCCTCTTTCCATCTAAAGGCGTGACATCCTCCTACGTATTAATTTATGTTAATGGATACCAAAATGGTCACCAATCCTGCAGTTCTAGAAACAGCCAAAATAGAATCCACCACGGGCTTGGCTAGGATACTCTGTTCCAGGTAACTCCCTACTGTACAGGGCAGAGATTTTCTGACTTAAAAAGACTTGAGCAGACTCAACCAAGCCTGATCCTCTCTCTGGGTGTTTGTTAAAAATTGAATTGGGTTCCCTACAATTCATATGTTGAATCCCTAACCCCTAATGTGACTGTATTTGAAGATAGAGCAATTAAGGAACTAATTAAGGCTAAACAAGGTCCTAGAGTGGGGCTTTAATCTGAGAGGATGGGTGTTTTTATAAGAGGTAGAGACATCAGATCTCTCTCTCTCTCTCTCTCTCTCTCTCTCTCTCTCTCTCTCATCTTGCTCCAACACAGATGAAAGCCACGTGAGGACACACCAGGAAGGCAGCCAGCCGTCTACAATCCAGGACAGGGCTCACCAGCCACCAATCGGCTGGCACATTGATCTTGGACTTCCACACTGTGAGAAAGTAAGTTTGTGCTGCGTCAGCCACCTAGTCCCAGCTATCTTGGGACAGCAGCCTGAGCTGACCAAGACAGTTCAATCCTTAGTTGTTGGTGAGTGGTACTGGGTAGGTGGAAGGGGCAGACCTGGGGTCCTTGTTGCAGGCAGGTGGATTTTCTCACAGCATGGTAGTAATAGGAGTAAAGGAATAATATCCTCTGGCCCTTGTCCCTTTCAAATGGCTTTCATGCATGATATTCCATTTTGTTCTCATAGTACCTTTATGACCCTTTGCAAGAGGCAGGGCATTTTATTGTCATACTACAGCTGATGAAACTGAGGTACTTAAAAGGCTATGTAATTTATGTAATTTGTCTGAAATCACCCTGAGCGTTTGTACTCTAGGACTACTGAAATACTAACCCAGTGTTCTTGTCACTATGCAAGAGTCTCTAAGCAGATTAGTCCAAAGGACTTACATCCGGATGGCAAAATTTAAGGATTTTTTTGTGTGTGTTTTTCAGCATCTGTATATTGGCAATGTGCCCCAATTCGCAGTCACAGAATTGCCGTTGAGAAGCTTTCGAAGGGCTCAGTGGGGTCATTTTACGCAGCCGAGGACAAGATGATAACTACAGGAAATGGCGACACGGATGCCAAAAAAGTAAGCCTGGAGCAACCAAATAGAGGGCAAAACTGCAAGATGAGGAAGGCTAAGCCTCTGGCTCGAGCCTCCAGGACATCCTCCAGCATGCCCTCCTGACTGTGTTATAGACTGTTCTGCTTTGCAGCTTTCTGCGATGACCCACTTTGGCTTTTCATTCTGTGATCCTCCGTAAGAGGGAACAGGATGCATCATCCTCTAAGGCCTATGGTCTATTCGAAAGTGCCTGTTCTTTTCACTCTCCCCTTAGGGGCTCCAGCAACCCCACAAGATGGCCTCCCCCTCCCCACCGCTCAGGTGCAGGACCACCTGTTAGTCTCTCAGCCTCACCAGATCCTCTGTAGGACTAGTCTGCTTCCCTCCCCATGGTCCCTGTAGCAGGGGGACCCCTCTGGGAGCACCCCACTTTCAAAACAGCTTGTACATAGATGGCCAGCATCACAAAGAATAGCATTTCAAATTCCCTCTGGCTTCTACATCTTGAGAAGAAAGCCTTCCAGGTGTGCTTTATTTTCCCCCTACTGATCATGCTCTTTCAGGGTTTGTTTCTGTCCTAACACAGTAGTTGAACTCAGAGTCTGGGGAGCCCAGCGGTTCTGCCACTTACTGGCTGCTTACTGGTGTGGCCCTGAGCAAGTTACTTAACCTCCCTCGTCTTAAAATAAGGATAAAGTAGCAACTCTTCTCAGGCTTGATGTAATGATTAGGTGGGCTAATCCATAAAGTGCTTAGCACAGGACTTGGTATGTGGAAGTGCCATGCGCTAACTACTGCTATTATTCCTGTCAGTATTATTTATCCAGTAGTGACGCTGAGTGGGATCCTACTAGAGATATGTAGAACATTTTCTTACATAACTAATTTTCCTAAATATATTAGTCAATAACGTGCATCGGGATTATTTTCAAGTTTATGCCCTTACCCTTTGTCCTTCCAGTTTTAAGTTTGCTACCTTCCCTCTTAGCTACTCCTCAATTTATATAGTTAAAAAAAAGGACTCCTTTTACATTTTTTTCTCCTGAATTATTTTCAAAATACAGAGCTGACAAGAATTATTTCAGTGTCAAGCTCATTATCTCTAGTCCTCTTTGGAACTTCTGTCGGCACTTCACATCCATCACGAATACGTCATTGCCCAGCTACGTGGACATTCTCAGAGTCGAGCTTTATAACTTATACCTTTTCTGAGTCCTGGGCAATGCTTTGCATGCAGTAAATGTTTGGAAATTAAATGGGGATGGATTTGTTCTCATTCTATTTGCCCATTACATTCTCATGTCTAAAATGTTCACCCCTCGCAATTACCAAGCCAATTCTACAATACTTAATATATTTAATATACTCTTCATGATACTAAAATTCACCCACAGAGAGACACACATGCATCATACTACTTTATTTTTTGAGTCTGATTGCCTCTACAGCTAAGCTCCTCTCTTTTCTTCTAAGTTCACCACCAGCATTCCCATCCCTCAACTAGAAGATGTTTCTTGAGAGCCAGAGAATCTTGGGGGGCTTGTGTGCTGATGTGTCTCCGGCACTTAGACTAGGGGACTGGTAGCCATTGTTAGGTGCCAATCTATCAGCCACCGCCCTTGCTTCTTTATCAACACAAGCCTGATTTTGTCTCGTATCTTGTAACCATGTGCTTCAGAAAAGGCTGGGCCCTCACTCTGGCCCAGAGGGTGTATTGTAATCATCCTAAGTCAATCCTAAGTTTTCCTATTCTTGTTGCCGGTTATTGTTAGCAATGAGAATGTTCTGTGCTTTTGCAACAACCATCTTTGCTCCCAGGAAAGGACAATGCGATGCGTGAATTTGTAGTAGCCATCTTGGCATCCCGAGGGGAGCTAGCTCAAGACCACAGGCTAACACCCCAGGGATGGCAGAGTGGAAAGGAGAGAGACTCTGGGGCCTCGACAAGGTTGTTGAGTTCTCCTGATTAACCAGACTTGGAACTTCCCCTTCTGCAAGACATTTTGTGTGGGATAATTCATTTGCATAGTTGTTTAAGCCACTTTTAATTGGGTCTTAATTCTCATAACTGAAAGTGTCCTGATCCAGGAGGCATGCCAAAAATATTGTTAACTTTCTGACTGGCGAAACCTGCTATAATTCATGGTATATTGGTGAACTAAAGGTCTACACGTTGACTAGGAGAGTCAGCAAATTCTGGTAGATAAAAACAACATTATTTAAGCGATCAGGAAAACTAATTTTTTTTTTATATTGTTTTAGGTCTTAACTTTGGTGGCGAAGCTGATGGGGGAGGAGATTTTGAACCTTGGAAAATCACGTTAGAAGAAAATTTCTAAAAACTGTTCCTTGTCACTCTTTAGTTGAATTATAGATGTAAATTGGCCAGTGTTCAAAATACTGCCCTTACTCAGGGGGCCTTCGAGGGCGAGTGTTTGCACTGGCCAGCACCATGGCAGGATGTGGAGTCCCGTGCCTGAGCTGCTCGAGTGTCAGCCTCTGGCGAAGGGCTGCCGAGGCCTTTGGTCACCTCCAGGGCTGCCACCAGTGGAACGATGCAGCAGGTACCATTAATGGGGACAGTATTCCATCATTTGCCTTGGAGGTCATTTGCAGTCCAGATTAGCTGCTCATTGCTCTTTCCTTATTATCAGGGGTTCTCTACCTGCCTATGTAACCTGCATGAATGTGGAGAACCCCAGCACCATCCCATGAGAGAGAGAGCAGGGCCTGTGACAAAGCAGAGCATTCGCTTCAGTCTGTTCTGGTTTGGTCAACAGAAGGACTTTTGGGGGTTGGTCAGTTGCAGCTTTGCTTCCCTACCTGGAGTACTGCGGTAGCCTTGTATCTACTCACCTGGCTAGTTTTGCCCCATTCCAGTTTGTACGTTACACTGGGACACAGAGCTGACTACGTCGCTTCCCGGCCGACAGTCCTTTAAGGGCTCCTCATTATCAATGGATACATGTAAGCTCCTTAGGCTGGCATGTGAGCCCTGGCGCCATCTGCGCTCTTCCTTCCTTTCCAGTCTCTTTTTCCCTCCTCATCCCCATAGACAAAAGCCTACCCGCATCAAACATCCTGTAGCTTCTGGAACACCATACGTTCCCAATACAGCGTCAGTGCCTTTCCTGCAGCTCCCTTCTCTGGAATGCATTCTCCAACCGGCCCTCCCTTACAAACTTCCCCGCCTTTTTGGAGATGCATCTCTGATGTATTCTGGGAAGCCTTCCCTGACCCCCTCATGCAGACTAAGAATCCACCTTTCCCCCGCTCCTCTTCCTCTTAATCACTAAATCGCACAAATCACCGTGTTGTATGATGGTTTCTCTGTCTCTTGCCCCCTTCCTTCTGAGCACCCTATGGTCAGGATTTGGTCTTGCCCCTCTCTTGAGTCCTGCACGGGGCTTAACATGCACTAGAGCATGCCAGTCCACTTTTGGTTTGAATTGCAGTAAATCAAATTGAAAACAGAGTAAGAATGAAACACCTGTAGCAATTTCTGATGCAGACAGGTTTGTGGTAGGCTTCTCTTTGTCAGGATCCTGGGAGCCCAGAACATGAACCAACCATCAATTCCTTTGCAGGTTATTGCCTCGGAGGACGTGTTGAAGAGAGAAAGAGAACGGGAAGTTGAGTGCAACTGGCTGACCCCAGAATAATCTAATGACCTGGCATTCCTTTTGTCTTACCATCCAGACCATCCAAATATTTTCTCAAGCTGATAGGTGCACATTACAGCTTAAATAGGCTAATTATTTTCATTTCCTCTCCTTTTTTACTTTGAAACTTAGAGGCAGGCAATGAAACCGCACATTTCCTAAGATTTCTAGGTCCTTGACTGACTGTAAGACCAGAACATTTGTTATTCTTTCACCCAGGGTTTCCTCCGTCCTCATTTGGGAAATTACCACCTGCTTCTGAGATCTCTCCCCAGCTTCCTTTGTGAAGTAAAGGGCACAGTTTTAACTCAATAATTTTAGCAGTATCTACCTCCCCTGTTGATAAGTAAATCTTCCTCTGCTTTATTTTGGGAATTCCCTATCTCCTTTGGTCACTCGTCATTCAGTATACTCTCCTGTCTTCTCAGTCACTTTCTCAGGAATGTCATTTGGGTTTACTTTGGATGGACAGATGCACCTGGATTCTGGAAAAGTAGTCTCCCAAGGATCTTGTTGATCAAATTCTTCCCCAGGACTTTTTCAAGTGGATAAACAGGATCTTCTTCCCTCCTGAATTGCCACTGTTAGAGGAAAAGTGGCCATTCCTGTGCAGGGAAGGGAAAATACATAGTTACTGAGAAATCCGAATGCGATTCCTTTGTGTTCCTCTCTTCATGGCAACCAGTCATGCTCGCTTCTGTAGAGTTCGCGTGCTTGATAAAGTCGAGGTGCCTTAGAGGAACTTTGTTTTGCTAGTTGATAGATTTTTAGAAATATATACATTCCCTTTTGCTTGGTTACCATGCATGAACTCAGAAAGTGCAATTAGAAAAATAACATTTTTTATATAGAAACATTGGCATCAGTGCTAATGAAAGAATGCTACAGAAGAATAGAGAGGTGGCAGGTAATTAATGGTTTTGCTTTAGCTGCATGGGATGGCAGTCTAACTCTGAGAGGACTGTGCACAGACATAGCATGGCTGGTGTGGGTACCATTAAAAAGGTCTACAGAATGCCCAGGAACCCTGTGTCCTTAGCAGTTTGACGTCTGTAGGAAAGCTACACCCACACACTTCACTTTCTTTAATGTTTTACAAAAGAGTTTTACTAGTTTCCTTTGGTGAATCGGTTTCCAGATAGTAGGAAAAAAAGAGAAAGAAAAAGATGGGAATGATGAATGGTTGTCATGGGCTTTAGCTCCCAAGCATGAAATTGGGGCTCAGGCCAGAGGAGTGAGTTTTCTTTGGGTTCAGGCCAGCAAAATGAAACCTCAAGAACCCAGTCTTTGGATATGTCATTATCTAACAAGCCAAAGGAAATGGATGACATGATGCTGAGTAAATGAGATGGATTTCGGTCTATAATTTATGTGAATATCAACTAACACTTAAAATACCGATTAATATCAGCATCACATTGTCCGATCGTGTGGACGATGAGAAGAGACACAATGTACGCAGATCCTGTGCAGTAACAAGGAGTTTGGTCTAGATACCCTGGCAATGATCACTAATTTTGCTATGTTTTGATTTAGTGTTTGTGTTAATGTATTCTAGTATGTCTGAGAATATGAAAGTAACACCTGGTGTGCTCTGTGCAAATGCTTCTCCGCTTCAGGAGGAAAGCCAAAGGGGACACACAGCTGAACCTGAAGCATCATTACAAATAGGCTCCGGGGAATAAACTCCTCAGATTTCTGAGAATAAAACAAAGTCAGAGAAAATATACAAACATATGAGCCTTTCTTGTATGTAAGACATATCCTTAAGGTAATATTATGCTCGGGAGTTTGTTTGGGGGCAGTTTGTAAACCAAGCCAGGTTCTCACTGCATAGCTTTGTTTGCATGCAAATGCCCTTAAAACACACACACACACACACACACACACACACACACACACACACACACACACTTTGCAAGCAAGAGGCAGTGAGGCCAATTAAAAAAATGCTCATGTTCAGAGGTTTAATTTTGCTGATATCTCAAGATTGTCAGAAGGGGGATCGTCCTTCTAGAATAGTGTCTGCCAGAGCCGGGCGCACCATACAGTGTGTGCTAGATAAGTGCCCTCGTGAAGGCAAAGCTGTTGACTTCATATTCTTTGAAGCAATTGCTTCTGCTCCCAGTGCCTCTGAGATCAGCATTCCCTTATTTTTGTGTAATTGAGAGCTGGCAACTCACACGTTTCGCTTATTATATAAAAAGACTTTAAGAAGAACGGGCAAGGCAAGAATCAGCCCTTTCCTCAGAAGACCTAAAACCACAGCACCCTGACAGGGAGAAAAGCTGCTAGATTACTTTAAATTTATGATAGTTCCTAGATCTGCATCAAATCTAATAAAGGAAGATAAATTGACTTTTTGGATTTTCTTATACAAAAATATCTAAAATCCATTTCATCCTTTTATTCCATTTTCCTTTTTTTTGAAATTTTAGCAGCTCAGTTTCATTCAAGTCTGGCTTGCCCCTGCCACCTCCGTTAAAATTCATCACCATGACAAGATAACTAGTCACACCGTGCCATTTTCATTGCCATACTCATTTTACAAACCTATTGGCGGTTCTGGTGGACATTTCTAAGATGTAATATGAGTCGGAGAGAATTCGCCATGTTTTTTCCTGATGTCCAGAGGGACAAAATGGTTCCCTGTTTGCCCCACTCCTGGGGCTAGGAGGTCCTGCTGGTGATCCCCACCATCACCTGGAAAGGAGAGTGATAATATGCAATCTGTGGATTCAGTATACATTGAACACGTATTCCTGGTTCAACAAGAGTGCTGAGTATTCAACTGGGTTCTCAGGTGCCGTAGGAAAATGCAGTGGTCTGTTGAGCTCACATTCTGGCTGATTAATACACTGCTAAATGCTCTTGGAGCTCTGCCAGGAGAAATATAAACAGCAAAAGAACTTACTCTATAAGTATCTGTCTTTTTGCCAAATTGTACAAGGAAAATGTGTTTGAGAAAAAAAAATGATAGGAGGATGTGTTTTTATTACATGTATGCTCATCAGATCCCAGCTCTGTAAAACCCATTAAAAACAACATGAAGTATTTAAAATCAGCAGCAATCACCTTGGTTGGTTACTGATTTACAAGATTAAAAACATTCTGAACTGGAGATGAAGGTGCATTAATAAACACAGGTTCCTGGAAGAATCCTTGGTGATTACTTGTCGGTCTGTTTGGTGAGGGGTCTCAACATCTCAGGGAAAAATGTCAGCACGTAAGTCAGGAGGAGGCGCTGATATTCAACACTGTCCCTAGGAAATTCAGAGCATCATTCAGTGGTCAGTGCAGAGCCCTCAGAACCATCAGTATTTGTTTTAAACTCTCCAGCATGCACTAGTCCAGTAGCGGGACAAGTCTTCAAGCTTGAGAGGCTTCGTGAGGGACTTCTCCGTGTTAGGGAAAACATCCCCTTTATTCCATGCCTGTTTGGTTTTGTAACTCAGAGCTCCTGGAACAGAGGCAAGTCTTTGCACCAAATGGAGTGTAATCACTGTTATTATCCCCAACCAGTACTCTAGACCATGCTCCCTCCTGAGTGTTTACAGATACAGACACCTTTGATTGCCCCTAGACTCATCAGTAGATACTGTCATTGTCCCCGTTGTACAGAGGCAGAAACTGAGGCCCCGAGAGGCTTAGTAACTTGTGGAAGAAGTTCTCACAGCCAGTCCATGGTGGAGATGGGACATAAATCCAGCTGGTTGGCTCTCAGTACCAGAACCAGCATCCTGAGAGCCGGGCGGGCAGGCACCTCATGCTGTTTCAACATACCCAGGTCTTATCCTTTGGGCAGTTCAACATGAAATAATCTGTTGTCATCTGTCCTCTTCCAAAATGTCTAATTTTGTGGGGAAAAAAAAATCAAACTGATAGAATCTTTATCTGTAAGTGAAATAAATATGGCAGCTGTGTAACAAATACACATAAAAAGGGAAAAGAGGAAAACGCAGGAGGGCAGGTTGTGTTCAGTGTTAAAGAACAGAGGCCTGGGTGTATGTGTGTTTATGTGTGTGAAGCTCACCAAGGTCTCAGGGTCAGCAGATGCCCAGCAGATGCCACATCCATCTGGGGATGTGATTGGAGGGTAGGTAAGTTCAGGGAACCACGAAGTCAGGAATATAACTGATGAAGGCCACATCTGCATCCATTTTATGCCCCAAGTGCCTGTAGGATAAGGTGCCTTCCTCCCAGTGAGAGTCTCATGGCCACTGCGCATAGCGGTGGGGAAAGTCTATGTGATAAAACTTCCACAGACTTAGATGCCTCTGGCCTCTGAAGATCCCTGAGTTTTTAAGTGGCACTCTTTATGATGCCTCAAGGCCACTGCAGTTCAGGTGGGCCTGCCCTGGCCCCACGTGAGAAGGTCACAGAATTTTCTGTGAGAAGGAGCTGAAGAGGACAAGCTCGGGCACCCCCAGCAGTGCTGTTCCAGAGTCTGAATTCATGTTGCCCTCACATTCCAGATGCGACCCGAACACTTGCAAATGAATTTTATGAGAGAGCATTAGACTTTCCTTTGTGCTTTTGTTTTCAGTTTGGCTTTCTAAGTAGGTAGGCTCCCAAGTTTAGCTGAGAGAAAGACAAATTGCCAGGCAGAGAAAGACTCTTCATAAAGCAAGGCCCTCTGTCTCTGAGGCAGCAGGTGTCTTGCAGCCCCATGCTAAGCACTCCATAAAACCTCCTTGCTGCTGTGTTCCAATGGCTCGGGAGGCCCTTCCAGAAGCCACCTCCTGTCCCTGTTACAACCTTTTACTCGTGCTTTGGGTCTGCTTTGTGTCCTGTAGCTTTGCACCTGGACCTGCCTTTAATGGCCCCTTCTGAATGATGCTTCTTCTGGACGGTTCAGTGGGGTTTTAGTCACTGCTTCGGCCTGCATGCTGTCTCTGGATGAATCTTTTTAAATTTTTTAAAATTTTTAAAATTTATCTTTATTTATTTTTTAAGGTTTATTTAGTTATTTATTTAAGTAATCTCTACACCCAGTGTGGGACTTGAACTCATGACCTGGGGATCAAGAGTTGCATTCTCCAGACAGGCACCCCCCAACCCCACCCCCCGCCGACCCCTGGATCAATGTTGCTGCCCCTTCCAAAGCCATTCTACACACCGAGTCAGGCCTTGAGATCCCAGCCCAGCAACTGCTGCTCTGGGAGGGAAGTTGGAAAAACGTACATCAAGGTCAGGTTTTATTTTCTTTGCATGAACCAAGATGTCAGGGTTTATCAACAGGAAGAAGGTGCTGGAAATCATCCTGGAAACATTGATAAAAGCTCAGGGTATTGTTATAAAGTTACCTCTTAGCTTCTTGTGGCCTCTGCCCTTCACTCACGAGCTCACTGGACACCCCCCATTGTTGGGTTGATTTCTTAATGTTCTCCGTCTCCGGGTGCCACAGTCACACTCTCATCCAGCCAGACGCTTGAGCTTTCCTCTCTGCACAGGGCAGCAAGATCAGAGAACAGCCAGACCATCCTGTAGCAGTCCTCCCCAAATCTCAAAGCCGTACTTTCAATCCAAAGACAAGAACTTTTCTAGAACCGAGTGGTCGGTAAAAAATTTTGTTACAGAAACTGACTACATTTCAAATTTCAGTTTCAAAGAAGTTCAGCCAAACATATATGACAATATTGTGGAGCATGGGGACTGATCCTGGTGTCACTGTGGTAAGACCAGACCTAAGTCATCTACTGGGGAATGATTTGGGTAGCACAGTGAGGGAGCAACAGAACAGGAGATCAGCTGCTTCTAGTATTAGTAGGTGAGGTCAGTGACCACATTTACCCGGGGTGAAGACTCAGACATTTATAACTGACAGGTCTAGGAAGTGGTAATGTGATTCAGTGAAAGGCTGCTTTGGGGGATTCTGAACTCAGTATATACCCCACTTTGGAGGCTCATGTTAATGAAAAGAGCTACAGCAACGAGACTAAACTCTATGCCAAGGACGGTTGGGGATGACTTTGTTTAATCCTCACACCAACCCAGAGGTGGGCACTATTTGTCAGCCCTATGTACAGAGGAGGAAACTGGGATCAGCCAAGTGAAAGGATTCGTTGATGGAGGAATGGTTGGTGCTGATGGAACCATGGCTGATTTGTTGATGGAGGCATGGCTGGTGCTGATGGAACCATGGCTGATTTGTTGATGGAGACATGGCTGATACCAGCAGGGCTGGCAGACTAACCATTTACTCCGTATGCCTTCGGTGGCATACACTGAACCTAGTATCCCCTCCTTAGGAGGTAGAGTAGATGTTGTTTCAGCTCATGTTTCGAGGGTTTTTTTGTGCTGTTCAGCACCTAACCACCCTGCCTGTTCAGGGGAAGTCCTCCCTCGCGTGCATTTTTGGTGGGACCTAGTGCTGCCTCTTCTTGAGGAAGTTCAGAGCAGGTGGAAGAACTTCTCCCTCCCTGAAGGCTGAGCTGTAAGCATGCGTGTGGTCTTGGTCTGGTCAATTAGAAATAAAGCTACCGTCACATGACGAAAGGTGGATGGGAACTGTTAAGGCAAGAAGTGGCTGGGGCAGCCTGCTAGGCAATTTCTGTTGAGAGGCACCCCGGACGCCTCCTGCTTTGTGAACTTCCCAGGCTGCCCCAGTTCCTGTCCTCCATGTTGGCTCCTTCGGCTGCCTCCAGCTCCAGGGGCGTCACATTCTTCCAGAGAATTCCCTTCCTGGCTTTTTTTTTTTCTTAAGAGCCACTTTTTCTGTTGCTGAAGCAAAAGCCAGCCATCTTCTGCCTGCGGGCAGTGTGGTGTATCCCACGTCACCCATGAGGCAATCACTCCTCAACTCCTGGAGCTTAGATCCCCAGGTGGCTGGGTTTGAATTTAGCTGAAGACCCGGGGTTTAAATACAATATGCTTTTGTAACTCGACCTGGCTTTTTAGGCTTGATTTTGTCCAAATAGGAAAATTATAAAATGGAAAATGTTTACTTTTGACATTCTCAAGTGACAAAATGCCACTTAAAATTTATAAAAATCATTCCATACAGAATTTGAATAAAAAGTCAAAATATGTCTGACAAGGCTTTGGTCAACCCAACCCTCCCGATTTTGCCTGACTTTCAATGTTCCGGCATCGCCTGAAGTTCCTTTTTACCCTCAGATAGCAAATTTAAGAAATGGCCCTTTTTACTTCTTTTTGTGAGTTAACTCACATCAGGAAAAATGTGATTTGATAGGTGATTTTTCTATCGAATATCCAGCTCTGTCCCCATAGTTTGAAAGAGCCTGTCACAATTCCCAAAATGTTAATGCTAAGCCAGCCATGAGGAGAAGCACATGCCCAGGGCTAGAGCAAGCAAGCTAAACTAATGAGAACCAAGAATATGGCTGAAAGGGAATTATACACACATGTACATATGTACGCACATAGATGCAGATGGATACGCATGCGCGTATGTACATACATGTGCATCTATAATAGGCACAAATAACAAAATAGTTCCACGCTTTTCTGATGAGTTTTAGTGGAACTTAAGGTGGGAGCGAGCTGATACAATGTCGGCATTAAGCAAATAAAATGTCTTAAATGTTTAAAAACTCCCGAGGGAAGTCTTGCTTCTTAAATTTGAGGGAGCAGCCGTGTTCCCCTGAAAGCCACTGGACTGGAAGCAAAGAAGCCGAGTCCCTGGCCAGGTTCTCTGAAAGCTCTTAGCTCAATGACTTGAAGGAACTGGGCTTGTTTCCTCACACAGGGAATGAGGGATTGGGGTCTCCTAATAAACTTCCTGGCTCTAGAAATGAGTCTATGGTCTCTGCAAATGCACTGGATGTGAATTCTTCTGCCGCTGTGGTGGTGCAACCGACTGGCTCTTTCCTGGTCCAGGGAGGGGCCGTGCCCACTACGTACCGGAGCCTTTCCCCTGCGCGGCCAGCCCTGCGGCTCACGCCCCACGCAGCTGCTGCCCGGGGCAGGCGGGAAAGCACAGGGCTGCAGGTGGAGCATCCGGGTGGTGGGCGGCGCCATCAAGGTCTGAACCAGGCAACCCAGACTCCACGCCTCCAGTGCCACTGAAGTGTTTCGGCCACGGAAGGTCCTTCCCTCCCCACTCGAAATGCTAACATTCCACACACCTACATGGAAAATCACCAACACTAAGAGCCAAAACAAAGTGTTTCATTCAGGACACCAACAAGGAACAGATGGCTCATTCAAATTAGGAAATTTCAAAGGTTTATTTACAAAGGGACTCTGTGAAAATGTGGGGAAGGACAAGGAATACTGTAGTAACCTGGGGTTAATAGGCCGGGAGCAGCTACCATGACTAAGGCTGAGGAGACAAGGGGAGGGAGTGGTGTCCGGGATTCTTTATTTTATTTTATTTTATTTTATTTTATTTATTTATTTATTTATTTATTTATTTATTTATTTATTTATTATTTAATTTTATTATGTTATGTTAGTCCCCATACAGTATATCATTAGTTTTTGATGTAGTGTTCCATGATTCGTTGTTTGCGTATAACACCCAGTGCTCCATGCAGTATGTGCTCTCCTTAATACCCATCACCAGGCTAACCCATCCCCTCACCCCCTCCCCTCTAGAACCCTCAGTCTGTTTCTCGGAGTCCATAGTCTTTCATGGTTCGTCTCTCCCTCTGATTCCCCCCCTTCGTTTTTCCCTTCCTTCTCCTAATGTCCTCCCTGCTATTCCTTATGTGCCACAAATAAGTGAAACCATATGATAATTGACTTTCTCTGCTTGACTTATTCCACTTAGCATCATCTCCTCCAGTCCCATCCATGTTGATGCGAAAGTTGGGTATTTATCCTTTCTGATGGCTGAGTAATACTCCTTTGTATATATGGACCACATTTTCTTAATCCATTCGTCTGTTGAAGTGCATCTCGGCTCTTTCCACAGTTTGGCTATTGCAGACATTGCTGCTATGAACACTGGGGTGCATATGGCCCTTCTTTTCACTGCATCTGTGTCTTTGGGGTAAATACCCAGTAGTGCAATTGCTGGGTCATGGGGTAGCTCTATTTTTAAATTTTTTTTTTTAATATTTTATTTATTTATTTATTTGAGAGAGAGAATGAGATAGAGAGAGCACATGAGAGGGGGGAGGGTCAGAGGGAGAAGCAGACTCCCTGCCGAGCAGGGAGCCCAATGCGGGACTCGATCCCGGGACTCCAGGATCATGACCTGAGCCGAAGGCAGTCGCTTAACCAACTGAGCCACCCAGGCGCCCTATTTTTAAATTTTTGAGGTACTTCCACACTGTTTTCTGAAGTAGCTATACCAACTTGCATTCCCACCAACAGCGTAAGAGGGTTCCCCTTTCTCCACAACCCCTCCAAATTTGTTGTTTCTTGCCTTGTCAATTTTTGCCATTCTCACTGGTATAAGGTGGTATCTCAATATGGTTTTGATTTGAATTTCCCTGATGGCTAATGATGATGAACATTTTTTCATGTGTCTGTTAGCCATTAGTATGTCTGGTGTCTGGAATTTTTAAGACTCTTTAAGGGGAAACTTTCTGGAGGAGAGAGGTGGCATTTGCTTAGCAAAAGAAATAGCTCGAGCCAATATCTCAGAAAGGGAGCCGAGGAGAATAAATAACCTGAGCATATTCTCCTCCCTCCCTTTTATCTTCTGCTAAGGCTCTTCCCTGGCTAAACCCAACTGGAAGCCAAGGATAGGGTAGTCCATTGATGATCCATATACATCAGCCTTCTGAGGCAGGCTAAAGGGTGGAGAAGGATGGAGGGTAGATGTGGGGGATCAAAGAGAACACATCCAGCACACAAAGCAAACAAACAGACACAACTCGGAAGCAAACTGGTTTCAAATTCTTTCATTAGGTAACTAAAACATGAAAATACCAGTTACATAGGAACATAACATATTTGGTTAGGCTGTTGTCATAATGGACTCAAGAATTAGTCCCTAAGAGCCACAAGGGAAAAGAGATTATCCGATGAGCATCACAAAATGACATCAACATCTAATGGATGAGGGTGGGGTTAAGTGAAAAGGGACCAAATGTCTTCCCGGTCATCAGGACCAGAACAATATAAATGGGCACCTGTGTCTCTACGGAAGCATTATGCTGGTCAGCGCTTATCGGTGCAATGTTCTAGAAACACAGAAGAGGGAAGGAGTCTCGGAGGCATGATTTTGGCAGTGCTTATTTTAGCACGAATGGGAGGGAGAGTGCTCAGGCCCACGGAAGGAACCAATTTGATCACCTGCTTGGCATCCTGTTACAGAGGGACACTGGGGTCACCTCCCGCTCCCATAAAACCCCCTTGTTTCGAGTACACGATCTTCAAGCAGGTCTCAGTCTGACCTGGCTTTATTCACTGTGCGCGTGCAAAGCAAGAATGTTCTGAGGTGACCTCTTTTGTCTGAGAGGGTGCTTATATTTACAATGACAAATGAGCAAGTTGGTGTTCTGCTGTACTCTCTAGTCCCAGGAACTTGACTGCAGTCAGTTGACCCCCTGTGATGGGGATCTGCTCTCACGAACAGACCACTCAGACTTCTGAGTCTGCCAATCTGGGGGCCAGAGTGTGGACCTTGATATCCTGACACCGCGGAGACTCTTGGAAAGCTGAGCTACCGTTTCCCTATGGATATGAGTATTCCTCTTTGCCTTTGGGAAGTTACTTCTACTTCCTGTCTAATGTCACTCTCCTAAATGCTTTTGCATTTGATCTTCACAACAATCCTCTGAAAACGACGACTGTATTCTCATTTTTCAATAGATATAAACTGAAAGTCAGAGGAGGAACTTAAGAGAGACCAAAGTTGCAGAACTAGTGGGTTGCAGAGGAGGGTCTTGAAGTCAGGGCATTTGGCTAAAAATTTAATATTGCTGGTAACCGTAGCTTAAATGTATTAGAAATAAGTATGTACTAGGCATTTTTCTAAGCCTTTTATAGGCATGAACTCATCTATTTCTTAAATAGCTCCATGGACGAGGCTGTTATTAGCCCTGTTTAGCAGGAGAACAAAATGCAACCAGGGAACTAAGTCCCTTGCCTAGGGTCACACTGTTACTGGTGAAAGGAATTTTGCACTCCAGGCCATTTGAGGCCAGAGGCCATGCTTGCTTTACTCACTTCTGCACCACCGTGTCCAGGTTCCCAGACTGAGAGGAGGGAAGGCACAAAGAGGAAACAGAAGAGTGGGGACAAGTCAGTTCAGGCCAAGGCAACTGTGAGGGGCTCGAGGAGCTCAGATATTAATTGCAGATTTTAAGAAATCCTTTACTTTTGAACTCTCTGCATTAAATGCTGCTTACCTTGTCTTTCAGATTAGCTGAGGATTTAATGTTACCCATTTGAATGAAAGCTACAGGAGGTTCAAAAGGTTAAGTTACTAAAAACAAAGCCGTGGCATTTTGCTTTGTTTGGTTTTGGGGATCCCGAATGTCTATTTCTAGCATTTGTGGAACCAGGAATTGCTAATGTAACAGGAATGTGATGGTCAGAGTAATTTGATACAAAAGCAATCAGGAAGACCTGGGAACTGTTGATAAAAGGTGGTTGTTGCAATGTTTTTACTTGACTTTTCCCCCCAGTCCAATTAAAGTGTTGGTTTGTAAGAGGTTATTGTCAATGACGAAACTAGGGAGGCTTTTTTTACCCGGGCAGTGGCTGCGCCAGGCGGTAGAGCCTGTAGCTTATGTTGCAATCATGGATTGTATTTTGCTGTCCCATCTTTCTGATACATATTCTACAAGAGAGCACTATTTTTTTTTTCATTTCAGTACTGAGAACAGAATTTGACATGAGTGACCCTGTAAGATAGCACATAGCAAAATGTGTCTTGGGTGGCATCTTTGTGGTCCAATATGTTGGCCACTGGGCAGATGCAACTATTTACATTTAAACTACTTAAAGGCAGATTCAGGGAATTTCCATCGGGCCCAGAAAGCTCTCTGAAGAGTCACAGGGACAGCTTGGTCTCAACTGGGAAGAAGAGGCAAAGTTGAAGGGGGGCTTCCCTAGACAAGGCCTTTTTCCTCTACACGCAGCTAGACTAGCAAGGTGTTTGTATATCTCGGGGAGCAAGCTAGCTCAGGTAGGCTCTGAAGATGGTACTTCGGAAGCCAGAATATTTATATCCCAGGCACTCTCTGTGCTCCTGTCCTTCTCTGTGATATTACTCATGCCTTTGGGAAGTTAGAGCCTTTTATCAGCCACACACACAGGAACCAAGGAAAGGGGCTTTGCGCCGCAGCTGGATTTGAGTATCTAGTAATGATAGTAGGGGGAGGTGAAACTTCAGGGATTAGAAGGAGGACTCTCGGTCTGCCTGTACTTGCCCTTAGCTGGCAGTCCCCCTCAGGAGTGGAACCCGGAGATTCTGGATCTCAGCCTTTTGCGGATTCTGTGTTCTCTTTGGAAGAAGCCACATCACCAACACCTCTGAAGCTCCTGGACTCTCTTAGGTTAAAATGGGCTCAGGGTAATTCCTAGGGAACAAGGATTCTCTCAACTTTGAGTGTATATTAAAATCTGGAATCTTTCAAAGCTGCCAATACTCAGACTGCACCTAACTGAATACAAATCTCTGGGGTTGATGTTGGGCATCGGTGTTGTTTTAGACTCTCCAGGCGATGCTAAAGTCCAGCTAAGGGTTGAGAAACCGTGCTTCCCCTAGAGAACCTCTTTTACTCGTAGACCAGAATGATCTAAACACATATTCCACAACCTTTTCCTTCCCTAGGTTTGACAATAATAGGATGGCCTTTAATTTATAGTCAGCAGATCTGTCTTGACAGTAAAGTAGAAAGAACTCTGAATCTGGAGCCAGGACTTCAGAGTTCAGTCTAAGCTCTTCGCCGAGAAGCTGTTACCTTATGCGGGCCACCTCACCTCTCTGCGCTGGCATTTCCTCACCTGGAACCTGGAGGTTTTGGACTTGAAGTCCTCTACCATCCCTTGCCTTGTACGCTGAGTGCCTAAGACTGTCCTAAATGCCCAGTTCTATGGACGTGAGGACGTCCCTTTGATGGGGTAGCTGTGTCCCCACTAAGCATTTGAGAATAAGGAGGCCTTTTCTCTTGGATGCTTCATGGTGCCCAATGCAATGCCTCTGTACATACTAGGCATTTAATACTGGCAGCTGGATGACGGTGTACTTTAGACTATTCTTCCTGCAGGTATTGATGAGTCAATTTTATAGACAGAAGGAGCAGGCTTATTAAAGTCAGGGCAGTCCGATCCAGTGTTTCTCCAGGCCAGCCAGCCAGCCCCCTCTCTGCCACCTCTGTCCCATGTGACTAGAACGGTCTGAGTGGCCACGTGGCATATAGGACAAAGCTCGGGAACAGGACTCAGCACACTGCACCTCAGTCGAACTTGGCCATGATGCAGGTTGGGGCTCCCAAAATGCTGCCTTCCCTCATCAGACTGGCTTAAAAACTAGGTACAATGGAGCCTACAGATTAAAGGCAGCAGAACCCACAGCAGCTTCAGGAATGACCCAGGTCATTTATCTGCTGTTAACTAGCTGTATGACCTTGGACTCAAAAGACCTCTTTGTACATCAGTTTTCTTATCTTTAAAATCAGCTGCTCGGGTCATGTGATTCTAAGATCCTTTCCCAATCTAAAACCGTATAAGAAAACGTTTTCTTTGGAAAGCTATCCTTGTTATTACTCAGTGCCCTGTTTTCTTCAAGGTGCTTGACAATAGATTTTGTGATTATTTCCTCTGTCTTTTCCCCTTAGATTCCTATGTAGAGGAGTTAAACTTAGAAGTCCAGGGTTTTTCAGGGTCATTCCTTTTTCCATTTAGAAAAAGAAACTAAGTTGTTCCATTCCTGCTTCGATCAAATCGTTTACCCTTCAAAAAATCTTTAAAATGATAGCTGATGATCCTGAAATCACTTTAGACATGTTCTTAAGCATTTGTAGTTCAAGTTGTCAGGGCCTGGAATGGATTTTAAGGGTTTCTCTTACTTTTGCCTCATTTTCCTTCCTCCTATCACAAGGCTTCACAGCATGTAGACTAAAATAGAATATACTGACTTTGTGGTGTCATCTGCCAGCCATTTTCCCCGTCCCTTCATGTGGAGATCCTCCATGTGTGGTGCCCCGACCAGCAGCATTATCTGGGAACTTGTTAGAAATGCAAATTATCAGTCCCAGACCACAGAATAATCAGTGTGTGCTTTAATAAGCCTTAAGGAGATTCTGATGTGTGCTAAATTTGAGATTTTGAGAACTACTGTTCTAATAAAAGACATTTTCCTCTTGCCCTTCTCATTCTTAATATATCTCCCTATTTCCTTATGTGATACATAGAAGACTATGAGGTTGTTTCTCCTTAAACCTTTTGAAAATGGATTTCTATTTTCTGTATTGACTTCTTATTCTGGCCCTAAAAGGTCTATTAATTTCTCTTCTTTATTGAAGAGCTTAGTTTTCTTTTTCTCTGGATTTCTCACAGAATAAGTTTATCACCTGGCATGAATTAAATGAAATGCAACCTAATAGGTGGCTGATGAATATTTTTATAAAACTCTGGAGTCTTGCTACTTCAGGTGGGGCCCTGGTTCAGCAGCATCAGCATCAGCATCCCTGGGATCTGGCTGGTTCTGCAAAATCTCTCTCCATCCCAGCTCCACAGAATTAGAATCTGCATCCTGGCAAAATCTCTAGGTGTTTAATGTACAAATTACAGTCCGAGATGCACTGCTATTAAAAGAATATCTCAGCCCTTAAATGGAATGATTGTTTTAGAAGTTGGACTAAAGTTACTGGAAAATTTTAGCCAAGCAGTCATTTTTTTTCTTCAAGATTATCATTATATTTGGTAACATGAGTTTTGATGGTGACAAAGAAGGAAGAGTATACTTTATCTTGAAATAAACAAATGACACACATAGTAATCAATTCAAAACTCTCATGCTTCTATATAGGACTATACTATCCAAAGGCTGGAATCACAGAGAGAAGAACATCTAGGTGTAGGAAAAGGAAAGAGAATTAGAAAAGAATTTGGGATTATGATGTAGACCACTCAGCCAGGAAAATGGCATAGATAATGTCACTATAAAGAGATGACAAAGTAGTTTGGCTGATATGGTTTCATGGAGGTACACTGTAGTGATAATCCTAGTCACTGCAGTGTGTTTACTGAGTGGACAGTGAATGTCAGGCCCTCTGCTCTGCCCTTCCCAGCATCATCTCATGCGATACCCATAGCAATCGTATGAGGTAGATGTTGCTATCATCCCTACTTTAAGGGGGGAGGACCTGAGCATTGGAGGTTAAATAACTAAACGTGGATAGTCATTCCAGATAGTTCTAATTGCTCTTACTCCTTTAATTAGGGTAACATTGGTGACAGTAGCAGATAAAATCTCAAATCTCAATGGCTTATGAAAAATTCATTCTTACTTATGTTAAGTTCAAAAGGGTGTTCCTAATTAATGGGAGGCTCTTTTTCAAGCATAGCTTTAGTAACCTAACTTCCTTATTCTCATAGCTCTGCCATATTCCACATCTGGCTTCCAGGACCATCTGCATCACACCAGTGGAAGAAGAAAGAACATGGGAGATTTGATGAGGGGAGATTTTTTAATGGGTCAGACCTAGAATGGCATGCATTGCTTCCATGCACATTCCATGGTTTGAACTTGAAGGAAGGCTGAGAAATGTGGCCAATCCCAGAAAGAAGAGGGAGAGGTTTGGTGAACAGGTCTCTACCAAACAACCTGCCTGAGTCCGTGCAAGTAATTTAATCTTGCTAACTTCAGTTCTTTATCTATAAAATGGGAATGCTTCTACTTGCACCATCAATAGGTTTTTAGAATTAAATTACCTAACCATTATTATTACTGCAATGGAGGGGTTTGATAAAGTCTAGATTTTCCTAGCTGATAATTCCCTGGTTCAGAAGATACAGTCTATTCAAGAATTATTCTAATCTTATTGAGAATGAAGACAGAGACACTGGAATTAAGTGAACGTATCATGAAGGAATCCAGAGGAGCAAGGAAATTAAATATTCAACAGTTAGGCATAGTCATTGGATTTTAGGAAAGCAGATTTCAAAGACTTCAAGAAAATATGTGATATATAAAGAACTATACAACTCAACACCAAAAAAACCAAATAATCCAGTTAAAGAATGGATAGAAGACATGAAGAGACATTTCTCCAAAGAAGACATCCCAGATGGCCAACATGAAAAGATGCTCAACATCACTGATCACCTGGGGAATACAAATCAAAGCCACAATGAAGTACCACCTCACACCTGTCAGAATGGCTAAAATCAAAACCTCAAGAAACAACGAAACAACAAGTGCTGGCGAGGGTGTGGAGAAGGAACCCTCGTGCATTGTTGGTGGGAACGCAAACCTATGCTCCTGTGGGAGACAGCATGGTGGGTCCACAAAAAATTAAGAACAGAACTACCTATAATCCAGGAATCATACTACTGGGTATCTACCCAAAGAATATGAAAACACTAAATCAAAGGGATATATGTACCTCTGTGTTTACTACAGCATTGTTTGCAATGGCCAAACTATGGAAGGGTCCCAAGTGTCCATTAATAGACGAATGGATAAGGAAGATGTGAGATATGTGTATACATATATATGTATATATATATATCATATATCATATATATGATATACATAATGGAATATTATTCAGCCACAAAAAAAGAATGAAATCTTGCCATTTGCAATGACATGGGTGGAGCTAGAGAGTATAATGCTAAGCAAAATAAGCCAGTCAGAGAAAGATAGGTATGATTTCACTCATATATGGAGTTTAAGAAACAAAACAAATGAACAAAGAAAAAAAAGAGAGACACACTAAGAAACGGACTCTTAACTATAGAGGAGAAACTGGTGGTTACCATATGATAGGACGATGGGTGAATAGGGGATGGGGATGAAAGAGTGCACTTATCTTGATGAGCACCGGGTGCTGTATGGAAGTGTTGAATCACTATATTGTACACCTGAAACTAATATAACACTCTATGTTAACTACACTGAAATTAAAATTAAAAAACAGAAAATATGTAATGGCCTTCTGGTTACAGACTATAAATGTATTTATGGCTCATTACGAGGGCAGGGTCTAAGAGGAAACCAAATTCGAAGAACAAAGTCAGAAATGACTACATTGAGGAAGAAGAGGAGGGAGTCAGTGTCCAAAGAAATCCTTGCTGCTGTTCACAGTATTCTCTGATAACAGGACATGTACAAAATATGGGAGCCAGGAGAGACCCAATAAAATTATCAAAGAGCCTCATGTGTCAGGAAAAGCTGAAACCAAAGGCATCAGAAACAACTTTTCCTTCTGTTCAGAGGAGAGGCAGAAAGGAAGGAGGCCCCGTGATTGAAGCAGATGGGGTGAAGTTACCAGCTGTCAGAGGGAACAGAGCCTCCCAGCCCCATTTGCTTCCATATTTTCCTTCAAGAACTAGGAAGATGAAAAGGTAGTTCACCAAGGAGATCACGTAATCTTTCCAATGGGTCCCAACCCCTAGGCTCAGGTGAATCACATCCCAGAGTTCATGAGAACTTACAGATTGAGAATCCGGAGGCTAGAGATGGGTAAACACCATGAGAAAGGCCGGTAATGGCAACCCATTTGGTCAGCTCATAGGGGTCCATGGCATCTCAGGGGCAAAGGCTTGGGAGAACCTTGAGAAGTGGTCTGCCTGTGGAGCAGCATGGTTTCCCCCATATCAGACCCAGCTCACTTCCCCTTTGAGGGGGAAAGTCCCACAGCCTTGACGTAAATTTGTTTCACCAAAGATTTTAACAAAGTGTAGCACCATGCTGGGCACAGAATTACTACTCAGTTAATAGTGGTTAATGTGTAAATAAGAATATTAGGAAGAAGATAGAAAACTAATGACAGACAATAAAATTAGGTGGAATGATGCCATTTGAACAATGGGTCTGTGCGTACAGGGAGGAAGGTGTTTACCTATGTGTCTGCCTCGGCCCTGTAGGGACCCGGTCTTGGCCTTAAGTAGGCATGGGATAGAGACATAGAAGATAAATATGTCACAGCTAGGAAGGATGGGCCCCATGGAAGGAGGTCGTTCCCCGAGGAGGTTAAATTCAGCTGCAGTATTGGGCCGAAGTCCGGAAACCACATGCAGGGGCACGTGAGAAATCAGGAAGTGCTCAAGTGGGAAACAGGGAGAAAGAGAAGATGGAAATCAGGCCATGTAAGAGATGATAAAAGAGGCTAGGGGTGTTTAGCCTCAATGGAGAAGACTGGAGGTGAGGGAATGGACAAACGAGCTTCTTCCCGAATGTTCTAAATAGACTGCGGAGGGCAGGGCTCTGACTGACTCCTGAGCTGTTATGGGGATTCCAAACTTACTCAATATACAGACAACTCGTTCATAGAAAGAATTCCGAGTCTCCCAGAAGGAGTGATCTCTCTGTGGTCCGCATGGTCACCTTTCAGCAATGTTTAGTAGCTGATTCCAACTATGGCTGAGGAGTGGAATGAACTAACCCCGAAAATCTCTGAACCCAGAACTAAGATGGCCCCAGAATCCTCCCTGCCACTCTTTGTTCTTCTTTCAGATGAAGAGCTGGGGTGCTCAGTGTGCAGCAGCTGGTTGCACTGGAAAGCCCAGGCGGCTGACTCGCAGTTCTGCCTGCCTTGGTTGCAGTGCTATGAAGAGTAGCACAGATGTGTCACTTCCATAATACATGCTGCCTCCGGGGGAGAGGCACCTCTGACAACCAGCCAACGGAGAGCCCTGACGTCAACTGTCAAAGCACCCAGTAGTCTGCCCTTGAGAGTGGGGAAAATGAGATTTCGCTTCAGCAATAAGAAAGCAGACAATATATTCAAAACTAAACTAAACTTAAATAAGTTTCCTAAATTTATATGATCCTGAGAGTTCTTGTGGGCAAACCGACATAATTATCATTAAGGTAATGGTTACGATTAATGGCACATTGTTAGCGTGGTAATAAATGTTGTCATCTTTGTGTTTGGTTTGAACGCCCCGGAGGCCGCCCTACTTTTCTATTCATGTCTCCTTACTACGCACACGCTAAATAACCTTTCCAATTCATTACTACCTCCTATTGCTGAGGTCTCCTGTTCGAGGGATCAGAATCAGAAAATTTGGGAATTGGGGAACTCTGAAGGAGGGCCTCGAAAACAAAATGTCAACATAGATTTCATATATTTCTCAAACAGAACCCAAACATTGAGCCTGAAACTGATGCAAATAAGGTAGTGATGGGAGACTCATATTTATGTAGTCTATCAGTGTCTATCTCAGCGTCCCATTAAAATGCAGCAGTAAAAAAATTTCGGTATCATTGCCCTGTACCCTACATGCGACCAAAAGCAGTTTGATTCTCCCTCTTTGCAGGTGTCATTTTCAATTTTTAACTCCCGTATTTGTCTCAAGCTATTCACCATACCAGGAGATTTTGGAGGGTAGGGTGAGATTTTAGTCATTCTTCCATCCCCTACATGGCCCAACCCCAGTACCTGACTCATGGGCATCTAACCATTGTTGAGTAAGTGGACAAGTGTGAGTGAATAAATGACATTTTGTTCAAATGAGTTGAACTATAAATGATCGTCAAAAGAATCCGAGAATCTCAATAGTTAAATGACTATTAAAATTATTTGGTTCTTTAATTCCCTCTCTACCATCTCTGCCAAGAATACATTTTTATTTTGAGGTAGTCACTGCCATTCTTGGCACTTAGTTCCAGCTTTGGATGACTTTGACTATGTCAAGTTCTTTATGTTGATACAGTGAAGCTCCCTGGGCTTTCCACCCATAATGTTCCTGGTCCTATCCTCAGGGTTGCACAGAAGGATTCTCACCCTCTGCTCCTTTACTTGCTCCCATAAAATTGAAGATGGTCATTAGGAAACCCACGTACCTTCTCCTTTCCAAGTATATACCCCAGATTCTTCATCCAGTCCCCTTGAAACATGTTTCCACAAGTACCCCCAACACCGTGGTGTATGCCATAGTTGGTCTTGAAGAGAAATGGCCAGAATGAACTCCCAGATTCCAGAAAGCAGAGGAGGACCATCTGGTGCCCCATCCAGTCCTTTATACTGGTTACTCCCTTCCTGTTAATGTGGCCTCATACCACTTTATTTTTCAAGGCAACCTCCTTGTGCTCTTGATTCATATGAAGCTTATTCTCAACATACAAACCTTTTATTTTTTTGCTGGTACTAAGTGACGTCTTCCTCATACCACATTGTTCATGTTATTTATTTTTTAACAGAGATGGGAAATTTTACATTTATCTCTGTTATATTTCATCTTGTGAGATTTGGTTCATCACATCAGTCTGTCAAGAACTTACTGAGCTGGTTCCATAATCCTACATTTTTCTATCCTGCTAAACCTTGTGTGAGCTGCAGTGCAAATAAAGCCACCTTCCATGTCTTCACCTAAGTCACTGAATCTACCATTCAGCATATGACAATGGATTCTGAGTCTTTTTCTCCCTTTCCAAATCATTTGGCTGGAATATATTAAGCCATCTATTTCTTGTCATTTTTGTTATGTATAAAATGGTCCTCTGTTATTTCTTATATTCCGGTTATCTATAAAAGTAGTGACCCCAAACAGCAACCATTTTATCGATGTTCACTGATGATGGCTCGGGAATTTGGACAGGGCACAGCAGGGTGGCTTGTTTCTGCTCTGCGGTGTTGGGGGCCTCAGCTGGGAAGATGCGAATGGCTGCCGGTGACTCAAAAGCTGGGGGCTGAAATCATCTGGAGGCTTCCTCACTCACACGTCAGACACATGGGCTCAGCTGGGGCAATCCCCAAAGCACTGACATGTGGCATCTCTGTGTAGCTCTGGCTTCTCACAGCATGGGGCTGGGTCCAAGATAAAGCATCCAGGGAGAGAAAGTTCCAAGAGCACCAGGAGGGAAGTTGCATGGCCTTCTCCAACCTGGCCCCGAAGTCACAGCGTGTCACTCCACTCTATTGATTGAAACAGTTCCAAGCCTACCCCAGATTCAAGGGAAGATGATTTACATCCCATCTCTCAATTGAAGTAGTGTCAAAGAAGTTGGGGTCATTTTAACAAAAAACCGTATCTGACTGGCATCTGAAAGAGAACTTTCCATTCTTTCTATTCAGTCTTATAATATGAAAATATATTTTTGTTAAGGTTTTCTTCAGAGAGGGAAAGCGAGAATGAACACACATAAGAGTTATATATTTGTAATGCTCAGTCCATATGGAGTTTTTGTTTGTTTTAGCATGTGAGTGTGGGAGGCATATTTCAAAATCAGTAGAATATTTAAAAGCATTGTCTTTGATGGGTTGAGTATATTATAGTCTCTTGTGATATTCAAGGCTCTAATGAGCTATGCACGTGATTGCGGTACTTCATTAATGCCTTCTTTAAAAAGCGGTTTGGTTTTCAACCCTGAACATTGCCATTCATGCGGAGTTGCTGTTGAAGCCAGAAACTGTAGCTAACAGGAAGACTACAGGTGGGGGAAATGTACTACTTCGTCCCAGGAGAGATCTGAGGGCTCATGGCACCGAGGCCTCTCTGAAACACTCACACACTCTCTGGATTAATTCTGTGGGAAGGAAGATATCAAGAACAACAGATGGCTTTTCCACTTCACAAGTGGCTCATGATAAGTCAACCAGGAAAGTAAAATACAGAGGAAAAGACTGAGCCTTAAGGAGAAGATTTCCATATGATACTTAGAGGAAACAGTAACGTTGGTAAAACAAAGACGTTTTAAAAATCTTAAATCTAAATTTTTATCTAAATAGTCTAAGCCAGATTTCATGTTTTTTATCATCACATGACATTGCCATTCAGGACCCCTTGTTCTCAAAGGAGACAGAACACCATCATGATGTCCAACAGCTCAGTTGGTCCAACAGCTCAGTGATAGCATGACAGTTTTAGAAGATGAGCTCCAAGAGGCCATGGGATCTGTCCATTGTACAGTGAACAGACACATCATTCTTAGCCTGACCTCTTCTTTGAGATCAAATGGGTGATATAAAGGATTGTGGGCTGGCCGGCTCTGACTGGCCGAACCTCAGGAATCTGCCTGATTAATTGCTTGGATATAAAAATCACTGAAGAGTTTGTTATGTTTCGGTCCTCAGGGCACCTAGTAGCTTCTAGACAAACATTCCCCTTGGAACATATGTTTGAGGGGGAAGGCGTATGTTCCTTGGGAGTTCTGTGATGAAAACGCAGTTTGGGATTCCAAGCTCTCCCTTTAAGAGATTCAAGTTTTAGCAGACCATTTTAATTAAAGTTCTCTAGACAGGAGGCAGAAAAACAAGATTGACTGAATGAATATAACCTGCATGGAGCAGTGAAAAAAAAACCCATGTGGGGATGTAGAGTTATACTACACGTTTTCAGGAAACAAATCAATATGTAGTCCACAAACAAAGCATGGGCTGCCGAAAGATAAAGTTAAAAATATCACATCAAGCGGCTTGAGGCATAGGTTTAGTTGAAAAATACATCTTTATTGCCTTACAAATTCACTTTAACAAGAGATTCGCTTTTCCACTGAAGGTCATGCTGATTATTGTCCTGTGGTTTTCAATTAATAAGTTCACAGTTAACAGTTTTTAAGTACACGGAATCATGTAAATTTCCATATCACAGCAGCTAATTTATTTGTTTATTGTGGTATAGCAGGCACCACATGAGTCTGGTTTGGAAATCAATTCCAAGTAAAGCAGATGATTTTTGCAGGGGAGACAATATGTAATGAAGGCCTTCAAACCTCTCCCGGTGCTACTGCATCGAGAGTGGGTTTCATGCTGCCAAGCAAGCTGAAAGGGGAAAGAACCCATGTTAATATCCACACTGATAGATTGGGAGAATTGAGTCCTGTTTCTGTGTGACTGCTTATGAGTCACTGCTATCTTTTATTTATGATTACACAATTTCTTCTTTGAGAGCTCTTAATGTATTCACAGACACAAACACAAGGATCATTAAGTTACAAGCTGGGTTTATTTACCGTTTGCAACTAGCTCAGATGGTATGGCGCTACTGAACGGCATTTGAATTTTAAGATCATATACCAAAGTTTCCTCTTTTCCTGAACCCTGTCCCAGGCCCAGGCATGCACAGGGAATTTTGCTCTAACTTCAGGAAGCTGATTCTCCATCGAATGCTTTCGGAATAAGAAGAGACCCTCCAGATGTTGAGCAAATTTCCCATAGAAGTAATAGGCAAGGGCCAGGAGGGGAAGAGCGTGGAGATAAAGGGAATGAAGGGTTATGAAGAGGCAAAGGACATGGAGAGAAGAAACAGAAAGGAATATTAGAAAGTTCCGATACTCTTCTTTCAAAAAAAATTCATAATGATGATCTGCTCCTTTGAAATGGATAAATGAATAAGTGTTTGAGCATTTCAATCAGTAAAAGGCACAGACCTTGAAGAAAAAGTGACACAAAGGCACTGGGAGATAAAATTGAGTAAAATGTCCCCAGTTAATTTGAAAATTTCAATACACTCTCAAAATTGCTGGCAACCGAAAGAAACCTCACAGCTGTGCAAATTGGAATTTTCTTTTCCTGTGTGTTCATGAGGATGGTGTAATTGCATATCTGAATGTATATGCTAGTATTTATACTGGCCTCGAATATGTTGATCTTGGACACTTTTCTTATGTAACCTATTAATGTTAACATTTTCTCCCAATGCAATATGAGCTACCATAAGTGTTTGAGTCCTAAAGCAGCTTGATTTCTTCATAGTTAGTGTTCCATGAACATAATGAGGAGAGCCCATTTTTGTCCTTCCCCAGAGCTGTCATTTAAAGCAGCCCCCACCTTCCACATGTTTGCCCCATCTGTCTCCCTTCAAGTCTCCCTTTGTTCTGCAGCAGAGAAAATGGGCAAAATGGAGATGAAAAACACGGAAACCACCATAGATTGAAAACTATTTGAATAATGCCCTTAAAAGTGGTTTAATTGTGAATACTTGAAAAAATAAAAGTCAGATGTAAATAAGCTAAGCATGAGCACATCTTGTTGCGAGACAGGGACTAGTTTTTCCAGAAAGCTGGACACTCTTAATGTTACTCCTAACCCTCAGGGTCTGGGATGAGGTTAAGTTAATGCCTCTTAGAAAATTACGCCTGGGTAGTTTGCCCTTCTTCTCGTAGGTCACATGGCTTTAGGACACAAAGTTGGCCATGGTGATTTGCATATTAGTGGACTCCCCTGTGATTTCCAAGTCCAGAATATAATATCTGCAGTAGGACTTCACATTTCTTCAACTAAAATGCACGAAAACCAACATAAAATTAGTTATAACATTCTTCAGTTACCTCTGCAAGTTCCAGCAGTCTAGTAGAAAAAGGGCCAGACACTAAATAGATCAGTGTGGTTCAACAGACCAGGATTGGCAAGGAATTTGGGAGTAAAAGCAATGCCTATCAGAGTTTTTGGATTCAGTGCTCGAGAAACAGAAGTTCACTGCCAGTGTGGGTTGCGGCCATTCTTGACTCACTCAGCGCAGGTGAAGAGCTGTCACGTGATGCATGACACAATAGCCTCTTTAGGGTCAACTTGCAAAAGAAGGTATATAGTTCATGCTCATGGAGGTTTGTTCTTTGCTTTCCATTTCAAGAAGTTCCACAGTGGTACCCACTGTGGAGGTAGGGGGCTGCTCATGCCACCTGCCAATTAATCCTTTAACACAGATTACCTACTCAGGTTACATAAGCCAAGACCCAGCTGCCTATGGGCCAAGTGTTTGCAGGTAAAAGCCCACCTGGATCACATTAAACTCACAATCCAGAATTACCAACTCCACCTATATTAGGAAATACACAGATCTGGTCTAAGCAAACATTTTTGAGGTGAAATTTCAAATTCTTTGTTCTTACGTTATTTAATAGAGTCCTTATAATTCTGGAAGAGATTCTGAGTCTAGAGTTTGAGTACTTTCATGCAGTATACTTTTCAATGCCAGCATTTGTTCTTTGTTGAGTGGCTAGATTATCACTGACCCTTGCAAGGTAGAGATTGATGGAGCCGAATATGAACTTCCAGAGCTCAACAGTGATGTCCAGGTAGAGCAAAAGAGGGTGCTTGTGTGAGCACACAAAGTTGTTTTTAATTCAAAATAATCTGGAGGAACCATTAGCTCACTCATTATAATAAAGCGGTGGTTTGTGGTGCACACTGGATAAGATTAATAGAAATACATAAGTTTAATGTTTTTACCTGGACAAAAAGGACTCAGAATCTTGTGGCCTTTGGGATGCAGGATTTAGGTGTCACTTGGCAGTAGAGGAGATGAAGATAGTGGCAGGCATTCCAAGAGATAAAGAATCCAAGGTATAACTGAGAAAGAAGTTAAAGGAAGTTAGAAAAAGTGGAAATCAGACAGGCCTATTCTTGGAATAACATGGACAGCCAAGTTCATGACTCAATCTAGCCTGGTTAGTCTCTAAATAGCTCTCCCTTCTGAGAGTCTAGGATTACAAAATAGTAAACAAAATAGGGATAAAAAATACCTAGTGAAAATAACTATGGAAAAGTGTCATGAAGTTTAAATTTGATGATGACTGTCAAGTGCCTGGCACGTATTAAGTGTGAACTATTGCTATTGTTAGATAACTATTATTAATAAGACATAATAATAATATTATTACTTATAACAATAATTTTTTAACAAGGAGAAAGAACGATGTGTTTGGAGGTCCCGGGAGCATTTCTGCCTAAGCAATGGTCTTTAGAAATTATGGTAATGAGAAAGACTTCTAGTTCTCTTCTAGGTAGAAGCACCTACTGAATCCTTATTGTTTTCCACCCTGGTGAGATTTTGCTCTAAGGCATCTCAAGTGGATTAGAAAGGAGAATGGGCCAAACAAGGCTTTTGGATGTGTAGTCTGAGAGCCTCAGGGAACCTGACTCATACTGTCTATGGCAAGATGCCTGGCCTACGGACATTTCCAGGTTGTTTGGAAGCTCCAGTGTGGGAAAAGAGTCCTCTCTTCTTCCCACAGTATTTAAAATTCTTTTCTTCTCCCAGCTGTGCCTAAAGTTATAGTCCCTGGAATTCCAACCAAATATATCAGCTGGCTGCATCCACCTCTTTGAGGGTTTCTTTTCCCGGCCCTGATGGGATAGAAAGAAGCCTATAGGTGGGCCCTAGAGCAACTGCTCAGTATCCAAGCTGAGTAGGGAAACATCCTCTCAAAAAGAACAAAATGACAGTCCTAAATAGACAGTGCTTCTCTAGTGCTGCGAAGGGACCACAGTAAAGCTGCTTTACTATATCAATCAACCAAAGCTTGTTCAATTTCCATCACATGAGGTCACAGCAGCATCTAGGGAGCTGAGAATGGGGTTGGCACAGGGTCTGCATAGTAGGATAACAGGATGGCCATAATTCCTGCCCCCAGTAAAATTTTAGTTTACATATTTACAGTGCTCCCCCAAAACCCTAAAAAAAACCTTGGTTTTTTTTACCCTAGTTAATCCTGCAATTTTAGGTGCTAAGTTGGGATCTTCTTTTGGATTTACTTGAACTTTAAAGTCTCCATTTCAAATCCACATGCACCTCATGCCCTAATTAGTTTCTTTCCTGAAGTGAATCACCTGTCTTGTCATTGCCAGGCTGGAACCTCAAAGATCTTTGATTCCTCTTTCTCTTTCCCCCTAAGATCAGATAGTTGCCAAGTCAGGTGGCTTTTTCACCCACAGGGTCTGACTACTATCAATACCTCCTCTTCTATTTCCAGCTCCATTCTGCCAGTTCTTGTATTTTTATCCCAAACTGTTTTCCCCATATTCCATTTCTAACCACTCCAAAACCACCTACCTCCAAGTGCTAGATTCATCTTTCTAAGGGATTTATCTAAATATGTTCAGAAGGAAGAAGTCATCCTGCTAAAACTAAGCAGCCAGTATACTGATATGAAAAACAGGTTTTTGTAAACTTGGCTACTGCAAATCAACTCACCAGTGCTTTGTCAGCCTTGGATAAATGGCTATAGCTGAGTTTCTGAGGGCTCAATGTGTGAAATACATGGTGACCCCACTGAGGTGCAATAGTCATATGAGCCTTAGTCTGGGACAATGGTCCCTTGAAATTGTCATGCTAGAATAATATGTGTTTTGATCACAGGACTAAAAATGTAAACATTTAGCAAAGGCTGTGGTCTGCGGAGCCAGCCAGAGTCGATTCAAAACTCCAGTTACTCTACTTACAACCTTAGGCCTTGGGCAAGTCATTTTGCCTTGCTGAGCTTGAGCAATTGTTTCTGGGTTTGTTTGTGTGTTTGTTTTGATCTGTAAAAGAGGAATATTTATACCTACTTAATGGATATGGTAAAATACCTAGTACAAATTGGCCACTTTATTAATAATAATTTTTATAAATATTATTACTATTATTGGGAACCCTTTGCTGTTTGTATCTTAGTCCTGAAACAAGTATTAATTGAGCCTATCCTGAAATGTAATTCCACACATGTCAGTTTTAAATGCCAATTTCCCTTTTGCCCATAATCCCAAAACAAGAGGAACTGCAAAATCTCATTCAAAGTAGTTGAGGAGGGGGCTGTAGGTTGCTGATCCTGGAACCACTTCGGAACTTTCTCCCCACTGGAGCAAATAAGGGGAAATACTGAGCCAGTTTCCTGCAAGACATGTATGGACTTGCTTCTCTATCACTTTTTTCTTCCTACTAACAATCACCCTTTTCCTCTCTAGAGAAATAGTTTTCTCTCAGTGCTTGAAAAAGCATTAGGAAAAAAAAAAAGTCTAGTTTTCTCCTCTTGAGCAACGGGCACCAGCCCCTCCCTGAAAACCTAGGTCGGTACAAGAGCAACAGGAGAGACATTCCTTTCCCCAAGGGAACAACCTATCTGATGCCATTTTTGCATTCCAGTGAGTTCTTCTCATGATGAGCTCCACTAAATATACTCAATAGGCGGAAATGAGAAGAGAAGCTGGAGGAAGAATATTAAATCACAGAGGAGCAGCTTTCCTGCCAGCAAAACTTCGATGCTAGTGGGAAAGGAGAGCTTGAGCCACAGGCTCTATAGCCCCTGATCTTTTAGGGTTGGAGAAGCCCTGGGGCTGGGATCTGTGCCTCAGCAGTGAAAGACATGCCTTCAAGTTAGGAAGAACCTTCAATGGAGTCCGCATCCCCTTCTGGGCAATTAGGACGTGTCCTTCGTTTGGCTTCCTTTCAGTCCACTGATGTCAGTGCCTCCTTGTCTTCTCTCCAAAATCTGTTCTTACCCTGCCATCCCACTGATTCACTCTGATTTAAGAGCCTGTGGGGGTGGAGGGATGGCTGAGCCAGGAAGTAGGAGGCCAGCATCCTGGTTTCTGCCCCACAGCTGACCTTCCAGGGAACCTTGGGTGGATTGCTTAGCCCAGGCCTTCCCTGTCTCTTCATCTGTTGCAGTGGAGGGAATAGCAAGGGACTCACCTAGCAAGTAGGGTCTACATGAAAAGAGATAAGGCAATGCGTGAGTGAGTGTAGAGTATTGCGCAAATAGGAGGCCTTTTTATGACATCCTTTCACTTAACTGTCAGTTTCCTTTTCTCTCAGATGGGACTAATAATATGAACACACTTCAGGGGGTGTGCTTCAACTAATAAACACATGATTCACCCCTTAATGAATAGAATAGGAAATGTGTGGAGCAATCAGATCCAAACGAGCACAGCTGCTCATTTAGTGGCCACTGCTTAGAAAACAACAACTTGAATCTAGACACTGCAGACCTCTTTAATAAATATCTTCTTAATTGTCTGAGCAATTGAAAACCTTAGGCAGGAGGAAGAAGCCTGCGGATCAATGTTCAGTGGGAGAGGGTGGTCAGGCAGCTGGGCTTCTGAAGGCACATTTATATTCAGCATCTTGTACTCACAGCTGGATTATACATACCCGGAGCTCATGCTAAGAAGTATGAGAGCTGGTATTAGAAGCAGGAGTGGGGGAACCTAACTTCATCATGCACAGGCCAGTGCCAACAGAGAAGGGGGAATGAGACAGGAGCAGGAGAAGAACATCCCTAGGCCTGAACTTGAGGAGTTTCTCCAAAGGGCAGGAAAGGCTGGGAAAGCCCCAAAATGGGATACTGACGTCAGTTTAGGGAAGGATCTTTCTCACATAGAGAACATTTGATTTTAAGTTTGTGACCTTTTTTCAAATTTCCTTTTGAAAATTCCCTTTGAAAGTTCTGATCTGATAGGGTAATTCTGAGGGGAAAGACTGGTTCAAGGTCAAGCAAGGAGGAACAAGTGGTCCATGGTGACAAGATGGTATGAGGAGGCAACTGTTCTAGAAGAAATAACATGGGGAAGGAGAGTAGTAAGCTGGTGTGAGGGTCAAGTTTGTGAGACAGCTTTTGGAGCAAGGAAGTTGAGTCAGTAAAAACTACACCTCATTGACTCAAGTCCTTTGTAAATTCCTCTTTGCTTTTACACTGGAGTACTCTGACACTCAAGCAACAGAGAGACAGATGTAGTACCCTGATAGGCATTCCCAGGGGAGCCCGGCTTTGCTTCATTTTCATCAAGAAGCCCCATCAAAGAGAGAACATGGTGGTAACGATGGAAAAGTTCCAGGGAGTAGCTATTTTAGCTAGCCCCTAAAATATTCTTAAAAAAAAAAGATTTATTTATTTATTTTAGAGAGAGAGAGAGAGGATTCTCTCTCCCTCTGCCCTTCCCTCTGCTTGTGCTCTTTCTCTCTAAAATCAATCTTTAAAAAAAAGATGGGCAAATATTTGAACAAATACCTCACAAAAGAAGCTATACAAAGTCAAATAAACACATGAAAATGTGCTCAATATTAGGAATTATTATGGGAAGGCAAATTAAATCCACAATGAGTTATCAGAACCCACTCCTGGAATGTCTAAAATGAAAAAAAAAAAAAAAGAAAGAAATACTGACAACCCTGAATATTGGTGAGGATATGGAGCTACCAGAACTCTCCTACATTGCTGGCAGGTGTGTAAAATGCTATGCCTACTTTGTAAAATTGTTGATAGTCACTCAAAAAAATTAATCATACATCTATTTATGACCCTGCAATTCTACTCCTGAAGTTTATCCAAACAAGCAAAAACAGACATCAAAAAAAAACCTTATGCAAGAATGTCATAGCAATTTATTCAAATAACATTATCAATAAGAAAACCTAGAAAGCGGGAGGGCGGAGCAAGATGGCAGAGGAGTAGGAGACCTGGATTTTGTCTGGTCCCAGGAATTCACCTAGATAGGGATCAAACCATTCTGAACACCTATGAACTCAACAGGAGATCAAAGAAAAGAATAGCAACAACTCTGAACAGAAAAGCGACCACTTTCTGGAAGGTAGGACGTGCGGAGAAGTGAATCCGAGGCGATATTCCGGAGGATAGACGGCGGGGGAGGGGCCCTCCGCCGGCCGCTTCTGGCAAGTGATAGAGCCCCGGAGCACAAAATCGGAACTTTGAGAAGTCGGCTCCGCTGAGGGACCGTCGCTCCAGTGACTAAGCGGGGGGTGGAACCCTCGTGGGACAGTGTGGTCTCAGGACCCTCGGGGTCACAGGAAGACCGGGGGTGCCTGAGTGCGGCAGAGCTCCCAGGTATCGGAGCGGGGAAGCCAGCTGCAGAGACGGAGCGGAGGCGTGGGCTCTCAGCTTGGGGTCGCTATAAACTGTGATCGGCGACAGAGTCAGGTCACTGCTCTTCCAGCAAGGACCCAACAAGCAGCAGATCCAGGGAGACTCCCCTTCCTCCCCCGGGAGAAGCGGCGCGGGAGCGCACCGCACGGATCTGCTGGGTTTGGAGACTCCACATGGGGTCGGGTGCGGGAGATAGAAACGCTCGGTCACAGGCCGGGTGAGCACGGAGTGCGGCCGGAGACCAGGGAGACGGGAGTGACTGCTTTTCTCTGGGGGCGCACTGAGGAGCAGGGCCCCGAGTTCTCAGCTCCTCCGGGTGGAGATTGGGAGGCCACCATTTTCACCCTGGTCCTGCAAAGCTGTACCGAGAGCTTGCAGGGAACAAAAGCTCCTGAGAGCAAACCCAAGCAGCTTGCTTAGCCCGGACCGACAAGGGCGGGGCAATTCAGCCTCCGGCAAAGACGTTTGGGAACCACGGCAACAGGCCCCTCCCCCAGAAGATCAGCGCGAACAGCCAGCCAAGACCAAGTTTACCGATCAATGAGAACGGGAGAACTCCAGCGCTAGGGGAATACCGCACATAGAAATCATGGCTTTTTCCCCATGATTCTTTAGTCTTTCAAAGTTAATTTTTTTTAACTCTTTTTTTTGAATTTTTCTTTTTCCCTTTTTCAACCAACATCTTATCCATCCCTTTTTGAAAAAAATCTTTTTTATTTTTCATTTTTAGAGTCATATTCTATCCCTTCATAGTAGTTACCCTTATTTTTGGTATATATATATATATATATATATATATATGTTCTCTCTCTAAGGTTTTGGGATACAGTTTCTTCTAACAGATAAAATATACCCTAAATCTCTAGTGTATGGCTTTGTTCTAGTCTCCTGCGTAATCACGTTCTTTCCCCTTTTTTAAAAAAATCCTCTTCTTTCTTTTTTCAACCAACTTCTTATCAATTCCTTTTATAAAATCTTTTATAATTTTCATCTTTACATTCATATTCCATCCCTTCATTGTATTAACCCTTATTTTTGTACATATATAAGTTTTTCTTTCTTTAAAATTTTGGGAGGCACTTTCTTCTAACCAAAATACGCCCAAAATCTAGTGTGTGGCACTGATCTATGCAACAGCCTGATCATATTTGATCATATTCTGTTTTTCTGTTTTGTCTCGTTTTTGTTTGTTTTTATCTTTTTTTCTTTTTTCTTTCTTTCCCTTTCTTTTCCCCCGGTTTCAGGTCTTTTCTGATTTATTTAGTGTATATTTTCTGGGGACATTGTTACCCTGTTAGCATTTCGTTCTCTCATTCATCTCTTCTCCTCTGGACAAAATGACAAGATGGAAAAAAATCACCTCAACAAAAAGAACAAGAGGCAGTACTGACTGCCAGGGACCTAATCAATACGGACATTAGTAAGATGTCAGAACTAGAGTTCAGAATGATGATTTTAAAGATACTAGCTGGGCTTGAAAAAAACATGGAAGTTATTAGAGAAACCCTTTCTGGAGAAATAAAAGAACTAAAATCTAACCAAGTTGAAATCAAAAAAGCTATTAATAAAGTGCAATAAAAAATGGAGGCTCTAACTGCTAGGATAAATGAGGCAGAAGAGAGAATTAGTGATATAGAAGATCAAATGATGGAAAATAAAGAAGCTGATAAAAAGAGAGATAAACAACTACTGGATCATGAGGGCAGAATTCGAGAGATAAGTGATACCATAAGATGAAACATTAGAATAATTGGGATCCCAGAAGAAGAAGGAAGAGAGAGAGGGGCAGAAGGTATACTGGAGCAAATTATAGCAGAGAACTTCCCTAATTTGGGGAAGGAAACAGGCATCAAAATCCAGGAGGCACAGAGAACCCCTCTCAAAATCAATAAAAATAGGTCAACACCCCGACATCTAATAGTAAAACTTCCGAGTCTCAGAGACAAAGAGAAAGTCCTGAAAGCAGCTCGGGAGAAGAGATCTGTAACCTACAATGGTAGAAACATTAGATTGGCAACAGACCTATCCACAGAGACCTGGCAGGCCAGAAAGGACTGGCATGATATATTCAGAGTATTAAATAAGAAAAATACGCAGCCAAGAACACTATATCCAGCTAGGCTGTCATTGAAAATAGAAGGAGAGATAAAAAGCTTCCAGCACAAACAAAAACTGAAGGAATTTGGAAACACGAAACCAGCCCTACAAGAAACATTGAAAGGGGTCCTCTAAGCAAAGAGAGAGCCTAAAAGCAACATAGGCCAGAAAGGAACACAGACAATATACAGTAACAGTCACCTTACAGGCAATACAATGGCACTAAATTCATATCTTTCAATAGTTACCTTGAATGTAAATGGGCTAAATGCCCCAATCAAAAGACACAGGATATCAGATTGGATTAAAAAACAAGACCCACTGATATGCTGTCTGCAAGAGACTCATTTTTAGACCCCAAAACACCCCCAGATTGAAAGGGGGTGGAAAACCATTTACCATGCTAATGGACACCAAAAGAAAGCTGGGGTGGCAATCCTTATATCAGACAAATTAGATTTTAAGCCAAAGACTATAATAAGAGATGAGGAAGGACACTATATCCTACTTAAAGGGCCTATCCAACAAGAAGATCTAACAATAGTAAATATCTATGCCCCTAACATGGGAGCAGCCACTTATATAAACCAATTAATAACAAAAGCAAAGAAACACATTGACAATAATACAATAATAGTGGGGGACTTTAACACCCCCCTCACTGAAATGGACAGATCATCTAAGCAAAAGATCAACAAGGAAATAAAGACTTTAAATGACACCCTGGACCAAATGGACTTCACAGATATATTCAGAACATTCCATCCCAAAGCAACAGAATACACATTCTTCTCTAGTGCCCATGGAACATTCTCCAGAACAGATCACATCCTAGGTCACAAATCAGGTCTCAACCGGTACCAAAAGACTGGGATCACTCCCTGCATCTTTTCAGACCACAGTGCTTTGAAACTAGAGCTCAATCACAAGAGGAAAGTCAGAAAGAACTCAAGTATGTGGAGGCTAAAGAGCATCCTACTAAAGAATGAATGGGGCAACCAGGACATTAAAGAAGAATTTAAAAAAATCATGGAAACCAATGAAAATGAAAACACAGCTGTTCAAAATCTTTGGGATGCAGCAAAGGCTGTCCTAAGAGGAAAGAATATAGCAATACAAGCCTTTCTCAAGAAACAAGGAAGGTCTCAAATACACAACCTAACCCTACACCTAAAGGAGCTGGAGAAAGAACAGCAAATAAAGCCTAAACCCAGCAGGAGAAGAGAAATAATAAAGATCAGAGCAGAAATCAATGAAATAGAAACCAAAAGAACAGTAGAACAGATCAACGGAATGAGGAGCCGGTTCTTTGAAAGAATTAACAAGATCGATAAACCCCTGGCCAGACTTATCAAAAAAGAAAGAGAAATGACCCAAATCAACAAAATCATGAATGAAAGAGGAGAGATCACAACCAACACCAAAGAAATACAAACAATTATAAGAACATATGATGAGCAACTCTATGCCAGCAAATTAGATAATCTGGAAGAAATGTATGCATTCCTAGAGATGTCTCAACTACCAAAACGGAACCAGGAAGAAATAAGAAACCTGAACAGACCTATAACCACTAAGGAAATTGAATCAGTCATCAAAAATCTCCCAACAAACAAAAGCCCAGGGCCAGAAGGCTTCCCAGGGGAATTCTACCAAACATTGAAAGAAGAATTAATACCTATTCTTCTGAAACTGTTCCAAAAAATAGAAATGGAAGGAAAATTTCTAAACTTGGTTTTATGAGGCCACCATTACCTTGATCCCCAAACCAGACAAAGACCCCATCAAAAAGGAGAATTACAGACCAATATCCTTGATGAACATGGATGCAACAATTCTCACCAAAATACTAGCCAATGGGATCCAACAGTACATTAAAAGGATTATTCACCACCACCAAGTGGGATTTATCCCTGGGCTGCAAGATTGGTTCAACATCTGCAAATCATTGTGATACAATACATTAATAAAAGAAAGAACAAGAACCATATGATCCTCTCAATAGATGCAGAAAAAGCATTTGACAAAGTACAGCATCCTTTCTTGATCAAAACTCTTCAGAATATAGGGATAGAGGGTACGTACCTCAATATCATAAAAGCCGTCTATGAAAAACCCACAGTGAATATCATTCTCAATGGGGAAAAACTGAGAGCTTTCCCCCTAAAGTCAGGAACACGGCAGGGATGTCCACTATCACCACTGGTATTCAACATAGTATTAGAAGTCCTGGCCACAGCAATCAGGCAACAAAAAGAAATAAAATGCATCCAAATTGGCAAAGAAGAAGTCAAACTCTCACTGTTTGCAGATGATATGATACTTTATGTGGAAAACCCAAAAGACTCCACCCCAAAACTGCTAGAACTCATTCAGGAATTCAGTAAAGTGGCAGGATATAAAATCAATGCACAGAAATCGGTGGCATTCCTGAACATTCCAAGAACAAGACAGAAGAAAGAGAAATGAAGGAGTCAATCCCATTTACAACTGCACGCAAAACCATAAGATACCTAGGAATAAATCTAACCAAAGAGGCAAAGAATCTGTACTCAGAAAACTATAAAATACTCATGAAAGAAGTTGAGGAAGGCGCAAAGAAATGGAAAAATGTTCCATGCTCATGGATTGGAAGAACAAATATTGTGAAGATGCCAATGCTGCCTAGAGCAATCTACACATTCAATGCAATCCCTATCAAAATACGATCAACTTTTTTCAAAGAAATGGAACAAATAATCCTAAAATTTGTATGGAACCAGAAAAGACCCCGAATAGCCAGAGGAATGTTGAAAAAGCAAAGCAAAGCTGGCAGCATCACAATTCCAGACTTCCAGCTCTATTACAAAGCTGTCATCATCAAGACAGTTTGGTACTAGCACAAGAACCAACAC